>NC_079212.1:33607338-33931610 GCF_029633865.1 Lampris incognitus
GAACCCCGCTATAATGTAGCGGTTTGGTTATCCACCCGTCTAAATCTCCCTCCTCTTCATCCTGCCAGCTAACCGCCTTCCCCCTGCCCCTAAACCCCCCCACACTCCAACTCCCTCCCCCCAAATGCTCAGAATCATCTGAAATGCCGAGAAAAGTGGTTTTTAGACATTTTTAGAAAATGCATAATTATGCATAATTATTATAATTATTTTAATTTTCTGCTATTTTCTGGTCCTCTCTGGAACAATACCTACCACCTCCAAAAAAAATTAGGATCATAAGTGCATTTTTGCAAAAATGCATATTTTGCATAAGTCCCAGAAATTTTTTTTATATAGGTGAAAAAAATCAAAGATGCTCAGAACCGTCTGAAATGCCGAGAAAAGTGGTTTTTAGCCATTTTTAGAAAAATGCATATTTTGCATATGTATGCATAATTATGCATAATTTTAATTTTCTGGGATTTTTCCCATACTCTCCGGAACAATACCTACCACCTCCAAAAAGAATTAGAATCATAAATGCTTTAGTTTTCGGTCCCGTCATCTACACTAACTAACTAACTAACACACACACTAACACCACACACACACACATTACGAAAATATAGAAGAACCCCGCTACAATGTAGCGGTTTGGTTATCCACCCGTCTAAATCTCCCTCCTCTTCATCCTGCCAGCTAACCGCCTTCCCCCTGCCCCTAACCCCCCCCCCCACTCCAACTCCCTCCCCCCAAATGCTCAGAATCATCTGAAATGCCGAGAAAAGTGGTTTTTAGCCATTTTTAGAAAATGCATATTTTGCATAATTATGCGTAATTATTATAATTATATTTTAATTTTCTGCTATTTTTCTGGTCCTCTCTGGAACAATACCTACCACCTCCCAAAAAAAATAGGATCATAAGTGCATTTTTGCAAAAATGCATATATTTTGCATATAGCCAAAACATTTCAAAGTCCCAGAACATTTTTTTTACATAGATGAAGAAATCAGAGATGCTCAGAATCATCTGAAATGCCGAGAAAAGTGGTTTTTAGCCATTTTTAGAAAAATGCATATTTTGCATAATTATGCATAATTATGCATAATTTTAATTTTCTGGGATTTTTCCCTTGCTCTCTGAGACAATACCTACCACCTCCAAAAAGAATTAGGATCATAAGTGCTTCAGTTTTCGGTCCCGCTATCTACACTAACACCACACACCACACACACACACACATTACGAAAATATATGAGTAGATATATACATACAGTGCATCCAGAAAGTATTCACACCCCTTCACTTTCCCCACATTTTGTTATGTTACAGCCTTATTGCACAATGGATTTAATTCCTTTTTTTTCTCATCAATCTACACACAATACCCCATAATGACAAAGCGAAAAAGGTTTTGTTTAAAATTTTGCAAATTTATTAAAAATAAAAAACTGAAATATTGCATGTACATAAGTATTCACACCCTTTGCTATGACACTCAAAATTGAGCTCAGGTTCATCCTGTTTCCACTGATCATCCTTGAAATGTTTCTACATCTTGATTGGAGTCCACCTGTAGTAAAGTCAATTGATTGGACATGATTTGGAAAGGCACACATCTATCTATATGAGGTCCCACTGTTGACAGTGCGTGTCAGAGCAGAAACCAAGCCATGAAGTCAAAGGAATTGTCTGCGGACCCCCGAGACAGGATTGTATCGAAGCACAGATCTGCGGAAGGGTAAAAAAAAATTCCCACAGCTTTGAAGGTCCCGAAGAGCTCAGTGGTCTCCATTATTCGTAATGGAAGAAGTTTGGATCCACCAGGACTCTTCCTAGAGCTGGCCACCCAGCCAAACTGAGCAATCGGGGGAGAAGGGCCTTGGTCAGGGAGGTGACCAAGAACCAGCGTTCCTCTGTGGAGATGGGAGAACCTTCCAGAAGGACAACCATCTCTGCAGCACTCCACCAATCAGGCCTTTATGGTAGAGTGGACAGATGGAAGCCTCTGCTCAGTAAAAGGCACATGACAGCCTGCTTGGAGTGTGCCAGAAAGCACCTAAAGGACTCTCGGGCCATGAGAAACAAGATTCTCTGGTCTGATGAAACCAAGATTGAACTCTTTGGCCTGAATGCCAAACGTCACGTCTGGAGGAAACCAGGCACCTCTCATCACCTTGCTAATACCATCCCTACAGTGAAGCATGGTGGTGGCAGCATCATGCTGTGGGGATGTTTTTCAGCGGCAGGAACTGGGAGACTAGTCAGGATCGAGGGAAATATGAATGGAGAAAAGTACAGAGAGATCCTTGATGAAAAACTGCTCCAGAGCGCTCAGGACCTCAGACTGGGGCGAAGGTTTACCTTTCAACACGACAACGACCCTAAGCAAACAGCCAAGACAACAAAAGAGTGGCTTCGGGACAAGTCTGTGAATGTCCTTGAGTGGCCCAGCCAGAGCCCAGACTTGAACCCCATTGAACATCTCTGGAAAGACCTGATAATAGCTGTGCAGCGACGCTCCCCATCTAACCTTACAGAGCTTGAGAGGATCTGCAGAGAAGAATGGGAGAAATACCCCAAATATAGGTGTGCCAAGCTTGTAGCTTCATACCCAAGAAGACTTGAGGCTGTAATCACTGTCAAGGGTGCCTCAACCAAGTACTGAGTAAAGGGTGTGAATACTTATGTACATGCAATATTTCAGTTTTTTATTTTTAATAAATTTGCAAAAATTTCTACAAAACCTTTTTTGCTTTGTCATTATGGGGTATTGTATGTAGATTGATGAGAAAATAAAGGAATTTAATCCATTTTGGAATAAGACTGTAACATAACAAAATGTGGGGAAAGTGAAGGGGTGTGAATACTTTCCGGATGCACTGTATATACACACACACACACACACACACACACACACACACACACACACACACACACACACACACCATAGTATACTGACGGTCTTTCTTGGAGTTCTACATTTCTTGTCACTGCCTAGAGAGATATTCACAATACATAAAACAACAGAGGTGCGTCAGTTAAAGGACAAACACATCTGTGTGTGTGTGTGTGTGTGTGTTTGTTTTGTCCTTGTATCTCACCTGACTAGCATGTGTGATGGGGGATTTCTCTAACATTGAAGCCAAGGCTTCAGCAGTTGGTATCTGGTCAAAGGAGTACTGCAGACCCACACTGGAGTAACGCCTGGATGAATGACAGATAAGACAGAGAATGTGTGACTGAGTGAGTATGTTTGTGTGTCTAAGTGAGAGTGGGCAAGTATCTCACCAGTCCACTATATCACTGGTTCCCAGTAATGTAGCTGCATTGATGACAGGGTTCCGGGCTGCACATGCTCTGTAGAAGTCTGGATACTGACCAACCAGATGACAGGACAAGAAGCCACCATGTGAGCCACCAATCACAGCCAAGCGTTTGGGGTCAAGGGTCATGTCACTTTGCAGTGCCGTAAGTACAGCTCTCTGGGTAAAAACAATAATTTCAAATGCTTTTTTAGTTTCCGTTTATAATTTTTTAATATAATGACAGTATATAGAATATATTCTGTTGGCACTTAAAGTTGAAAAGTTGGTGCCAACTGCCTTTTTTTTATGAAGTTGAACATTACCACCACAGAGAACTAGTTCCACTTTTTTCTTTAAAGTTAAACTTTTTTATTAATATGCTTCACCACAAATTTACATTTTGCTGCGCAGATTGCCCATACTGGGAGCAGCACAGCATCAGCTGCAGAGCAGAGCCACCCAGGGCAGCTTCAGGGCAAAGTGCCTTGCCCAAGGGCACAACGTATGGATCTGGGATCCTGATACAAACAACCCTTCAGTTGTCAGCACAGACCAAACTAGGTTTATCCAGCCAGGCATGGAATTTGAACCAGCAACCCTCCAGTTACGAGCTTTATTCTCTCAGCGCTGGGTTACGGCGTTTCCTTATCAGTTGTCATACTTTATTGCAGAGATTTACATTATTCATATTATTTACTGTCTTTAACACTGAGACTGCTGACAAACCTCACTCCACCTCAGGCTCTGAAATCATGAGGGGTAAGTAACCAATACCTGCACATCTCTCACATCCTGGTTACCGATCTGACCAATCAGGGACAAGATGCTGTCCTGGCCAAACCCTGTGGAGCCACGGTAGTTCACTGGTGAGATGGAATAAAAGAGACGGCGAAAGAAAGACGGAGGTAAAGAGAGAGAGAAATATCAGCAATTAATACAGTATGATGACATCATCACAGGCTTTAATAATGTGAAGCTTATCTGCATGTGAGCAAATTGTAAGACTATGACTGCCAAAGTGAACAAGTGTGTGTTGGTGTGTTACCCATGAGCACAGCGTAGCCCAATTTGGCCAATCCAGCTGTGGTGGTGTTCCATTCTGCAGGGAACTGGGAGTGTGGACCACCTGGATTAGAAAAACAAATGCAACAAACATGAGCTAATAATAATAAATCAGTGGTCTAAAACACCACATGAGTGATCATGATGACACAATCTATGATGATCATAAAAGGCTGTCTTAGAGCAACTGTCATGGGTGGTTTTGAGGTGACACAGTACAAACCGCAATACCGGACAATTTCACTGATTGGAATGAGCCACAGACAGTAGAAGAACCTAAGAGATACAAGAATCTAGCAAATGAAAAAAAATAAAAGAAAATTGAGAATTAATCAGAGCTGAATACTGACCATGGATAAAGACAATTAGAGGTATTTTGTCTCCACGGAGAGAACAAGGGGGCTTCACCAGCACAGCCCCAAAATCTAGACCAGCTGGATGGACAGAAAGAATGAAAAAAAAAAGAAACAAAGAAAGACAGAGGGAGAGAGAGATAAAAAGAGAGAAAGAAAGACTTAAGACTCACTGATTGGTGGATATATTTACTAAGTGGCCATTAAGACCGGTTTCTGAAGTTGATGTATGGATACTTTTGGCGACGGTATTTTGTCATAATGCACATATTTAAGGCTTGGCTTTCCATCTGCTGTCTCGTGTTTGTGTGTTTATGTATGTCATACTGACAGTGACATGAGTTGTCCTCCTCTGGTGTTGGGGTGACATCCAGAACAGTCCAGCTCCAGTCAAAGGTTACTGGTGGCTGTTGCAGAGTGACCCAGGCCACAGCCTCACCTGCCGAGGGGATGACACCCACCCTCTACACACACACACACACACACACACACACACACACACACACACACACACACACACACACAAACAATTGAAGAATGACAACCTATCAGGACTGACAGAGGAGCCATTAAATTTGGAGCGGGTTACACTCTCCGAGTGCTCTTGTTTTAGCGCTTTTGTAGTGGTCCAAGCGTGAATGCCCATATGAGTGCCTGTGTATGTCTACATACCAGATTGTCAGTTGTATGCATATCAATGCACATGTGCCATATTGTACATCGTTGGCCTCATGTATACCCGGTATCAAAATGTGAATAAGGATAAAATATTTGGACACGGGGGCATCTGCGTAGCATAGCGGTCTATGCTGTTGCCTACCAACATGGGGATCACCTGTTCGAATCCTCGTGTTACCTCTGGCTTGGTCAGGCGTCCCTGCAGACACAATTGGCCGTGTCTGTGGGTGGGAAGCTGGATGTGGGGAGGTGTCCTGGTCGCTGCACTAGCGCCTCCTCTGGTCAGTCGGGGCGCCTGTTCGGGGGAAAGGGGGAATAGCGTGATCCTCCCACACGCTAGTCCCCCTGGTGAAACTCCCCACTGTCAGGTGAAAAGAAGTGACTGGCGACTCTACATGTATCGGAGGAGACGCGTGGTATCGGACGAGACATGTGGTAGTCTGCAGCCCTCCCCGGATTGGAAGAGGGGGTGGAGCAGCAACTGGGACAGCTCGGAGAGTGGAGTGATTGACCAGATAAAATTGGGGGGGAAACAATCCACACAAAAAAAAAAAAAGTATCTATATATATATATATATTTGACATTTGGACAGTAATTATACGGTGGTGCGCTGGACGCAGCGGCTACTGCGGCTTCCTGTTCAGTGTTGTGTTTTCTTTGTTATTTATATGCTAGTTTTAAGTTTATTTACAAGTGTAGGTCATGTGCTCTTCTACAGCCATCAGGAACTTTTAAACCTCGAACAGATTACTCACTTCCCTCTACCATCATGGACAATTTCCCTATCGATATTATCTGCTCACCGGTCTCGCAGTGGAAACACTGTCCCTGTCGGCAACATAAACAGAAGAGGGGGAAACGAGGCGGGCTACATGCTAAGCTCAGTAGCGTTCCCTTCAAAGTTTCTCTCCCCAGCGTCTTCATGGCTAATGGCTGATCGTAAGCTAACAAAATGGACAAGACTCAGGCTATCCTCTCAGAAAAGGCTGGAGAACTGCTGCTGATGTTTACAGAGACTTGGCTCAACAGCAACATAGCCGACTCGGCTGTCGAGCTAGCAGGCCGCACAGCCTTCTGTGTCGACAGGACAGCGGACTCCAGCAAGATCCGTGGAGGAGGTTTGAGTATTTATGTCATTAACTCTTGGTGCAACAATATAAAGGTCGTTGAAAGGCATGTTAGATTAGGTGACCACATCTCCTCCAACCTCACCCTCAGCACAGGTGCCCCTCAAGGCTGTATTCTGAGGCCTGTCCTTTTCTCCCTCTTTACCCATGACTGCCTGCCAATCTACCCTTCAAATGTAATAGTTAAGTTTGCAGATGACACCACAGTCATTGGCCGCATCACCAACAATGACGAGACGGCCTACAGGGACGAGATTTAGCACCTCACATCATGGTGTACTACCAACAATCTTGTTCTCAATGTGCAGAAGATGAAGGAGCTGATTGTGGACTTCAGGAGGTCTAGAAGCTGTAGCCACTCCCCCATACACATCGATGGGGTGGAGCGTGTCTCCAGCTTTAAATTCCTTGGAGTCCACATCAGCGAGGAACTTTCCTGGACATCAAACACCCAGGCACTTGTGAAAAAGGCCTAACAACACCTTCATTTCCTGAGGAGTGCCTGTTTATCCCTCAAAATTCTCATCAACTTCTACCACTGCACCACAAAGAGCATGCTGACCAGCTGCATCTCTGCATGGTACGGCAACTGCACCTCAGTAGACCAGAAAGCTCTGCAGCGGGTCGTCAAGGCAGCCCAGCATATCACCGGTACCCAGCTCCCAGCCATAAAAGACAATTATCACAAAAGCTGCCTTCGAAGGGGTCTCAGCATCAGCAGAGATCCCACCCACCCCAACCATGGACTGTTCTCCCCCTTGTGCTCTGGGAGGCGCTACAGGAGCCTCAGAGCCTGCACTACTATGCTGTTACCCATCTGAACCTGGCTACCCACTGAATGTCTGTAAATATTTTTAAATATTTTTATACTCGTGCTTTTTTTTAAACTTATTTTTAGCTTTTAGTCTTCATCTGTATATATCTTATACTATGTTTGCTATGTTTGTCTACTATGTCTGTCTTACACTGTTTGGTGAAGCCGCAGCCCTTATTTCATTTTTAACATGTGCCTGCACATTGTTTGAATGACAATAAATTGAACTGAATTGAATTAATGTCGACTATCAACAAAAGAAAAACAATGTGCTTTTTTTCCCCCTTTATTTATAAAACAGATGTGCATGTAAACTGCCTGGGTTTAGAAGTGTGTCAGTGTATCTGAATCTGGCTAAAGCTCACTAGATCCCATTCCAGTATGACTACCTCCAAAGGTGGTCTGGCAGATTCAGTGTCATTCCTATGGCAGTGCGAGTTGTACAAATTTACGCCTCGCGTGCATTTTCTTTAATCTTGAAAAGATATGCAGAACTAAATCCCATCGGACATCTGCATGTGTAAATGCTTGTCTTGTGTGTGTGTGTGTGTGTGTGTGTGTGTGTGTGTGTGTGTGTGTGTGTGTGTGTGTGTGTGTGTGTGTGTGTGTGTGTGTGTGTGTGTGTGTGTGTGTCTGTCCTCTGACCAGAGTTGGTGGTGTGTTGGGGCTGGAGCAGCAGACAACCATCAGGTCCTTCTGAACTGTCAGCAGCTTCCAACTTCCATACGCCATTGAGGGACCTTGGTAAACCAAGGTACACAGGAAGTTATGACATTAATCATCTTTAAAACACTTCTTTTTGTCTCAAATTAATATGCATATAGGTGCCTCCACAAACAAATTAATTTTGGGTGTATGCATAACATTTTATTGAAAATTATTTTTATATTTATGGATACGGGCATGGTCATTTAGAATATCTGTGACAACAAAAATGTACCTCAATGGGGGAAAACAAAGTGTAAAAAAAAATCCATTTATTTATTCATCGATTATTATTAACTATATATTTACTTTCTCCAATAACTGACGAATGCTATACAGGTGGCTTAAGCAACACATTCACGGGCTGAAGCCGCCATATTTTAGACAGACTGAAGGATGAACAGCTTTTAAAATTAAATCAAAGAGACAGAGTCTGGGATTTTGAGGGCTACAGAGTCATCTCATATGCATCCCCAACAATATTTAACTGAAAAGATGAATTACCAGTCAAAATCAACCATCTGCACTTGACATTTATTTTAAAAATTAGCAAAATTCATTAATGCAAACTTTTACTTTGAAACTTCCAGAAAAAAGTTAACGACAGATGTTGGTTCCCTCTCTCTTGTATGCTTTCCATTTCTTTTTCTTTCTATATCTTTCTGTCTGTCTTTCATACCTTCTGAATCTTTCTGTTGGTGGTGCTGATGAAGACGAAGAGGGGGCTGAGAAAGATTGGAGAGGGGAGGAGGAGGAGGAGGAAAGGGATGGGCAGAAGGTTGAGGAAGAGGAGAACGAGGAGGAGGAAGAAAGGGAGAGAGGGGAGGAGGTGAAACGGGAGGCGAAAATGGAGGTGGAGGTGACGGGGGAGGGAGAGCAAAACAGGCAGGGGGAGGGGAAGGTGGAGATGGAAGGTCCGAGGGGGGCAGAGAGGGTAGGGGAGGGGCGGAGAGAGGAGACAGGGGTGCAGGGAAATAATTAGAGGAATGAGAAAAAGACAGGGGCAAGAGAGGAAGAGTAGGATTACAGGAGAGAGGAAGAGGAGAGAGAGGAGAAGGTGGCAGAGGAGGAGGGAGAGTAGAGGATGGACTCTTACTATCAGAGAGGAAGGTAACCTTCTTTGTTATTCTGTCAACCACAAAGAGGTCCTGAGGGAACGAGAGAGAGAAAGGAGGGCTGGTGAGTGTTTAAACATGTGATATATACACAATATAGTGTGTGTGTGTGTGTGTGTGTGTGTGTTACCTTCCAGTTCCTACATGCACTGCTGAAAACCACTCTCTGACTGTCGTTGGACCAGCAGCAGGATGGGAGAGCCTCGTATAAACCTGCAAACTCACCTGAGGAGAAGAGAGATAGCAAGTAGAAAAGAGTGACAAAAAAACTTTCAATGGCATTTAAATACTCTTAAACATGAGAGGAAATATCCTTTAACATCTTGTAAACAACTACTTGAAAAAATATAGAAAAACTGCTTAAAAATAATTTAAATGCCCACTATGTGAAGACCGGGGTTGGGAGGGTAACTTAATAAATGTAATCCATTACAATTACAAGTTACCTGTTAAAAATGTATCGGTAACTTACTCTAGTATCACAATATTAAAGCAATGTAATCTCGTTACTTTTGGATTACCTTGATGCCAAACATGAAAAAAGACAAAAGAAAAGATATCAATAACATGACTTAAGTGCATTTTGTAAGACAACAAAACAATGTAACCTTAGACAGGACAATGGGGACACAAGACTCTTAAGCATCCAAACATGTCACAAAAAGACAGAGACAATGCTGTTTTAGTTTAATACATAGATTACAGGCACCCACACCCACCCTCTCTTTTAGGTCTGCTACATGAATTAAGAATATCCACGGTGGGGTTTTTTAATCAAGTCAAGTCAATTTTATTTGTATAGCCCAATATCACAAATTAAAAATTTGCCTCAAGGGGCTTTACAGCAACACAACATCCTGTCCTTAGACCTCGCATAAGGAACAACCCCAATCAACAAATCAGGTGACCACTTACTGTCCAGTCAAAAAGTACATAAAATAAATCCAGGCAGTTGGCCTATGGACTCCACATTAAAGTATAGGTTATGTCTATATGTGTCTCACATTGTCCCACACAAACACACATTTGGTTTGTTGGCATCTGGTCACCCTACATGCAAGCCAGAGGAAAAGAAGGTGCCACAGAGACAAATCTGGGCAGCCCGTCAGTAGGGTTCCCTCATTTAGCTCAGAAAAATAAGGGACACTTAACCCTATCCCATCTCAGCTCCTACGACCCCTACCCAGACCCCATAACCCCCACCTCAATGGAAAATATGGCTTTTTTTTTTTTTTTACAATTTCCCTGATTCTATGGATGCACACACGGTGTGGTATTAGTTCAGAATGTAGAACAGAGGAGTGAAGTATTGGGAGCATTTCAGTGTGTAGACCTCACACTCCTTTGTTCTCCATCCATCCATCCATCCATCCATCCATCCATCCATCCATCCATCCATCCAATATCCAAACCGCTTATCCTGCTCTCAGGCTCGCAGGGATGCTGGAGCCTATCCCAGCAGTCATTGGGCGGCAGGCGGGGAGATACCCTGGACAGGCTGCCCCCCCCACCACCACACACACACACACACACACACACACACACACACACACACACACACACACACACACACACACACACGCACACACACACACACACTCACATTCACATTCACATCTAGGGACAATTTAGTATGGCCGATTCACCTGACCTACATGTCTTTGGACTATGGGAGGAAACCGGAGCACCCGGAGGAAACTCACACAGACACGGGGAGAACATGCAAACTCCACACAGAGGATGACCCCCAAGGTTGGACTACCCCTGGGCTCAAACCCAGGACCTTCTTGCTGTGAGGCGACCGCGCTAACCACTGCGCCACTGTGCCACCCCTATGTTCTATGTTTTACAATTTTTGTCTTGCATCCATTTTTTTTTCTGGATGTGTGCATACTTGGTTCTTCTTCATTAGCTCAGAAAGTGACAGGCTTGAAAGGTCAATGTAAAGGGAAATATACAGTAGGCTATACACCTGCCTACAGTAAATAGACCTGTCAGAGTAATATGTCTCTAGATAACACACATGCAGCTACATAATGCTTCAGTTAAGGGCTTTATTGTGTATCTGATTACATAGCGCCCGTTACTGTATTCCGTTACTCCCCAAACATGATGAAGACTCCTACACCCACCCACAGAGGGACAGAGAGAGAGAGAGAGACTGTGGCTCTACTGACTGGACAGTTAGCAGATGTGTAATGACAATTGGAAAGTGTGATGGATGAAGGTTGTAGGATGACTACATATTTGTGTGTGTGTGTGTGTGTGTGTGTGTGTGTGTGTGTGTTTAAGAGAACCCTCTCTGGGACAAATAAAGTTGAAAGAAAATAAGAGAAAAATTATACTAATATGAACTGTCTAGCCTACCAGTCTGTGGTCTGTTAACAACCTCCAATAGTGCAGAAATCTTTCTGCTCTGCAGGTCATACTGTAGTAGAGAAGTGAAAAGGGACTGTTACTACAAAAACAGAAACACACACATGCACACACGCACAAACTCAAAGCCCATTTCAATTTCAGACTAGGGCAACATGTCTTGAATGCTTATATCTGCCACCATTTTGCCATATATTGGGATTTTTTATGTATTTGTGTTTTTATTGTACATGTATGGGTAAAAATTATTGTTATTTTCCTGTACTAATAATGCACATTGTCCAACCCCCCCAACAGATTCACTCTTCAGCCACACAACTTAAAGGGTAATTTTTTATTTTGTTTTGTTTTTACAAACTAGGTTTTATATTTTTAGTTTTTTGAACATTGTACATATCAGTTATGGTATTTTACTCGTCGGCTTCATTGTCAAAATCTCTGATACAGGACAGCTTTACAATGGCATTTTATGGGTCAACAGAAATGAGTGTCAGACATGTTTCAACTAGTCCAATTTAACCCAGTTACCTAAACCATGTATTTGGGAATAAAAATGAAAGTACAAGTTAAAAGTTATCACCTTAAATTTCCAACATTATAAATGGTATTAACATTGCTAGCTACTTCCTGGTTCAACTTGCAGAAATGACCATCTTATTGACTGTAGGTAGTGCTACTCATAGACACCTGGCCAGCACAACTGAGAAGTAATAGATTGGGAAATCATGTACATAATGAGGTGCTACATTTATTCATTTATTTTTGGTAAAAGGACAGGTTTAAGACTTGTCTCCATTTGCCCCATAAGACGCCATTGTTAAAGTGTGTCTAGTGGTAGCCCCATGTCCAAAATCTCTACAGTAAAGCCGGGGGGGGGGGGGGGGATGTTAAAAGACACCATAACCGAAGATAACAAAAACGTAGAAAATAAGAGCCAGGTTGTGAAAAAACACAATTATCCTCTAAATGGTGATAGTAATAATGATATTCATGATAATCTTAATCAGCTTTTCAATAGTTTGTGTTTTTTGGAAAATGCAGTTGGTCATAGAAACACACACACACACACACACACACACACACACACACACACACACACACACACACACACACACACACACAGTACCTGCTGAAGACTGAGACACTGGTTGTGTGGTCCAAACACTTGGCCCTGTAGGTAGATCAGACTGGTTCCATCTGGACTCAGCCGGGGGCAGGAGACCGACATGTTGTCCCCTGATAGACACTCTGGAGGAGGAGGGAGGAGAAAGTGTGTTAGGGTAGAAGTTGGTGGATCACTCTGCATGCATGAGTGTGTGTTGCATACACTAATGTTCTCTCCCTGTATAATCCAAGTGCACAGCCAGCACAAACGAAGACCAGACAGAGGCTATATTCTTTCTTCTTCTTCCGGCTTGTTCCCTGTTTCTCAGGAGTCGCCACAGCGGATTTTATAGTTTCCATCGGTACCCTGTGAGGGCACAGCACCAATGGCAGTTGTTGTTAACCCCGGCCTTGAGCAACCCAGTAGTGAGCCTCAACTGATCTGATATGGTCTTGTCAGCCGCATAATGATGTGGCAAAATTTTACATCGGATGCCCTTCCTGATACAACCACTAACCCTATGGACTGGGGCACAGATAAAGCGCTGGATGCCATCCCTGTATTCATAGACTTGTGCCCATGCTTGTTACCAAAAGACAGAGGCTATATTGTTACTATATATATATGTATATATATATACACACACACACACACACACGCACGCACGCACACACACACACGAGTAGAAAGGTGAAGGCATTATCCAACTAAACCGAGCAGACTTGTGAGGAGCTGCAGTGAGGGGGTGTTTTACTACAATACTGCCACCTTCAGTCAAATCCACACCATCACCACTCTCCTCCACATCAACACCCCTTTTTATCTTGATGCATGCTCAATAATCCAGGTAAGAAAAAGACGGTTGAATCAGTTCATCTGGATACAACGTTTACTGGCAGATACATTTCATCACTCACTTAGCTCACCTGGTTGAGTGATGAAACGTATCTGTCAATAAATGTATCCAGATGAACTGATTCAACCTTCTTTGAACCCCTTTTTATCCTTTTTATAAATGAGGGTAGGCGGAAACAGGCTAAAAATTAATGTTGACTTATTCTTTAGAAAAGTACCCAGTACCGTGTTTGGATGTTTGTATTTTGTTCAATGCAATGTCTCTTTGTCTCTTACCACAATTGTACTTTTTTTTATTCTTTGTGAGGAATTTTACAGTGTATTGTATTGAAAAACATTGTATTTGTATTTATTGCTATTGCTGTTTGAAAAGTTGTACATGTCTTCAATGCTATGCAGGGTGCCACAGATTGAAATTAGTTCTGGTTTGCCTTTGGTTGTTGTCTGTGTGTAAGTCTGCATCTCCTTGACAGGAAATTAAAGATCGCAACATGCAGTACTCACCACAGTGTCCATCCAGGTCAAGTTTGAATAATGCAGACCTAAAATAAAAAGTTGAAAGGTTAGCAATGGAAACTGAAAATTTTTGATTTTACTAATTTCATACTATGATTATACTTTACCATACTAATATTTATACTTATATTCATATTTATACTTGTACCAACAATGCCAAGTAAAAATCCTACATGGCAATAAAATAATTTCTAATTCTGATTCTTTAATTCAAGTATACTGACTGGAACATTTCTAGGATTGACCTGTGGACCATAAAGTAAGGATTGGGAAGTATGGATTCAGGGACAGGCTTGCAAGTCACTCACAGAGCTCAAAGACTGAAGTATTTTCCTATGGTTAACCAATAATGAAAGTGCTCTATCACAGATGTTTTTTTATGCTGTTAACTAAAACAAGTAAAACCAAAATTAAAGAATTTAACCTGCGGTTGGAGCAGAACTTAAGGCCCAGTCTGAAGGGTTCGTGCCACCAGCCGACAAACACGACTGACTGACTGCCTGGAAGCCACAGAGCCTGGAGGGTCACACACGCACACACACGCACACACGCACACACACACAGAGGGGTAAACACATGACAGTTCTTACACTTAGATTGTTGCCTAGTCGACAGTACACCAGTATTTTTGAAAACGTAGCTTTTTCTTTGCGTGTTGGCCTTTCATCCACACGCAAACAGTGTTTTAGGTCACTGAAAACAGACCTTTTGGAAAACTCCATCCAGGGTGAACATTTTCAGAAACTCTGTTTTCAGTGTTGACGTGTAGACAGAGTTGTGGCTAGAAAACAGGGCTTTTAACTGGGCTTTCTAGTATACATCTAAAATAAATGTTAACAAAATCTAATATATGGTAGTTAATCAAATATATGGAAGTGAGGGCTGTGAAGAAAAATCTTTTTTTTCTTTTCTTAATTTGAATTATCTGTTTATGATTTATTATTATCCATACACATTCCTGGATGAATATTTTTGCCTTGACCCTATACGATTTATAGCTTGTACTGCATTGTCTGTTTCTGTGCTTCATTTGTTGTATAGTACCTGCTGCAGACTTCAGTTTCCCCACAGGTAATAAAGTTTGGACAGGTGTCCTCACCTGTCCAGGTGAGACGTACGGCGGGACCCCCCGTAGTACTTTGACCACTCCCGTATTTAGATCCACCACACAAACCACTGGGACACTTTTACTGGTCAGGCCCTCTCCCCAGTCCTCGGAATACACACTTCTGTCCTGTAATGAACACACACACACACACACACACACACACACACACACACACACACACACACACACACACACACACAAATGTAGAAATGGAGAGTTAAATATTTCACGCGAATTAGTTTACATCGTAAAAACGTTTCGTGTAATCCCAAAACCTTCCAAAGACTTGGAAATTTTCAATTACCATATTTCACAAGATTTTCCAGATCAGTGAAGGAAGCATGTTACATGGTGGTGATATGATGATGTTTGGCTGATGAGATTGCATGAGTAAGGAAATGTTCACATCGATGGGTCTACATTTTGTGTGTATATGTGTGTATAGGTTTGAGTATGTGTGTGCATGTGTACGGAGATTTTATGTTATACCTTCCAACAATCAGACCGTCCAGCATGTGTTGAAGTAGTCTTGCTCTCCTCTGCTATGTAGAGCAGTCTGGTCTCACATTCTGACCATGACAGACAGCCAAACTGGGCTGGACACAGGCACACACAAATAATAACACACACAAACACATAAATATACACACACACACACACACACACACACACACACACATTCATGGGCACACAAACACAGAGACACACAATAGCAAATTAATACACACACAAGGCCACATAATAGAACGTACTTGAAGGTGAGCTCTACCTTATGATCAAACATCTCAGAATAAAATTTCAAATCAGAAGACATTTACTTTGTTTTCTTCATATTTTTTGTTTCCCTTTCAACTTTTCTTCAGTTATTCATGTGTTATTTGTTTTTGTGAACACAACAGGGCTAGCTAGTATGTAAACGCACACATCAGGGTCAACGCATTGCACATCACAAACAAGCCGACATCTGAGCATAAACCAAGCTTTATTCGTGTCATGTGAGCAACCCACTGACTCAAACTCCTTCTACGTACACACTTATTTGGCAAATGAAACAGTTCCTGATCCCAGTGGTGTTCAATCTGGTCCTCAGACACCACCAGTGCTGCTAGTTTGCCATTCTGTCAGGCAGTTAATTACATTCAACCAACAGCGGACTGTGAGGTCTTGCACTGGGACTTTAACGGCTAGATTGATGAACCCGCCACAAACACACACTGCCAGCGACTCATTGCCTCTAGCTCCCCTAAAATCGAAACAACATGCATTACAAAACTGCCTTCTGACATCTGTTTGACTCATGTGCTCAAACCACCCAACAAGTTGAAACTATGCAAATTTAGTTGTTTCTCCCACTAAGACAAATGCATTAGCAAAATTGCCAACTGGCTTCCCAGTGGCCTAGACATTTGCTCTTGTTGCTCAATAATCAGCCAACAATAAAGGAAAGATTTTTTTTAAACACAGAAATTAGGCCATATATCTCAAAGCAGCAAATTCAAGCATTGTCAACAACAATCTTAATCAACTCAACTCTATAGATAATTAATACAGCAGGACCCACCAGTCATTTGAAAACAAAATCCATCCTTCGTTCCTTTCTGAGGAAACGATCAGCCTATTTTTTTTGTTTTTTTTTTTACAGTTATGACTGTATGATGAAAAACCTTTTGTGGTTGCAGTGATTCAAAACCTTTGAAAAATGTTTGTTCTCGCTACCGCCGCTCCCTCTCTTCATTCACTGACTAGCTCACTTGACCAAAGCTGCTCTCTGTCGCTGACCAATCTGAGTCAACCGTGCACATGTGCATCTCACATCTACGGTTGACTCAGATTAGCGGGCAGTGACATGATGAAAAATTATTAAAAGAATTTTGATAAGCCAAAAAATCTGAAAGTTATAAAGGAACAGCTTCCTCTAGGTTGCAGTCAAAACACGAAGTGCTTATTCTTGTCGCTGCCTGATCTGAGTCAACCGTAGATGTGAGATGTGCATGCGCGACCATAAATGGTTTACCCAACTTTATGAAAATAAAGACAGGGTTAAGGTTAGACCAAAATGGTTGCATAGCAAAACTTTTCTTTTTGGAAAGTGCAAGTTCATATTTAGACTTCGTCGCATTCATGTGAGGGTTCGCCCAGGAGGCTGCACATCCACAGACTGACAGGCAAAATGTTTTTATTTGGTAGATTTTTTAGCTTGAGCGCTGCATATAACCCCCCCCCCCCCATATTTCCCATTCAATTACCTTGGACGCTGCGCAAGAGTCTTATAATGGCTGGAAAAACTGGTTTTCTGTCTGTGTGTGCACATATCTGTCCGCTGCTAATCTCGCATACTACTGGGCCTGTCAGCCTAATAATTATTGTGCACAGTTATGACTGTATGGTCAAAGACCTCTCATGGTTGCATTTATTCAAAACCTTTGAAAAACCTGTTTTATACTACAACTGAGTGCTAACTCCTCAGCTGGTTTTTCACCTAAGTCCGAGCACCGGAGAAGGGGAGATACACAGACAGTGCCCCCATATTTTTCCTTCTCCCAGTAGGCAAAAAAGAGGTGGTTTGTGGCCAAGTTCGAGCACCTGAGACGGAGAGATATGCCTGGCGGGGATCTGCACTCTACTGAGTACATTCTTCTTGCTATGGTTAATAATAATAATAATCATAATAATAATTTTACTTATATAGCACTTTTCTAAAACAATGTTACAAAGTGCTTCACAAAATAAGATAAAACCAGTCTGTTTTTGCTCTTAATATGAAAATGAATCTTTGGACCTTTTTGTATCACAAGTCTGTCAAGTAGCCAACCAACGTGTCCGCGAAGTGAGCGAATCAAGAACACATCCGGGGTTTCATGCATTCTTGACTAAATGAGAACTTGTGGTTTGGACTTGGGCCGAGACAGATGATGTTTCATGAGTTAATGAGGACATAAGTACAGACAAGTAGATTTTTTGAGAAACGCCGTGAGTTTTTAAGCCTGACCCAACAGGTGAATTTAATTAAGTACCTAGCAGAAGAGAAAACCAGCAGTACGATGAGTCCCCATGGACCAGATTAAAAACTACTGCCTTATCCTACTCTTACATTATATTGTTAAGTGATGCAACGTGTTTGTTTATGCGTTACTTCTGTTGTTATGGTTTTTTATTTTGTTGTTCTGTAATATAAAAAACTGAGGCAAGTCAGTATAACACTTTTGTCTTACCATCGTCGTACACTCTGCCATGTTTGTTGAGAGCGGTCAAGTCTAGGCTTTTCCTGAGGCCGTGGCTGTCCCATATCTAAACCGAGACAGTGAGACAACAGCTTGCGAGATACATAGGTGAATAGCTACCAGCCTAGCTAATTAAAAAGTAAGCAAATAAGTAAAGCTTAGCAAGTAAGCAGGTAAGTAGGCGAGAAAGCAAGTTGGTTAATAACGTAGTTTTCCTTACCTCAAGGAGCTGATGACTGGCTGTGTCCCTGACTACGGCCCTCAAGCCTTGAATGGGTGAATATCGGCTCAGCAGCCTAATTTCAATAGGGGAGAGAGGAACATGAAAAACGGGTGCATTTACATCAGGATTAGAATCGCTTCAATGACCGAAACACAGTCAATATCTTGGTGACTTTGGTGCAGAGATGATAAGAATGTTTTTACAGAACATACTAGCTCAGCCCTTTTCTATAGGATTGTTTCAGGTACAGAAGAGAGGTGAAGAACAGAGTGCAGGCAGGGTGGAGTGGGTGGAGAAGAGTGTCAGGAGTGATTTGCGACAGAAAGGTACCGGCAAGAGTTAAAGGAAAGGTTTACAAGATGGTTGTGAGACCAGCTATGTTATATGGTTTGGAGACAGTGGCACTGACGAAAAGACAGCAATAAGGCAGCGCTGGAGGTGGCAGAGTTGAAGATGCTAAGATTTTCATTGGGACTGACGAAGAACAGGATTAGGAACAAGTATATTAGAGGGACAGCTCAGGTTGGACGGTTTGGAGACAAAGCAAGAGAGGCAAGATTAAGATGGCTTTGACAAGAGAAGGTTTATGGATGTGGTGAGGGAGGACATGCAGGTGGCTGGTGTGACAGAGGAAGATGCAGAGGACAGGAAGAAATGGAAACAGAGTATCCACTGTGGCAACCCCTTACAGGAGCAGCCGAAAGTAGTAGTAGTAGTTTCAGGTACTTATTTCTCGTGAACCATCCATACTGGGAATCTGAGGTGAACGGAGCGCGCGCCCACTTCTGTTTCCATTGTGTGAATACATTGTGATAGTGTGATGTTTTAAAAACACTCTGAGACATTCTGATATACATTTGCTCCCCTACCAGGATGGCAGCTCATTCAATATGGGAAGCTGATTTTGTTAGATTACTTTGATGGTCTAAACTACTAGTAAGTCATCCTGAGTGGGTAGGTCAATTTGTCAGAACAACAACACTGCCTCGGTGTGCTAGCTGATGGCCAAGATCAGAATCTGGCACGTTGTACCACATCTTTTGTTTTGTTGTTGGCACCACTTAAGACTGCCAAGGTCCATAATCTTCTGGTATTACTGCTTCATTTTTTTTTCTTTAGCAACATCATTTCTGTGCTCAGGCGGCACGGTGGCGCAGTGGTTAGCATGGTCATCTCACAGCAAGAAGGTCCTGGGTTTGAGCCCAGGAGTAGTCCAAGCTTGGGGGTCATCCCTGGTTGTCCTCTGTGTGGAGTTTGCATGTTCTCCCCGTGTCTGTATGGGTTTCCTTCAGGAGCTCCGGTTTCCTCCCACAGTCCAAAGACATGTAGGTCAGGTGAATCGGCATTACTAAATTGTCCTTAGGTATCTTTGCACAGATACTCGTAAGCAGTAGGTGGAGGTAATGCACCTTAAAGCTGGTTTACTAACTGCCCTGAAAAATGAAGAAGCAGAAGAAAAAGAAGATGCTGATTGGTGCTTGTCGCCCAATCGAGCTTGACGGAACGCACGGACGTCACGATGCTATTGGCTAAATGACATTTTTTCTTTCACTTGTTTAGCGTTTAGCTGACACGACTCAACACAAATAAACATCCAGCCTGCTACAATGGACATCGACTGGTTAATTCCAAAACCCACAAGACTCCGGCATGCTAACTAGTTACGCAGCCCTGTGCGGTCGGCGTCCAATTTCTTAGAGGGACAAGTGGCTTTCAGCCACGTGAGAATAAATATCCGGGGTTGGACATACATCACACTGAGCTGATCCCAATGGGCAACCTCTGGCTCTTGAGATTGGCGCGGGGGACCGTTCACGATGGCGGCATGAACAGACAGTAGAACCTTCTCCAAAATGTTTTTCAGTATAGCAACTTCAGTTTTGATTAGTATCACACCATTCAACTGAAACAATAGGACAGTAGCAACAGGAATTGTTTTTCACTTTAATAGTCAACCTTTCGTTGGCGTTTCTCATCAGTACAGCGACTTTTCAAAGTAGCTAACTAACTTTCATCGTTGTGCAGTGAAAACCCTTGCCATGGCTAACAACGTGAACAAACGTAAGTCTCCTAGCGTTGGGGCAAGCTCATCAACTCCAGAATCCCCATTGAAAACCCCAACCGGCAAAAAACGAAAAATATGCGTTGAGGGGGATATTGCCCAAAACATCGTTGCTAATCTGACACAGGCGATAAATGAAAGAGCAGATGGCCTGCAGGCCGGAATTGTCAGTTTGAAAGAATCAGTTGAGTTTGTCTTAGCTGAGGTAAAAGACCTGAAAAGGACGATGGAGCATACGGTTATCAGAGTCGACAAAACAGAACGAAAACTGGCTGAGACGGAAAACAAGGTGCTTGAACTGTTACGGTACAAAAGACGCTGGGATTTGTGCCTGTTCGGTGTTCCCGGAGAGGAGGTGGAGGACATTCGAAAGAAGGTCATCTCCATTTGCCAGATGACGGCCCCAGACCTCAAGGATAAACTCCCTGACGTGATCGACAGTGTCCACTGGCTTGGAAAAGCACCTCAGGACCAGCAGCGGCCAAGGGGTGTCATTCTACAGTTTTTGATGAGGCACTACCGAGATGGTCTCTGGAAAGCTGGGAAACACTCAACTTTCCTCCAAGAGAAGAAACTGCGCTTCAAGGAAGATTTCTCACCAGAGGACAGGGCAAGAGGTAGTCTGCTGTGGCCGTTGGTGGAGAAGGCTAGGAAAGAAGGCAAGCTAGCCTACTTTGTCGGGGCAAGAGCCTTCATCGAGAGGAAGGAGATTCATCCCCCAACAAACTGATGATCGCTAGTTAGCGTGCAGGTTTGATCAGTCACACATTCTGACATTGGGTTTCACATGTGAATTCACTCGATTCCGTTTGAATTGTTCAATAGTCTGACTTTGTAACGTTAACGGTAACTTTCAAAAAAGTGGAAAAAGATTTATTACTGAACAAACTGCCTTTATTCTCAGTCATATTTGAACTTTACTTTGTCCTAACTCAAGTTAATTACTGTGCATATGTTGTTCTCGTTTTTGCACTATACAGTAAGTGTGGTCTATATAATATAAAGTCGTTTACTAAAGTTGCTCTGTTATGTTTTAAATAAGGAGAGCGTTCTGCTCCAGAGAGAATACTACTCTTCAGTTCTCAGGATATAAAGCTACATAGCCACACTCTAGCTCACTGTAGGGCGTTCTTTTTTTTAATTTTTTTTTTCCCTCATCATTTCATCCTTAACAGATGTTTCGTTTAATGCTCGGGGCTTAAGGGACAAGGTAAAACGAAAGGCTATTTTTCTTTATGCAAAGAGTTTTAATGCTGACTTTTGTATTATTCAGGAGACTCATTCAGAGGCAAATGACTTAAAATTTTGGAAGTCACAATGGGGTGAAGAAGTATGGTTCTCCCATGGCTCGAATCATTCTGCAGGTGTCTTAACGTTAAAAGACAGGTTCAGTGGTAAGATCCTTCTCTACATTTCTGATCCTCTTGGTCACTTTATTTTTTTGGTTATCTCACTAAATGAGGAACTTTTTTTGCTTGGCAACATTTATGGGTATAATAATAAAAAAGAAAACATTGAATTAATGGAAACATTGAACAATAAAATAGAATATATACAGGGTAAATATACAAATATGAAAATGATCGTGGGTGGAAACTTTAATTTGACTATAAATGATACGATTGACAGATGGCCTGCAAAGGCTAGTACCAAACCAAATGCCCTCTTGATAGACTTCATACACAATTTAGGTCTTACAGATATTTGGAGACTAAAGAACCCAAATATGATCGATTTTACATGGGGAAACAAAACCGGTTCTCTTAAATCTCGAATAGATCTATGGTTAATATCTGATTCTATGGTGGACTCCACACTCAGAGCTGTAGTCTTACCGTCCCCTTATCTGATCATGAAGTTATTCTATTGGAAGTGGCTGTGTCTGCCTGTCACCAAACAAGAATGAACTGTGGTTACTGGAAGCTAAACAACTCTTTATTAGCACATACATGTTAAGAAAGGGATATCTTAGAGAAAATAAATAAGTACTGGCAACTAGGTCTTACTCAAAACGCTTTTAGTAAAAATTAGGAACTCCTCAAATTCGAACTCCGGAAATTGATGATGAAATTAGGAGCTGAATTAGTCAAGTCCAGAAGAGAAGAAGAAACCCAATTAATTGCAGATATCATCACAATAAATAACTTGGCACCTAATAATATGTTGGAGGAGAATAAAGTAAAATTAGCAGAGTTACAACTCAAATTGGACAACATTTACATTCATAAAGCAAAAGGAGCCTTTGTACGTTCCCGGAAAAAATGGCTCAAAGAGGGAGAACAAAATTCATCTTATTCTTTTAAACTAGAAAAACACCATCAGAAGAATAATTGCTTAATGAAATTGAAAATTGATGATTCGGTCATAGATGACCCCTAATGATTTCTAACCACTGTGAACATTTCTACAACAAACTATATGAATCCAAATCCTCAATCTCTGAAATACACAATTATATCCAAAAATTAGAAGATGTTAAAGCATTAAATGATAAAGATTCTATCGACAAGCTCAAGTCTAATAAGTCTCCAGGGACTGATGGTCTAACAGCTGAATTCGATAAAAAATTCTCTAATGAATTATCTCCTTTCCTACATAGGGTATTCATGGAAGCTTTCGATAATGGATATCTCCCTCCTTCCATTAATCAATCAATTATTATTTTGATTCCAAAGCCACATAAAGATAAATTGCTTATTGATAATTGGAGTCCAATTTGCCTCCTCCAAAATGATTACAAGATAGTACCCACATGTACTATAAGGATGCTCTTACTGATATAATAGATGAAACCCAGTCAGGTTTTATGGTAGGTAGACACATAACCAACAACATTAGACATGTTCTAGACATTTTAGATTATTCAGACTTGGTGGACGATGTGGGATTTATTTTTTTTCTTAGACTTCTATAAGGCCTTCGACACGACAGAGCATGATTTAATTGTTGAAGCATTAAATATATTTGGCTTTGGTAGTACATTTTCAGATGCAATTAGAACCCTCTATAGAAATAGCAATTGTTCCATTAAATTATCACATGGCACTTCTAAAAGATTTAGCATTAATAAAGGTCTTCATCAGGGTTGTCCAGTTTCACCATATCTCTTTTTGTTTGCTATGCAAATTCTCTCGATTCACATGAAAAACAGTGGTATCATGGGTATATCCATTGCTGATAAATCTATCCTCATTAGCCAATTACCTGATGACACAACATTATTCTTAAAAAATAAGGTCCAAATTAAAAAATCTATTGATGTAATTAATGTCTTCTCCAAAGTTTCTGGTCTCTTTTTAAACATAACAAAAAGTGAACTACTTCCCATTAAGACATGGGATGATGAAAGAATACAAAACATACCGGTGAAAAACATAGTCAAATATCTAAGTGTAATCATAAAGAGAAACAAGAACCTCAGAGCACTAGAAAATGTTCATCCTTTGATCAAAACAATAAAGCACAGATTCAATCTCTGGCTTCAGAGAGATTTGTCAATTTCTGGAAGATATTTTGCTAACAAAGGTACAAAGGTAGAGGGGTTATCTAGACTTATTTATAATGCCCAAGCAATGGGTGTACCCAAGGATTACTGTAGTAAAATAGACAAACTTTTATTTAATTTTATTTGGAAGAGGAAACCTCACCTAATAAAAAAGAGTGTGTTGATGAATAAACCATGCTCTGGTGGTATCAATGCATTAGATTTCTCTACTTTATATGTGACCTTTAAGATAAACTGGATCAAAGCCTATCTCAAGAATCCAGCCTCAATCTGGAATTTTATACCCTCTTATGTTTTTAATTCTTTCGGTGGTCTACCCTTTTTGTTAAGATGCAACTATGATATTTCCAAGATTCCACTGAAACTTTCAACTTTTCATAAACAAATGCTCTTAAACTGGTCATTAATGTACAAGCACGACTTTTCTCCTCATAAATATTTTATATGGAATAATACTGACATAAGTTTTAAGAATAAGACTCTATTCAATAAGAGGTGGTTTGACAGAGGAATACTTTTAGTTAGTCAACTATTCAGCTCAGCAGGCCATCTACTCACATGAAAAATTCCTTAACATGTATAATTTTCCTGTCAGTCCAAAGGATTATGCTGTTGTGTTTGATGCAATCCCTTCTGGAGCCAAAATGTTATTATCATCTGCGCCCAAAGGAGATGTTTGTATGAGTCCTTCCTTAGACCCTGTTAACATTTATATTGATTGTGAATGTCCTTTACTAAGTGTCAAAGCTACTAACCAGCGCATAAGGAATATTATTGTTAGGGAAACAGTTACTCCTCTCTCTGGTGTTTTCTTTTGGAATAACATATTTGACAACATTCAGTGGAAATTTTCATAGCATCTCTCAAAATAATACTTGTTAACTAACAAAGTTAAGGAAGTGTCATTCAAAATAATGCACCGCTGCTACCCTGTTAAGAACTACTTTTCTAGATATAGGATTGATACTGATGTTAGCTGTAGCTTTTGTAGAAATGAGGATGAATCCTTAACTCATTTTTCCTGGGAATGTACATATAGCGGCATCTTCTGGACTGATGTTAATAACTTTATACATAGGAAAATCACTAACGTCAATGTGAAAATGGAGCATGTATTATTCGGAGTAACTAAAAATGACCTTGAGAATGTCCAATTTTTACATATGATTAATCTTCTTTTAATTTTTGATAACTATCATATCCATACCGGCAAATTTACTGCCCATAAACCCAACTTCTTTATCTTCAAAGCCATTTTTGACCAATATTTAGATACTCTCAAACTTAGTAAACACAGTAAAGCCATCAAAACTAGAAACATTTGTGAAACTATTTTGCCTTCCTGAAAATACTGTACTGAGCCCCCCAGTTTATACGATTTCATTTTACACAACCTTTGCTTTTTGTTTTTTTCCTTTTGGAGTATGCTTTGTTTTCTTTGTAGCTTGCTATTCATTGTATAATTGTACATCTGTTCATTGTACATTGTATTATTTGAATTGTACTTATTTTGATTAATAAAAAGTTTTAAAAAAAAAACCACTGGCTCTGGGGAAGAAAAAAAAACTACCCTCTGGCTCTGAAGGATGCCCAGGCTTCCGGTGGAGATGGCGCTGTGAGTAGACGTGTTTTCTGCAGCGGAAGTTTGGCGAAGGCAATTCTCTCAAAATTCTACACATTAAATAACAATTTGCACAGCAAAAGACTGATCTATGTTCTCCTAAGGAACTGATTCAAGTTTTTCGACTGCTAAAGTAAGTCTCTCTACATTCAAGTAAGCTAGCTAAGATGTCCACCCAAGAGTTAGTTGCCGTGTGGAAGGTATGGATGTAGATCTCTCCAAACAAAATAGAAGAATTAGTCAAACTCACTCTTACGCCTGTAAAGCCATAACTGGGGGGAAATGTGAATCCATCCCAGATAAAAGCCAAGCCAACAAAAAATTGATGAATGCTCTGTCACCTCCTGAACCAACCCTGATTGAAGTGCAAAATAAAATCATACAAATCCTCTGGGAAAATCAATGAAAGAGCAGATCAACTCGAAGGGATGATCAAGAAGAACTCAGCTGAAATTGAGAACGTGAGTGAGGCTCTTAATTCACAGAGATGTTGTGGAATTAAGGAAGGAAAGTGATATGCTGAAAATAGAAAATGTGGAGTTAAAGGAAAAGATGGCACACTAGAATCAAGAGTTAATGAACAAGAGTGATAGAGCCGAAGATGGTGTCTACGCCTGTAAGGTGTAGCTGAAAATGCCAGAGTCAGATAAATCTGCAGTGCAGTGATTCCAGAGACGGAGAAGAATGAGGTGGCAGCAGCGGTTGACATAGCACACCATCTTGGTTGACTTAAAACCGGGGAAAAAAGAAATATGAGTCCACACCCGATCATCATGAGATTTGTGTCGAGAGCAGCGAGGGATCTTACATGTAAGCATGCCAAGCAAAGCGTCTTTCTGAAAAGTCATGGATACAGCTTCAAGGAGGATCTCACCACCAGTGACAAAGCAGCAAGGAGTCATCTGTGGCCAGCGGTGGAGAAGGCAAAAAAGGAGAGCAAGACTGCCTACGTCAGTGGAGTCAGAGCGTTTATTGATCGTAAAGTGCCTCCTGATGGAAAGCAAAGCTAAATGAAAACTAACATGACCACAGTATTGCTGACACTGAAGTTGATAAATGTGATGGTGAAGAAACGCCACTATGGTTATGATAAGGTTTGACTGCGAAGTTTAGATTGTTTATCGCTATTCAAAAATCACTGAAACTTCAAAAGTGACTGCTGTGAATATAATCTTGCATATGTTGTGAAATTGCTAATCCTACACGTTCAATATGAGAGAATCCTATAGCCTATAGGAAAAGGTTAAGTTCAGTCTATACAAGTCATTTTTTTCCCTTCTTTGTTCTATAAATGTCAGGGGTATACAAAACCTACTTAAGAGAAAAGCTCTTTTTTATATGCAAAGATAAAGGTGCTGATTTTCATTTTCTTCAGGAAACTCATGCACGTTCAACAGATGGACCGTTTTGGAAAAATCAGTAGGGGAGTGAGATGTGGTTTTCCAATGGCAGTAATAGTTAAGCAGGGCTCGCCATTTTACGGGATACATTTAGAGGTCAGATATTGCACAGTGAAATTGCATGTCTGGGATATTTATGCCACCAACAATAAGTATGGTAATTTAGCACTGTGTCAAGATATTGAGTCAAAAGAAAAGAGAAATGCTGAATTTGCAGCAATAAATAAGTTGATGGTAAATGGCACTATAACTAATGATCCTAAAGTAATTACTCAGCATGTAGCTCAATTTTATCAAATTTTGTATTTTTCAGCCCTTGCACCTACTCATATTGAATTCTTCTAAGACAATATTTCGATAGAGACAAATAAAATAAATGATGACTTTAGAGATTTTTGTGAAAAGGAGATATCTTTATCTGAAATTATTGAGTGTATTAAATGTCCTAAAGATAAAATCTCCAGGTATGATGGTCTGACAGGGGAATTTTAGAAAACCTTCACCTCAACACTTGCACCTTTCTTACTAGCCATAGCCATGTTAAGAAAATCTATTCAAAAGTGTGAGCTTCCTAGTACGTTAAAGTAAGGGGTCATTACATTAATTCCCAAGACAAACAAAGATAGACTACACATTGAAAATTGGAGACCTATTAGTGTGCTTAACAATGAGAGCAAATTATTTGCTTTAGTTTTTGCTAAGAATAAAACAAGGATTAAATCAGATAATAGATGAAGAGCAATCCGGTTTTATGCAAAAGAGACGTATAAGTGATAATATTCATTTGATAGATTATAATAATCTAATACCTGATGAAAGTTTTATTTTGTTTATCGACTTCTACAAGGCTTTTGATACAAGTGAACATGAGTTTATCTTTAAAGCCATTCCCCTTTTTAGTTTTGGAAAATATTTTCAAAATGCAATTCAAACACTATATAACGGCTGTTCCAGCTCTGTGAAGTTAATGTATGGTATGTCAGAAAGATTTAACAGTCATCGTGGTATTAGATAAAGCTTTCCAGTGTCTCCATTTCTATTTTTGTTAGTTACCCAAACAATGGCTACGCATATATATATATATATATATATATATATATATATATACACACATGTATATATACACATATACATATACATACATACATACACACACATATATACATATATATATACACACACACAAACACACATATATATGTATATATATGTGTGTATATATATATATGTATATATATATACATATATACATACATACATACATATATATATATATAAAATCACCCTTCCTGGGAATAAATGCAGTGGGGAAGAATTTCAAACTTTGTCAACTAGCAGATGATACTGCAATTATCCTGAAAGACCAAAGTCAGGTTTCAAAAGCAGTGGCTTGTATAAATGAGTTTACTAATGTTTCAGGTTTAAAAATTAACTTGGATAAATCTTGTCTTATTCCCAATTAAACCTTGTGTTCTGTCAGATTGTTATGGGATCCCAATTAAAGAAAAGGTGACTTACTTAGGTATTGTTATTTGTAAGAATTTTGGAACAATTATCGAAATTAAATTTTGACCCTATTATTGCAAAAACAAAATTGAAATTGAATTCGTGGTTAATGAGAGATATTTCCGTATTTGGTAGGGTTATGTTATCCAAAAGAGATGGAATCTCTAGATCAGTATATGTATCATTGTTGCTCAGTGTCATTGCTAAGGAATCGGATAAAATGCTATATGACTTCATTCGGAGGAAAAAACCCATTATCTTTAAGAAGTTATCAGAGGCAGTAAAGAACAAGGTGGTCTTGAAGTCTTGGATTTTAATTTATTGAATAACACTTTTAAGATTAAGTGGTTTATATAACTTTTAAAGAATCCCAACAGTATCTGGTATGCTTTTCCCACATATTTAATTTAATTCTACTGGTGGCATTAATTTTTTTTTTTTTTGTTAAAGTGTACTTTTTCTGTTGACAAAATCCTAACTGAATTAGCTAACTTCCATAGACAAGCTCTTTTAGCATGGGTATTGGTATATAGTAAACACAATTTCAGTCCTCGTAGATACTTTATCTGGAATAATAAGGATATTTTATACAAAAATAAATCGCTGTTTTATCGCTCATGGTATGACAATGGAATCTTACTAGTTGGTCAATTGGTAAATAGTAAAGGTGAGTTACTGTCAGTCAGAATTTCTTCAGAAATTTAAGATACCAATCACACCCAAAGAATGTGCTATTATTTTTGATGCAATTCCCATGGGTTCTCTTCAGCTTTTAACGAGTTTGTAACCTTACAGAAATGAACAATATTAGCTTTAAGCAAATCTCTATTTGAGATGTTGATATTTGCAATAAAACATGCACTAACAGACACATCAGAAATGCTTTGGTTTGGACTGTGTTACACCTCCTGCAACAAGATTCTTCTGGTCTTCTATCATGAGGGATTTACAATGGAAAAAAAACTTGTTGTATTCTACACAATTATTGTATTAATAACTAAGCGAAAGAAGTATCCTTCAGATCTTACATCGAATTTACCCTGCTAAAGAAGTCTTGGAAAGATTTAAGCTAAATATGGAATATACTTCTGTTTTTTGCAATTCAGATAGAGAAACTATATTTCATTTGTTTTTTCACTGTGCCCATTCAAAGTTATACTGGGTTAATATGCAAGACTTTATAAATGGAAAAATGGGTACTAATGTACAGATTAATGTATTTGATGTGATGTTATATTTTGTGTTTTATGGGATGGACAGCAATATTACCGATATAATTCAGCTTTTGATTATTCTTGGTAAATTCCACATCCACAAATCTAAATGGTCTGACTCCAAACCCTGCTTTCATCGTTTGTTGTTGAACTCCAGCAGAATGGCACCTTAATTGAAAATGGGAAAAACAAAAAAGCTATAAAGATTTTCGATATTTTAAAGAAAGTACATTTTATTTTAACTCTGACAGGACTTAAAACGAATTGACTTTGAACTCCCCAGGTATGTAAAAAAATGTATTATTATTTTCCTGTGCATGACAATTGTTTACCTGTTTGTTGTAAATAAAAGTTTTTTGGGAAAAAATTATCTTGATTCACAGAGGCAGTCACACTTAGTTAGCTCCGGGACTAAAGTTTATTTGTATGTTCAGTTGTGTTAATAAACGCCATTAGCCCCCCCCCCCTCTCAAAAAAACAAACAAACTCTGGCTCTGAAAAGTGAAGCCAATGCGGAAGTGCATTAAACCTGCATTCTTTCTATTGGCCAGCAGGGGGCAACTCCACTGGTTGCAAAAAAACAAGCCTGACTTCATAGACTCCCATGTTAAAATGCCCAACTTTACAGCAGAAATAAACATATTTACAACCTGGTTCATAAAACGGTTTGGTCTCTACAGCTAATTTCCCCCACCGTGAGGGGGAGTTTGTGCATGTAAACATCAAATTTAATTTAAAGTCACCATCATTTGGGTGAGCTTTATGCCAGTAATGAGATATTCAAATATTCTAGCCAGTAATATTACCCCTTACCATGCATGTGAAAAGGTTTTGTGTGTGTACTTACTCTCCCTGTGCAGGTATACAGGATCCTGGAGGAAGCACAGCTTTGATGCTCTTTTGGTCCTTGTTGTCTGCTATGAGAGTCCACTGCTGTGTGTAGCAAAGTCTGGAACCTCGAACTAAATCATTCAGACTCCATTCTGGGTATGGAAAGGGAGAGGCTTATGAACATGTAACACTAACATGTAGTTTCATTATATTTTCTCATACAAATGACGGTATAAAAAGCATGTATGAATACTGAATAGTACTAGATTTGATAGACAAACTAGATTTTATATTGTTTTTCTCTGTGGCATTTTGAGCAAAAACAAAGTTATTTTATTCCCTTTCCCACTTGATATTCCTAGATATCCAGGTACCCTTCAATTCCTAGACTCTGTTGGTTTTCTTGCTTTAGGACAATGTGTTCCCCTCATGTCTTCTGTATGAGCATCACACCAAGTCAAGCTCCTTTATGTGCAAACTTACATGGCAATAAATAATACTTGCAAACTTAACAAAACTCACAAAAGTTATAATAACACCTTATTTATCCATACACCTGTGTAAATTAAATATGTACTTGACACTAAACAAGGGTAGCAGTGCAATTCAGTGGTTTCTAAAGGAGGATCTGAAGACCAAATAGGGGTCCTGCGGGGGATTTCAGAGGGTTCTCAGAGCTAAAAAAAAAAAAAAAGAAAGAAAAGAAAGAAAGAAAAATACGAAAAGCTTAATATCACTACAGTTTCAGCCACGACATAACGAGCACAATAAAACTATTTATATTGAGAGTATGACTGTTACTATGTGTTACTATTAAGGCTGTATAAAAAAATCATATTTAAGAGACCAATAGTCATTATGTTGCATTTTGGACAAACTCATAATATAGGTCTAGTGTGGTACCTTGATCTGAAAAACCGATCAGAAAGCCCCTTACCCTAATTGGTTTAATATATGCTGCTGAAGCGAAACCTTACTCTCTACCACCAGCAAGTTGATGATTTGAGACTAAGACACAAACCGATACAGTAACTCTTAATGTCGGGGCAGAAAAGCAACAGAGAAAGTGTGGGTCTGGTTATAATGGTATGTCAGGTATCAGGATAACTGGAACAAATGTTTTCTTTGAGGAAAAAAAAACAGAGGAAAACGCCTACTTATAGCACACCCCTATTCTACTACACCTGTAATAATACGGGTTTGCAGTCTCATACTAATTTCCATATTGTAGCGACTGGAGAGGGCGCTCTGACTGCCAGCAGCTCTGCGCTGAGGGAGCACAAGGCATTCTGGGACTGTTAACGTTTGTGTTAAAATTGTTGTTTTAGTGATGTTGTGTTCATGTTTTGGTTATTGTGGTTTTGTTGTGTGTCTGGAGGTTCGACTCGGGCTAAGTAGACAGCCATTTTACTGGCGGGCTGAGTGAGTGACTGACTGTAGGACAGTGGCTAATGTTTCCAGAAGTGACCTCAGCGGGTAAACCGCTGTTTGGCAGCCAGTTCAATGTGCAAATAAAAGATCATTCCCGCGGGTCGTGTGGTGCATGGGGCCACGGACATCGTCATTAAAAGGAAATCTCTGCCTCTCGACTCCTTCTTCCACACCAGCTCGCCACAATATAAACTTTATTCCTTTCTTAATTTACACTTTTCTATCTTGCTGCGTACAGGTGTATTTTACAATGTTACAATTTAATTTAGCAGGCGTTTCTACATACATCTCAGAGTTGATACTAGCGCCGCTCGATTAATCTAATCGCAATCGCGATGCCAACCTGCGCAATTGTGTAACCGCAAAAGGCTACGATTTAATTAAATAGTAAAACGTGTGCGTGTGAACCTCTGTTTGTGTGCAGTGTGCATATCTACACCCGTAATTAAGAGCTGACCAATCAGGCTCTGTTTAGGCAGTGAAGCGTGAGCAGTCTAAGGTCACGTGGCTATCCAGTGCGCTGTGTGCAGACCAGAAAGAAGGATAAAATGGATACCGATGACAACGAGCAGGTTAACGCCGGTGAACCGGTAGCAAGAAACGAAAAAAACGCGACCACTGTTATATGGCAATATTTTGGATTCAAGCTCAGCGACACTGAGCAGAAAGAGGTACTGTGTAAAACATGCAAAGTGGGCATGAGTTGGGTTGATCTGAGCTGGATATTGATCTGTTGTTGTAAGGATGGACTGGCTGGGATGACAAGGAGCTCAGTCTTAGACTGGTTAAACTGAAGGTGGCGTTCTTTCATCCATGCAGAGATATCAGCAAGGCATGACGATATCCGTGCCGAGACTGTGAGGTCATCTGCTGGGAAAGATAGGAAGAGCTGGGTATCGTCAGCATAGCAATGGTATGAGAAACCATGGAAGTGGACGATTGTACCAAGTGAGGTGTTGTATATTGAGAAGAGAAGAAGACCGAGCACTGACCCTTGAGGCACCCCTAAGGTCAATCCTGGACTTTTTACGTGCTTATTTTATACAGGTACTCAGTCTTTGTTCTGCTAATCTTTAGTCCTCTAATCTCTAGTGCTTTTCTCGAATCTTCAAGAACTTTCTCTCCTTGTCCTTGTTTACTAGCACAAGGTCATCAACAATTATCATGCTCCATGGTGGCCCTTTCTTAAGATGTTTTGTGAGGCTGTCCATCAGTATCACAAACAGGAAAGGGCTCAACACCGATCCTTGATGCAGTCCCACCTTTACCTCAAACTCGCTTGTTGTTCCCACTGCACATTGAACTACAGCCTCACAGTCCCTGCACATGTCCTGAATTATGCTGATGTAATTTTCTACCACTCCCTTTGCCTCAGGCAATACCACAACTTCTCTCTCAGTACTCTTGTCATATTACTTCTCCAAATCAATAAATATGCAGTGCAATTCTTTCTGTCCTTCAATGTATTTTTATTTTTCAGCTTATTCCGTTGCCTACCAACACAGGGATCTCCGGTTCAAATCCCCGCATTACCTCTGGCTTCGTTGGGCGTCTCTACAGGCACAATTGGCCGTGTCTGCGGGAGGGAAGTCGGATGTGGGTATGTGTCCTGGTCGCTGCACTAGCGTCTCCTCTGGTCAGTCAGGGCACCTGTTCAGGGGGGGGGGGACTGGGGGGAATAGCATGATCGATCCTCCCACATGCTATGTCCCCCTGGTGAAAGTCCTCACTGTCAGGTGAAAAGAAGCGGCTGGTGACTCCACATGTATTGGAGGAGACATGTGGTAGTCTTCAGCCCTCCCAGGATCGACAGAGGGGGTGGAGCAGCGGCCAGGACAGCTCAGAAGAGTGGGGTAATTGGCCGGATACAATTGGGGAGAAAAAGGGAGGAAAATCCCACCAAAAAAAAGAAAAAAGAAAAGAAGAATGTATTTTTCAGCTAAGGTCCTGAGTACAAATATTACATCTGTGGTACTTCTTCCAGGCATGAATCCAAATTGTTCTTTCCGTATAGTCACCTCCTTCCTAAGTCCCACTTCAATCACTCTCTCCCATAACTTCATTGGATGCCCCATCAATTGTATCCCTCTGTAGTTGTTGCAACTTTAAGCATCACCTTTTTTTTTCTTGTAAATTGGTACCACTATGCTTTTTCTCCATTCACCTGGCATTTTCCCAGTCTGTATTATATTGTTGAAGAATCTGGTCAGGAACTCTATGCTAGTATCGCCCAAGTATACCAGACTTCTGGTATACTGTCCAGACCCACAGCTTTTCCATTTTTCATTCGTTGAACACATTTATCACCTCATCACTTGTAATCTCTCCCAAGTCCTCTTCGTTCCTTGGTGGTTCACCTGTCCTTCTTTTGTTATTCTCTTCATTCATTTGGTGACTGAAATAATCCCCCCCCATCTCTGTAAAATATCCTCATCTTTTGGCAGTACTCTTTCAGCTGCGTCCTTGATCAGTTTTACTTGTTCAGCATCCTTGCTTGCTCTGTCTCTCTGTTTGGCTATTCTATATACGTATATTCTTCTCTCCTTCCTTTGTATCTAGTCTTTTGTACAGGTTCTCATATGCTCTTGCCCTTGCTATCACTACCACTCTCTTAGTGTCTTTCTTAGCGTTCTTGTATTCATTCTTGTTTTGGTCATTCTCACTTTTGTCCAGCTTCATTTTGGCCAACTTTTTCTTCTATATACAGTGCTACACTACTTCCTCCCACCACCAACTTTTCTGTCCCTTCTTTTTACCCCCTGAGATTCTCGCCTGCCTGTTTCCCTTAGTCCTTCTGCTGTTCTATCCCAATCTAGTGGCAATCTATCTCCCAACAGCTGAAAAGAAAGACTCTTTTTGGATAAAAACTGGCATCGGGGCATAAATGATGACATACAGACTGAACTCTTTGTCCCTGCTCTCATTTGAAAGAGAACTGATGGACTTGTTGGACTATAATGAAACAATTTCAGTGTTCACCACCAAGCCCTGTCATCTCCTGCTGTAATCATCAAAAGTAAGCTACAATTTACAATTTCAGACTGTAGTAGCCCATTTCAATATTATTGTTTATTGGGTATAGTTTTGTTGGTGTACAACTGGAATTTATACTGGTGTGTGTGTGTGTGTGTGTGTGTGTGTGTGTGTGTGTGTGTGTGTGTGTGTGTGTGTGTGGTTTATGTGGCCGCCGTCCCAGGCTATGTTCAAGTGTCATCTTTATCCACAGATAATGATTAATGATGCTGTTGCGTCTATCAACTGTGTGTGTGTGTGTGTGTGTGTGTGTGTGTGTGTGTGTGTGGTGTGTGAATGAATACCTGGCTGTCGTGTCAGGCTATGTGACACTGTTAATGTTCGTCTTGGTGCCTGTAACATTACCTCTGATGATGTATAAGGCTTGCATGATTAAACTGTGTTTCATTCAGGCAAGTATAGTTGTAATGGCCTATGTTGGTTAACATATGCGTTTCAGAACCTAATAAGTGTGATTGGTCTTGGACAGGCTAGGCCCACCTGATTTTCTCTGTGCCCACCCACACTGTGATTTCTGCCTACGCCACAGGTAGTATTGTATTTAGAAATCACGTCAGGACACAGCGCTGTCGCTCGACACAACCTCTACGTTGCATTCTTTATTTAGACTGACACAGCATCACAGGCAGACCCGATCAAACAACCCAGAGTCCGCAGGCATCACCAATCGATCCCAGCACAATAGAACAGCACCAAATCAAATGCAGCACTGTCGATGTGTGCAGACATAACATCCCCCCCCCCCCCCCAGCAGGATTTCAAACATGAAAGGTTGACACAAAGTCCTCTAGGTGGCCAGGGCGTAAACGTGTGCGAACAGGTCGCGGGGCGGCCTGAGGCTGGGCAGGCCGAGGTGGGGAGGGAGAAGGCAGGGGAAGCTGAGGCCCAGGAATGTCTGGGGCCCGTGTAGGAGCTGCATGAAGCCCCGGGGCATCTCGCCATGCTGAGGGAATGGCTAAGGTTGTGTCACCAGCTGTGTGTGGCGGAGCTCACACCTTCCGTAGACGACTGGAGTGCCATCGCTGAGGAGGTAAGTGGCTGGGCCCAGCTGACGGGTGACTTGTAGAGGAGAGGACCAGTATGAAGCCATTTTATTGTCCCTGTGGGGCCTGCGGACCCTGACCCAGTCTGACACATTGATGTCTGGCACCCTGGTTCGTTTTGACTGGTCAAACCGTTGCTTCATCCGCATCTGCTGACGAGTGACTGAGGCTCTGACCCCAGAAGGAGGTGCCTGGGGTGTGGAGGGGCGGAGCCTGTCATGGGGCATGCGCAGTTCCCGGCCTAGCATGAGAGAGGCTGGGGAGACACCTGTGGTCGAGTGCTGTGTGGCCCGATAGTGCAGCAGAGTGTGACGGACAGCCTGCGTGAAAGAGCACCCTTGGGCCATGTGTGCTCTGAGGCCGTTCTTCAGTGACTGGTGAAAACGTTCAACGCCGCCATTGGCCTGGGGGTGGTAGTATGCAGTGCGTATATGACGGATGCCCTTGCTTTCGAGATAAGCAGTGAACTCAGCAGAGACCAGCTGAGGGCCGTTGTCAGTGGTGATGGTCTTTGGGAGGCCCCAGCGAGAGAAAAGAGAGTCCAGGAAGTCGATGATGATCTGTGAGGTCACAGTGCCGGAAGTGGTGAGTTCAGGCCATTTTGAGTGTAGATCGTAGGCGACCACCATGAAGCGTTGGTGGTGGGGAACTCCATGGATCTCACCACAAATGTCCAACTGCAGGTGTTCCCAGGGCTGAGAGGGCCAGGCGAGAGGTTGCAGGGGTGGGGGAGCCTGGTGGCCAGTCTTGCCACTCACAAGGCAGGCAGAACAGTCCTTCACCAGAGCCTCAATATCTCTGTCTATCCCCGGCCACCACACCAGGTCTCGGCAGCGCTGTTTCAGTTTCACAATGCCCAGGTGGCCTTCATGCGCCATATTCAAAACACGTGCACGGAGAGCAGCTGGGACCACTGTGCAAAACCCACGTGCCACGCAGGTGTCGTTCCAGCAGGAGAGCTCCTGTCTGACTCGGGCGAACGCAGCCAGCTCCTCTGGGACCTTGTGAGGCCAGCCATTCTGGATGTAGGTGCGGAGCTGGGAGAGGACAGGGTCCTGTTCGGAGGCTGCCCTCAGCTTCTGCAGAGAGACAGTGGCCTGAAGGGGTGTGTGTATTTGGACAATGTCCTTTTCCACACAGTCAGTGTCCGTCTGTGGAGCTGGGGTGGAGACAGAGCGAGAGAGCAGGTCGGCGACAACATTGTCTCTGCCTGGGGTGAACTGCAGGCTGAAGTTGTACTGGCGGAGGCGGTCAGACCAGCGGTGCAACCTCAGGGGTTTGTGGCCTGTCCCAGATGTGGACAGCAGCGCTGTCAGGGCCTGGTGATCTGTCCTGAGGGTGAAGGAGCGGCCATAGAGGTAGAGGTGCCACCTTTCACAAGCCCAGATACAGGCTAATGCCTCACGCTCACCCACTGAGTACCGCTGCTCGGTCAGGTTGAGGGCACGGGAGGCGAAGGCGATGGGCTTCTCCACACCGTTCTGGGTTTGAGACAGCACAACCCCTATCACTGTGGCTGATGCGTCACAGGTCACAAAGGTGGAGCTGGAGATGTCGAAGTGAGCCAACACTGGTGGTGAAGTCAGTTGAGTCTTGAGATCACGCACAGCGTCACTGCATGCCTTTGACCACACCCATGGCTCGTCCTTACGCAGCAGCTGGCGCAGGGGGGCTGTGGTCGCAGAGTACTGGGGAAGAAACCTCAGGTAGTAACTTGTCATACCCAGGAAGGAGGCGACCTGGGCGGCCGAGCTGGGCTCAGGGATGGCCTGAATGGCGTCCACGTTGGATTGTAGTGGAGTTACACCGCTCGCTGACAGCCGGAACCCCACGAACTCGATGGCTGGCACAGAGAGGACACATTTCTCAGCATTGAGAGTTAGCTTGTGCTTGGACAGGGCTGCAAAGACCATGTTGAGGCGCTTGTCGTGGATTTCACTGGTGGGCCCGTGTACCACTATATCGTCCAGATAAATGGCCACGTCCAGTATGCCAGCCAGCACGGAGACCATGATTTTCTGGAAGCAGCTAGGGGCGGAGCTGAGACCGAAAGGCATCCTGGTGTAGCGAAACACTCCTGCATGTGTCACAAAGACTGTGAGGTTTCGGCTGCTGGGGTGGAGGGACACCTGTAAGTATCTCTGTCTGAGGTCGAGCTTGGAGAACACCTCAGAGCCATAGAACTGAGCAGTGAGTTCTTCTGGGGTGGGCAGAGGATACTTATCAGGGACCACTGCCTTATTTACTGCACGTAGATCGACGCAGACACGCAGGCCCCCCGACTTCTTCTTAGCCACCACGAGGTTTGAGACCCAAGGTGACGCGTCCACCAGTTCAATGATGCCAGCTTCCAGCAGTTGTTGCAGCTCGGCGGAGACCCCATCACGGAGAGCCAACGGGATACGGCACAGTGGTTGGATGACAGATTTCACAGCAGGGTTGAGGAGAGGTTCATGGGCGAAGGCGGAGAGGCAGCCCAGCCCCATAAACAGCGATGGCCACTTCTGCTGCCAAGGTGTCGCAACAGTCAGGATTGCTGCCCCCCTTGTGTCTAAGAGGGAGAACCCCAGAGCGGAGAACCGGTCCAGGCCCATCAGGTTGGCCCCACGGCGTGCCACATGAAAAACTGCATTGGGCACCAGCTTGGTTCCATAGCGGACAGTCACTTGGAGAGAGCCAACCAGATCGATTTTGGAGTCACCATACCCACAGAGGACAGCTGAGGGTGCGGACAGTGGCAGTGAACCGAAAAATTGACTGTAGGTATCTACATTCAGGAGAGACACACCTGCACCGGTGTCCAACAGCAGGGGGATGCACACATCATTAATGTTGACTGTGCATGATTTGAATGACACTGGCCCAGAGCTCACCTTGTGAATGACAGCGGTTGAAGACTGGGGGGTGTGGCCCTCTGACCCAGCCGGGGAAGATCGACAGACGTTGGCAAAGTGATTTTGCTTACCGCAGCTACGGCATGTCTGGCCACGGGCAGGGCAGTTGTGAGCCCTTGAAACATGAGACCGAGATCCACAGTTACCACAGGACTGTTGAGGGCGGGGCCGAGAACGCCGTCGTTGCAGTTGCAAGACGTCCCCAGTGGAGTTGGCGCCCGCCTCGCTCTGGCTGGGTTGCGTCCCGAGGGGCAGCCGTGAGTAGAGGGAGGAGTCGTTGGCAGCTTGACTGGAGGTGGCCACTTGCTGTGTATTTAGCATAGCAGCACACTCAGCTGCTCCCTCAACCTGTTGTAGTGCGATGGTAATTGCTCTGGACAGCAGCAGATCTTCTTTTTCCAGCAGGAGAGTCTCACGCACCTTTGCGTTGTTGGTGTGTTCGATTAGCTGGTCGCGAACCATCTCGTCCTGAAGCGTGCCAAACTTGCATGAGCTAGCTAGCCCTCGCAAATTAGCTACATACTGCTGCACAGACTCACCAGGCAGTTGGTGTCGCTGACGGAATATAAATCGCCGAAGGAGGGCACTCTGTGGAGCAGCGAAATGGGTGCTCATAAGTCCCGCAGCTTCGTCAAAGTTTGTGACGTTCCCCAGAGTCCCGAGCACACGATGACCCTCTGCTCCCAAGCAGTGTAGCAACAGAGCCGTCTTCCTAGCCTGGCTCACGTCGTCGAGCCCTGAGGCGATGATGTAATTTTCAAAACTATGTAGCCAGCGAGTCCATGGTACCGGAGGCTCGCCAGGTAATGCCAGGAAGGGGGCAGGTGGTGGGAGAGAGATATCAGCCATCCTCGTCGCCAATATTGTATTTAGAAATCACGTCAGGACACAGCGCTGTCGCTCGACGCAACCTCTACGTTGCATTCTTTATTTAGACTGACACAGCATCACAGGCAGACCCGATCAAACAACCCAGAGCCCGCAGGCATCACCAATCGATCCCAGCACAATAGAACAGCACCAAATAAAATGCAGCACTGTCGATGTGTGCAGACATAACAGGTAGACCGGTAGTTTTATTTAAAAAGATATACACTTTATGACCCATTTCTATGTACAAGGAGCATGCACACTTCCCATAAAAATAAAATAAAATAGATGACTGGCCCATACGCACCGCTCTCACGCCTGGAGCAGCGGTTTCATTGAATATAGTTGAAGCTAGTAGCGATGCGCGGCTCGGGGTTTTTTAATACCCGCACCCACCCGACCCGTTATGAGAGCCCATCCGTAACGCCCGACCCGCTAAAATATGCGTCAATTAACCACCCGAACCCGACCCGCAAACCTCCAGATTTAGCCCCAGACTGCAGCAAAGTGAGCAGCGTTGCACTATTTCGTTCCTGGGCTGTTTGCCCAGCATACTACAGACTGCAAGGCATAGCCAGCTGAATATTAGCCTGTTAACTTTTCTCTAAGTAAGTCCGCCGTGGCAGCCAGCCTCTTCTTTCTGCTGGTGTAAACAAAAGCTACGGGGAAAATCTCGCCGGAAGCCTCAACACTAAAAAAACAGATGCACTGACCAAAACCATCATCGCAAACCGATGATAAAACTGCGTGCGTGCGTGCGTGCACGTGTTTGAGAGAAAGAGAAGGTGGACTAGTAATGCGCAGCCTAGCCTGCTGCGCACAGCATTTCTGTACGTTATTTATAGCTTACTCGGAAGGCTGCTGTTGTAGGGTAATGTTATGCAGCCAACAGCTCCCCCTGGGGGCACTGATTGATGTATACTTGCCCTGTGTAACATGCCTCAGTTGCGTTATGGGCACAGCCGGTGAATACATATTACTAAGCGACACAGCCCGACTCTGTCTGTTATTTATATGCACCTACACTTGCAACATGGTGTCAGAAGCTGTATTGGAACCCAACGTGAGTCTTACGTTGCCTGTTGCTTGAACAGTGTGCGTTTATTTTTTTACTAAGCGTAGCTAGAAGTTTCAGTTAGCCTGCTAGCATTAGCATCGAGCCAAGACGATGGCTTCCAATATTCCGCCGCCGGAGCCCATGAAGATGACTGGGGATCTTCACAGCAACTGGGCTAGCTTTCGATCAGAGTTTGAGGATTATTTGCTTCGACCGGGATCGACAAGGCAGAGAAGCCGGTGCAGGCAGCGACGCTCCGGAGGCTAATGGGGAAGGAATGCCTCCATGTTTACGTGCACAACCTGGGACTCACAGCGGAAGAGCAGAAAGACGCCGGAGCGATACTCGACAAACTGGGGGAATACTTCACACCTACCAAAAACGTCATTTTTGAGAGGTATGTGTAACGGGGGCAGTCCTATGCTGTTCTATGCTGGTCAGCCTGCAGCACGCCCGTCACTCTCATCATTAGCTCTGCGTTGTGTTCTATTTTCGGTGGGGCCCCAGGTGTTGTTGGGGGGGTTCTCAGTCTCTCATCATCATCATCATCATCATCATCATGATCAAGGAAGGAGGGGGGACACACAGGACTCTATTTGGCCCACCTTGCCATTTATTTTGGTTTCAAACCCTTCGACAAACGTCCAGTCCTCCAGCGGGAGCGGTGTTTCTTACGGACGTGGGGGTCGAAGTTCAACCGCTGCCCGGACTTCACTCGTGTGCGTTAGAAGGAGAAACCGTCCACGGGACTCCGATGTAAGAAAGGATAAACAAGTATTTTATCCCACAGCTTGCAGTATCTTCTTACAGGGATACTCAAGGTTACGTTCTCCTCAACCAGCAAAACTGTCCTACGGTAAGAAACACGTGTGGCTCGGCTCGATCGCTGCTTGAGACTCCTCCCACAAAACAAAAATGGCCTCTCCCGCGTTCCCTCTTCCGTGTACCCACAAGACCTCTCTCTTAAAGCGACAGTACACGTATATGACGGTCGTTGTAAAACATACATAAAAGTAAATAATGACATAAAATAAAATGTAGTAAACACAAATAACAGCACACAGACAGGATTTGGTGATATTTCATACTCAAACAAAATAAAATAAAAACATTAATTTTAACCTGGTTACATTCACCCCTCTTGAAATTCACCAACATCCTGACAGCAGGATAAAAAGAGAAAGAGGAAAGGAAAAGCCCATCACTGACTACTGGCACAAGTGAAAAGAAGGACCTAGTCCTCCAGTCAACTTAGGAGCTACCTCGGTTACGAGGTTCAGAAAATAATGAGGTTGATCAAGTCACCACTCTGGTGTGCCCCTCTGCATCCTGAATCTTGTAGACGTGGATATTGGGGTTGACACCGACAACCGTGTACACTCCGTTCTCCCATTTGTCAGCCAACTTTCTCTTCCCTCGCTCACTCTGGTTCGCAACCAAAACACGATCCCCGACAGACAGGACAGTGCCCTTGGCATGTCTGTTGTACTGTCGCGCCTGATGCTGCTGCTCAGCCGTGGAGTGCTTCTGAGCGATCTCCATTGCACTCCTTAGACAGGAAAGCAGAGACTGAGCATAAGAGTCATAGTCAACAACGTGAGGATCATGCAAAACCTGCCTGAACATAACATCCACCGGCAGTCTTGGGACACGCCCATACATCAGGAAGAAAGGTGCATAACCCGTGGTCTCGTGAACAGTGGCATTGTACGCGAGCGTGAGAGAATGGATCTGCTGAGGCCACTGTTGCTTCTGCTGAAGCGGAAGGGAACGGAGCATATTCCCCATCGTGCGATTAAAACGCTCTGTCCCGCCATTACCCATAGGATGGCAGGCCGTCGTGTGGGACTTCGCTACACCCGCCAACTTGAGAAGCTCTGCAATCAGGTTGCTCTCAAAGTTTGTGCCCTGGTCAGAATGTATTCTCTCCGGAAACCCGTAAACACAGAATACATGATCCCAGAGTTTCTTGGCGACCTGCTTCGCTGTCTGATTGGTGCAGGGGAACGCGTGAGCAAGCATAGTGAAGTGGTCAGTAACCACTAAGACATCGACTGACCGCTGCTTACTGTCCTCAGCGGACCAGAAATCCATACACACAAGTTGCATCGGTGCGGAAGTTTTAATGCTCTCCAGGGGCGCGCAAGCAGCTGGCTCTGGGGTCTTCCCAAACACACATCTCCGACAGCATCTGACATATGCTCTGATATCCCTCTCCATGTCAGGCCAATAAAAACGCTGCCTTGCAAGAGAGAGAGTACGGTCCTGGCCCTGATGACCAGCGTGATCGTGGATGCCAGACAGTGCCTTGTCTTTCAGACTCAGAGGTAAAACATACTGAGACCTCCTCTGCTTGGACACTGGGTCCTTTGTCACCCTGTACAAGACACCATCATTGACTTCCAACTTCTCCCACTGTTTCAACAGCCTGAGGACCTTCTGGTCAGCACCATGCCTCTCACGTCTCGATGGCCGCTTCCGAACAGCGACAAAGGGCAACACCTTGGAGATGCAGGGGTCCTGCTCCTGACTCAACCTGAGCTCCTCGGTGGATAACATTGGCAGTGTATCCTGACCACCCGACAGATGCTGAACGTGCTGGACCAAACTGAGTGCTGTGAATACTGATGCATCAGGCCAGTCACATTTGGCTTGACAAAAAGCCCTGACCTCAGCTGCATCACAAGCAAACCCAGATCGCGCACTACTCACTGTTTGGGACTGGCAACTGAGTCTGAAAACATCCTGCACAGAGTCCCCCTCAACCCCGTCGGCTTCCTGAACAAGGGCCGGGTAGGGCTCCCTAAGTAGCCTCTGACTGACGGGCTTGGAAAAAGGGTCGCGACTTAAGGCATCCGCCACCACGTTTTTCTTCCCTGGCAGGTGTTTGAGATCGAAAGTGTAAGACGCCAACTTAGACACCCAGCGGATCTCACACGCGTCAAGCTTCGGCTTCGTTAGGAGATAAGTCAGCAGATTATTATCTGTCCAAACGGTGAAGCTTTGACCCTTCAGCCAGTGGCTGAACTTTTCACAAACACTCCACTTCAGCGCCATGAACTCCAGTCTATGAGCTGGATACTTCCGCTGTGAGGCACTGAGGGACTTGCTTGCAAAACCAACAGGTCTGGCCTTGGACTCTCCTCGGGGCACTTGAGACAGCACCGCGCCGAGTCCGTCCAAAGACGCATCGACCGACAAAATGAAAGGCACCTCAAAGTCTGGATGGGCAAGCACCACACACTCCAGTAACATCGTCTTCAACAGATCAAATGCTTCCCCACATTCCACCGTCCAGTCTGCGGAGGTAAGCTTACGGAAGCTGCCATGGGGCTTCTTATCCTTAGCCGACCTCCCCCTCCTCTTTTGTCCAGCTGTAAGGGCGAACAGGGGCTTAGCCACGGAGGAGCAGTTCGGGAGGAAATGCTGGTAGTAAAATACCATACCAAGGAAAGATTTGATCCTACGAACAGAAGGCGTGCACCCATCACCTTCCATGAGATCCTGCACTGTCATGTTGGAGATGACCTCTACTTTGGAGGGATCGACAGACACACCTCCGCCATCAACCACGTGGCCCAAAAACCGCACCCGCTTCTGCAGCAGATGACACTTTTTCGGAGCCAGTTTCAAGTTGTTCTCCCTCAACCTCTGAAACACAGTGCGGAGCCTCGACAGAGCCTCAACCTCTGATGGCGCGAAGACAAGAAGATCATCAAGATAGCACAAAAGCTTCGTGAAGTTCAGATCCCCAAAGATCCCAATCATCATTCTCATGAAGGCTGCAGGGCTATTACAAAGGCCCTGTGGCATGCGATTGTATTCATGCAACCCAAGGGGAGTCGTGAAAGCAGTGTACTTCTTGTCATCTTCATGCATTGGGATGTTGAAGAAGCCAGAGGTGAGGTCCATCATACTAAAGAGGCAGTTACCACCCAGCGCGGCAAGACAGTCCGACTGGTGTGGCAAGGGATGAGCGTCTTTCAAGGTCCGAGCATTCAGCCATCTGAAATCAGTGCAGATCCGAAGCCCGCCATCCTTCTTCCATACCATAACCAGCGGTGAAGCGTATGCGCTCGAGGACTTCCGGATAATCCCTTTCTCCTCCATATCAGTGAGAACCTGTCTCAACTTCTGATAGTGGGCTGGGGGAACCCTCCTGTAGGGCAAGCGAAAGGGGCGCTCATCCACCAGATGGATGCGATGTGTGTATCCTGTGACCTCGCCACAGTCCAGAGAGTCCCTGGAGAAGATGTCATGGTACTCGGTGAGCAGCTGAGTGAGCTGGGACTTGCATGCCTCACTAACCTGACAGGAGCTGAGGTCAATGTCACTGAGTCCGAGCTCTGACAAACTCCTAGCCGGCTGGACAGGGGGACAGGCACTACCTGTGGCGTTGGACTCATGCCTCCCCGCAACTGATTGCAGTCCCTGGAAAACATTAAAGTCCTCAATCGCCAAGCATGGAAACACATCGGCCAACTTGCAGTTCCTTTTCAGCGTGATGGCTTTGTCAGATGGATTGACAACAGTCATGGGTACCCACCTATCACCCCAGAGCGGTGTGACAAGTCGACCTACGAGGACACCGCGTGGCATGGCCTTGGAGTCTGTCGGCTCCACAACAACAGTGCTTCCAGCTGACATAGGCACCTTAGCAGGAAGTCTGCCCCAGACTAAGTGCTCGTGCCTCGGTAAGAGTGTCACGGCCTGGGTGAGCTTAACAGTACCTATCTTCTCAGGAACTGCACCACCCCTCCAGCGCTCTACATTCGTGAACATGGACAAGAACTGTCCAACGTCAGGACTAGACGGATGTTCCTGTCTGAACGCGATGTCCCAGTACTCAGTACCACTCTTGAGTACATGGGCCACATGTTTAATGACGTTTGTGCCGACTATCAGATCATCATGCTGACCGGGCATGACCAGAGTGGTAATGACAAAGGAAACACCATAAAGCTGCATGTTGAGGTCATAAAAACCATCAGGCCTAGTCTCCAGACCACCGCAGCCAATCAAGACAATGTTCTCTTCAGGCTGCTGCTTCTCAGGTAAAACACCCCCAGAGCGGAGCTTCTCTACTGCATTTTCACTGATACTGCATGACATAGAGCCAGTATCCAACATGCCATTAAGCTGCACACTCTGGTTGACAAGAACAGGAGCATAGAACAAGTCACTGAAAGCCTGAATCCTCTGTGTCGCCTGAATGACCATACGCGAACCCTGAGGTGCTTTGGAACACTTGTCATCATACCATTTAGCCAAGTCGGAGACATCAGTGAGGGATACATCTACATTACCCACACCATCCCTCTCTAGGTGTGGGTTTAGTAGTTTAACGGACGAGACTGACAACGAGCTCTTCCACCAGGCTGAGAACGGAGCTGGTTGGGCGGCTGAGGGTGAGGACAGTCCCTCTTCCAATGACCAGGAGACAAACAGTTTATACATCGGTTCTCCCGGCTGCAGTGGGAAAATGTGGAGTGATCCGGAGACTTACAAACCCTACACAACCGCTGCGGTGCGTCTGGCACCCGCCCTGCGGCGCTAGCTGGCGGTTGAGTCCGCGTCGGTGTCTGGACCGCAGCGCTAACTGGAACCTGAGTCTGCATTGTGACCAAACGGTCTAGCAAGCTCACCAAACTCCTCATATAGTCATCACCGCCAAAGACAGGTGCGGGAGACGGTGTAGGACACCTTGCACAAAATGGTGTAGAAGACGCATGAGCCGGGACAGGAGATGGCACCACCGGCACGGTCGTGTTCAAGTCGGGAGCCACGTCGACTACAGGGACATGAACCTGTGAATGGAACCTACGCTCTACCGCGCCTGCTTCACGTTGTCCACCTGCAGCAACACGGGACTTCCTCTCCAGCATGTGCTCATCAAGCCTCTCTTGGATCTCGCTAGCAGACCATTTCCCTGCGGACTTGAACTTAAAAACATTGGCAAGAGACTGATCTGGACAGTGTTTGATAAACATCATGCTTACCTCGTGGCTTGGCTCTTCAATACTACGGCCTTGCCGCTTCAAGCATTCGTCAGCCACCTCCACTGTCTTATTAAGCCTAATTCAATACTCCATAGCGTCCTCACCTGGCTTGGGCAGCGTACTGTAAAAGTCCGCCAGGGGCATGCTCGAGTATGTGAAGTCACTAAAGTGTTGCTTCAGTACATCAAAAATAATGTGGGGGTTCGCTATGTGGTCGACAGATGTGTTGCGCAGCTTTATCCTCACCACGTCCCTTGCTTTCCCCATAAACTTAGCTAGAATCTCATGTGACTGCTCACTAACTGGAATGGCTCGCTTCCTCAAATACAAAGTCATAAGGCTCTCCCACTCATGAACTGTAAACTTATCAGAGCTATCGCCCCTGAAAATAGGAAGCTCCCTAGCGTCTGTCTGCATTACTACTCTAACACTAGCCACTGTCTCCGAACACTGTTCAGCAGACCTAGCACTGTCTGTGTGTGTGTTTCTAAGCATTTGTTTTTCCTGTAGCTTAGCAGTGATTGACTCTCCTATCTTCTCTGCTAACTGAGTAATGAGCATTGCTAACTCACCCACTGGCTGCTCGCTGTTACCTAGCACAGCCCCTTCGCTGATACCTGGCCTGGCCCGTTCTATGTAGCGTGTGGAGGTGAACTGAGGAGTGCCAAATGTGGTCAGGTCTCTAGGTCCTGGTGCTCTGGTGTCTGGTTCCCCGCCCTCTAAGAGCTGCCCGAAACTCCTACCTACACCTAGCCGTAAACCCCCACCCACATCTAACTGGTACCCCCTCTCCATAGCACACTGGCGATCCAAAAGATCCTGATCAGCAATGTTACCCCCACCTACGTACGAACCACCCTCTGCCATGTTCCTACCTCTAACACTCAGATAAAATAAAAAATAAAATAAAAAAGTGAAAAGCTCAATTCATTTAAATAATTGAATCTAGAAATCACTAAGAGATTGAAACAATCACACACAATCAACAAATTCACCAATAGACTAATCACATATTCACATATCTAGTAGTTTACATCAATAGATTATTCACACGAGTCCTTCAATCACATCAACATTAACCTTTTTTCCTTTTTTTTTTCGTGTGTTTTTCTTCCTTCAGTATATACAAATGTCCTGTTCACAAGCCCAGTCCATGGTAACCACAGCTATGACTGTCCAGTGTCCACACAGCTCAACTCCAGTCCACTGTAACATGAGCGTACAGTCTATAGAAATACCTGAGGACGTCTGGGGCTTGATGACGACAGCAGTCTCCCGCGGCGAGCAACTGATGTCACTCTCAGGATCCAGGAGGGTCACGGCACCAATGTAATTGATCTACTCCCAGACCTGTCGGCAGAAAAGACCATCCGAAGGTGCAAGGCGCAGTTTGCACGGTACGGTATCCCTGACCGGGTCATTTCCGACTGCGGAGGTCAGTTTGATTGTGGAGAGTTTCGGGCGTTTGCGAGGGAGTGGGGCTTCGAACACGTCATGTCCTCCCCGAGACACCCAAAAGCTAACGGCAAAGCAGAGTCTTCAGTGAAGATTGTGAAAGGCCTATGCAGAAAAGCAGACCGGGCCGACGAAGACCCCTGGAAGGCTTTTCTACACTGGAGAAACACGCCCACTGAGGACATGCGCTGCAGCCCAGCACAACGGCTGATGTCACGGAGGCTGAGAACTCTTCTCCCTGTGGTCGACCAGCTACTAGCACCTCAGATCATCACTGGGGTCACAGACAAGCTGAGGGTGAAGCATCAGGCAGCGAAGTTGACATATGACAGAACTGCGAGGGATCTGCCAGAGCTAAACGTCGGCCAGCCTGTCAAGATGAAACCAATCCCGGGTGACAGGACAGGCCGATGGAGGAGAGCAGTATGCCTGCAGCAGGTGGGACCGTGGTCCTATCTCGTCAACTTGGAGGGAACCACGTACCGTCGCAACAGGGTTGATCTCCGACCAGCAGAGGTTGCCCCTCCACAGCCGTCAGCCCACACAGAACGGCCACCGGAGCAGCCTGTGGGCGCGTGTGCAGCTGAAGGAGGCCATGTGAGCGGGGGCAGCATGGAGGAAGTTGTCAGCAGCCCTGTAATGTCTCCAAGGTCGTCAGCCCCGAGGTCGCCGCCATCTCCCCCACAGGCTGTGACCACACCATGCCGTGAGTTACAGGGCCGGGCCTTCTCCCGGAGTGGGAGGCAGATTAAGCCTCCAGAAAGACTTGACCTATAGGTCATACACTGTATGTTCACTTCTAATGTTCTTATTCAGTGGTCTTGTGGATGTTCTGATGCTACCATTTTGTCGTTATTGTTCTGCAGAGGTTTTGGTTGATATTGACTTGCTGTTCCTCCTTGATGCACTATTTCCATTGCACTATTTAATATTGGGATATGAGCACTAATGTTCTAATGGCTAATACTATCCATTATATTATTTGGTATTGTATTCTATGAAAGGAAGGGAGATGTTGTAGGGTAATGTTATGCAGCCAACAGCTCCCCCTGGGGGCACTGATGATGTATACTTGCCCTGTGTAACATGCCTCAGTTGCGTTATGGGCACAGCCGGTGAATACATGTTACAGCCCGACTCTGTCTGTTATTTATATGCACCTACACTTGCAACAGCTGCTTTGTCGCTTTTTGACCCGACCCCGTGATACTTTCTGGTAAGCTCGACCCTTGGGACCCGTGGGTTGACCCGGCGAATCACTAGAACCTAGTGTTGGAGTAGCCACTCCGCACATGTTCAGTGTACACGTCATACCTGGCCAATGACAAAACATATGCTTTGATAAGAAACTGTAGAGACTACGTACGTACGTAGTGTGTGTGTGTGAGAGAGAGAGAGAGAGAGAGAGAGAGAGAGAGAGAGAGAGAGAGAGAGAGAGAGAGAGAGAGAGAGAGAGAGAGAGAGAGAGAGAGAGAGACATTCACCTGTTATGACAGAGTAGATCCTCTGATCGCTGAGTTGTTGTTCCGCGACATGAGCAGAAATCGGTGTGGGCAGACCGGCGCACTGGGCGTAGATCGCGCTGAAAGTTGAGTTTTCCATCGGTGTCTTCCGGCGTGCACAGCTTGTGCATAATCCCCATCTAGTCTTGGTCCATGAACATTTACAGCAGCGCTGCCAAAGCCAACTCGCGAATCCCGCCCGAAGCCTTTTCCGTTAAACGCAGCGCGTTGAACGCCTAACCGCAGCTAATGCAGCGGAGACAGAGCAGAGTTGGTGACTGCATCCATTTGGGTACGGCCGACGCTCGGCCACAGCTCAAAACTTAACAACCAACAGTTTCTCTAAGGTTGCCTCCATGTTGAATGCATAAATGGACGATACCACTTCGGTCTGGCGTGCGGGGTTGTAAGACGGAGACCGACCGAAGGGAGACTGCAAAAGCTCAGACACTGTCGCGACTCCAGTTACGAAACCCGGAGTGACTCGAAATGTAAACCCTAGCAGCTGCAACGACGCGTCTACCGCAGCAAGCGGCCCCGTCTCGTTCACTTTCATGACAACGATGCGCTTGATTTCGACGATTTTTACGCGTGGCAACTGGCAACACTTGTAGTTCTTTGTTTACATGTCAACTATATATTATCCTTTTTTCTTTGTTTGCCTATTATATTGAATATCTCGTTCTCTGCATAATCTCAACTCTTGTGGACGGTACTTAAAGCTGCACCACGCAATATGTTTGATTCTAACAGTGAATCATATGACTTTATTAATATGGACGGATTGTTAATACTAGTCACGGTTCGAGTTGGGATAAATAAATATACAGCCTAACGGGTGTGCTTTCCGACACACACACACACACACACACACACACACACACACACACACACACACACACACACACACACACACACACAGCGACACTGACTTCCCTGCTCATTAGTGGTCCTGTGTGGCGGACACTAGGGGCTATGCCTCTCACCCAGCAGGACTGTGAGCTGGGGGCGTGGTTTACGTTCCCGGGCTCGCCGGGGCAGGGTTGTCCCTGCTGCAGTTGGTTTTTGGAGTTGAGGAATAAACATCAAACTCGCCTTGGTCTCGTGCGTTTTTCCTCATTCCTGCCACATTGGTGACCCCGAATTGAACATGTTTGGAGCAGAAGATGTGTGTGAATCCACTTCGGCCACGCCGCCCCAACTCTCAGCCGGCCGTTCTCGCCACGGCTGTGAAGCTCCCAGAGTTCTGGCAGAGCGACCCGGCCTCGTGGTTCCAGCATGTCGAGGCGCTGTTCCACCTGCGTGGAATCTCCGCGGACGACTCCAGATACTATCTGGTCGTCGCTGCGCTGGATCAGCAGTCCACACGCCGGGCCATGCAGCTGTTGCGCGCCCCTCCGCAACACGATAAATACGTCGCCCTCAAACATCTTCTGCTCCGGAGGTACAGCCTATCTGCCGCAGAGAGGGCAGATCGAATCCTTTCCCTATCCGGTTTGGGCGATGGGACGGCTGTGGTCATGGACAATATGCTGTCGCTGCTAGGCTCGGACGAAGGTGGGTTCCTTTTCCCGCACGTTTTCTTGCGCCAGCTCCCGTCTCCTGTGCGCGCGGCTTTGGCTAACTCCCCGTGTCTGGCCGCTGGTGACTGCCGAGGTTTGGCTGAGGAGGCCGATCGGGTCCTGCTGGCTACCAGACGGTTCTCTGTGCAGAGTGTGGCATCGGAGCCTCTGCAGCCGACGTCGGAGGACGCGGACCCGGCAGTGGTGGCTCGAGTGACTGCCCGGAGGCGGCGCGGGAGAGGCCTCTGTTTCTTCCACCAGCGGTTCGGCGGCAAGGCGAGGCGCTGCGTCCCTCCGTGCACGTTTGAGACGGCGGGAAACTCCAGGGCCAGCGCTCAGTAGCAGCTGTGGGCGCTGGTGGACGTAGTGAGCTGCTCTTCATTAAGGACACGATGTCAGGAAGACGGTTTCTGGTGGACTCAGGCTCGCAAAAGAGCCTACTACCTCCTGCTAAGACAGACAGGTCGGCCGAAGGCGGCGGCCCACAGTTAAGTGCAGCTAACGGTTCGTCCACTGCGACGTTTGGCACAAGGTTGGTGACTGTTTGCTTCCACGGGCGCCATTTTGAGTGGGACTTTGTAGTGGCCGCCATTACTGTTCCTATTATCGGCGCGGATTTTCTGTGTGCTAATGGTCTGCTGGTTGATGTTGCAAACCGCCGTTTAATTGATGCTGTGTCTTTCGCCACTGTTCCGTGCGAGACAAGGGGAGCCGGGCCGTTAACACACGCTAACTTTTTAGCATTAGGGGATGTTTTTCAGCGCTTGCTGGCGGATTTTCCATCGGTGACTACGCCTGCCTTTTCCACCGCGGTTACTAAACACGGGGTAGAACATTTCATTCCCACTCTGGGACCGCCAGTTTTTGCGCGCGCGCGGCGCCTCGACGCGGTAAAATTGGCTACAGCTAAGGAGGAGTTCGCCATCATGGAGCGTCTGGGTATCGTGAGGCGTTCCAACAGCCCGTGGGCCTCGCCGCTTCACATGGTGCCTGTAATATTTGCTAGTAATATTTGATTTGCTAATGTCCCTTACGGCTTTCCGTAGCGCCACAACAAAGTCACGTGATGTACGTAACAACGTCAGTCGGAATCCGGTCGGTGAATAAACACCCAGCACGAGAGAAGTCGTCCTTGCTTTATTAATGTTATAAGTTAACATAGCCAGAGGGCACAGATCATTACATGGTGTCAGAGTAGCGGAGTTTAAATACCCAATATGGATTCGTACGGCGTTCCAGCTCCACGGATGGACTGGGAATCGGCGAACTTACCTGAAGCATGGAGACGATTTCGACAAACAACGGAGCTAATGTTCACGGGCCCCCTGCGCGGGAAGAATGAAGAGGAGAAATGCAGCTACCTCCTGCTCTGGATAGGGGAAAAAGGGCGCGATGTGCACAACACTTGGACACTCAGCGGAGAACAAGCCAAGAAGCTAGAAACGTACTACGATAAGTACACTGAGTACATCACCCCCAAAGCAAACCCGATTTATGCCAGATATAAATTTCATGAAAAGATGCAGGGAGAGAGTGAATCCTTCGAACGATTTGTAACTGAGCTAAAGCTCCTAGTCAAAGACTGTGGCTACCCAAATGCCGACGAGATGGTCAGGGACCGCATCGTGTTTGCCACCAACTCACCCAGAGTGAGAGAAAAGCTACTTAGCCAGGGAGCTGAGCTAACGCTAGAAAAGGCCATAGATGTAGCCCGCTCACACGAGCTAGCAAAGCAACAGCTAAAGTCTATGGGCCAGGGCAGCACACATGAAACGGTGCACGCAATAGGCAGAAAGACTTACAAACCGAACGCACCCAAAGCAGCTAACGCTAACTTCAGACAAAGGGAGGGTAACGTTAGCACCGCCGCCAGGGCGTGTAGCTATTGTGGAGGGCTACACGGCGCTAAAGCCACTTGCCCAGCTAAGGGTAAACAATGCATTAAATGCAAGAAGCTCAATCATTTTGCTAAAGTATGCAAGTCTAGCTCCCAGGGACAGACAAAGTACTACCGCGGCACAGTACATGCCGTCGGAGAGAACCCAGAAGAGTACACCACTGACAGAGAGCAGGAAGAACTGTACTTCGACAACATTACAGTGGAGAGCACCGCTGTGGGAGAACAGACAGAGCTGTACATAGACTGCATCTCAATAGAGAACAACGGAAAAAGCAACGAGCAGGCTTACGTAGAGGTTGGAATTGGCACACCTCCACAGAAGGTAAAGTTTAAACTAGACACTGGGGCACAGGCCAATACTATTCCCACCAACCTGTTCCAGGCGCTGTTCAAAAATGTGACACTGAAACCAGCAATACACAGACTCACTGAATATGGAGGAGGCGCGCTGAGCGTGAAAGGCACATGCAAACTCAAATGTAAGTACAGAGACAATGCAATTATGCTGGACTTTTACGTCATTGACACAAACGCCCCACCAGTCATGGCAATGAAAACATGCCGTGACCTAAACTTGGTAAAAATAGTGATGGCTGTGAGCGAGGAAAACAATGTCACATCACAGAGCATAATGGATGAGTATGCAGATGTTTTCCAAGGAATAGGAGAGTTCCCAGGCGAGTGCACCTTCCGCGTCACACCAGATGCAACGCCGGTCGTCTGCCCGCCACGCAGAATCCCCATCGCCCTACGCAGCAAACTGAGGGACGAGCTTGACAGCATGGAGAAAGGCGGCATAATCTGTAAGGTAACAGAACCCACAGAATGGGTGAACGCACTCGTCATTGTTGAGAAGCCAAAGACAGGCAAACTTAGAGTGTGTTTAGACCCCAGAGCTCTTAACAAAGTGATACAACGACCTCACTACCCCCTCCCCACGCTGGAGGACGCCACCACAAAGCTTGCTGGAGCTGAGTACTTTAGCGTGTTAGACGCGCGGTCAGGCTATTGGGCCATCAAACTGAGCACTGAATCCTCAATGTTGACGACATTTAACACAGTGTTTGGCAGGTATCGTTTCCTCAGACTGCCATTCGGAATCGTGTCCGCTCAAGACGAGTTCCAGAGACGCGTGGATGAAACATATGAAGGATTGGACGGTGTGACGGCCATAGTGGACGACATACTAGTGTTCGGCAAGACTAAAGAGGAACATGACCAGCGTCTCAGAGCGATGCTGAAGCGCACAAGGGAGCGAGGGGTGCGGCTCAACCCCGACAAGTGTCACATATGCGTGTCCGAGGTAAGCTACTTCGGCCACACGCTCTCACACGAAGGCATCAAACCAGACCCACACAAGGTGAAGGCGGTCAAGGACATGCAACCCCCACAGAACAAAGCAGAGCTGGAGACAGTCCTCGGCATGATCAACTACCTCGCCAGATTTGCTCCACACCTCTCACAGATAAACTCACCCCTCAGACAGCTTCTGAAACAGGACAGTGAGTTTGTGTGGGATGCAGTCCACGACAAGGCGTTCCAAGAGATGAAGAATCTCATTACACAGCACCCAGGTCCAGTACTCTCATATTTCGACCCGCAGAAAGAGCTGCGACTCCAAGTGGATGCATCCAAAAGTGGCCTTGGGGCTGTCATGCTCCAAGATGGCAAACCAATTGCCTATGCGTCCAAGTCACTCAACAGCACTGAAGAAAACTACGCACAGATAGAGAAGGAGCTCTACGCTGTGGTCTTCGGCTGCAAGAGGTTCCACGAGTACATGTATGGACGAAAAGTGATTGTGGAGTCAGACCACAAGCCTCTGGAGGCAATACTAAAAAAGCCACTGGCAGCAGCACCACCCCGGCTGCAACGGATGATCCTGGCGCTCCAAAAATACGACATCCAAATCATCCACCGCCCCGGTAAGGACATACCGGTGGCCGACACACTGTCACGCAAGTCAATAGAACACCACGACAGTGACCTACAGGAAGGGATGGAGGCCCAAGTGCACACAGTCCTCAGCAACATCCCTGTGAGCGACACAAGACTCACAGAAATCAAGCAGGAAACAGCGCAAGATCCACAGCTCACCGCACTCAGACGAGCCACACTCACTGGCTGGCCAGACACAAAGAAAAAGTGCCCGCCCAGCATCCAGGAATACTGGAACCACAGAGCAGAAATCTCAGAAATGGACGGTATCCTGTTCAAAGGTGAGAGAATCATTGTCCCCAAAAAGCTTCGCAAGGACATGATACAGCGCATCCATGCCAGCCACCTTGGCGTGGAAAAAAGCAAATGCCGAGCAAGAGACTTACTGTTCTGGCCTGGCATGGGGAAACAGATCGAGGATGCGGTAGCAGACTGCAGCATATGCCAAGAACGGCGCAGCGCAAATGCAAAGGAACCAATGATGTCACACGCCATACCCGAGCGGCCGTGGCAAGTGATAGGCACAGACCTATTCACATGGAACTCACAGGACTTCATAGTCACTGTGGACTACTACTCCAGATTCTTCGAGCTAGAAAGACTTTACAGCTGCACCTCATCTGCCGTCATCATGAAGCTGAAAGCAGCAATGGCTCGACACGGAATCCCCGAGACTATCATCAGCGACAACGGTCCGTGCTACAGCTCTGGTGAGTTCCGCAACTTCTCACAGACATGGGGTTTCTCACACACCACCACAAGCCCCCACTACCCACAGAGCAACGGCCTCTCCGAGAAGACTGTCCAGACGGCCAAACGCATCCTGGACAAAGCCAAAGCTGAGAACAAAGACCCCTACATGAGCTTACTGGAGTATCGCAACACACCGGTGGACAACCTGAAATCACCGGCACAGCTACTGATGAGTCGGAGGCTGCGGTCCATTCTCCCATCAACAGCAAAACACCTGCAGCCACAGATCGCCAGTCAGGAGGATGTTCACAAAAGGAGAGAGGTATGTCAACAGCGCCAGCAGGCATACTACAACCGAACAGCCAAACCTCTGCCCCACCTGCCCGCAGGCACACCAATCCGCTTCCGGCAGGAGGATGGATCCTGGAGACCTGCAACTGTGGAAAGACCAGCGAACACAGAGAGGAGCTACCACATCCAAACCAAAGAAGGTCAGATCTACCAACGCAACCGTCAACACCTGCGACAAAGCAGAGTGAACACTCACACTACGCACACACACACTTCACAGCAGACTGTTACCAGCGCTAACAACAACACACAAGCCCATCAGCAAGAGCATGCTGAACCTCCAGACACGAACAATCAGCGACAACCAGACACACAGCCTGGTTACACCACGAGGTCAGGTCGCACGATCAAACCAAGACAAATCCTTGACTTATGAATGTTAAAAAAAGATAATTTTACACCAACCTGTACTATACCTGCTATGTTTTGAAAAGAAATATTTACAGCGTTCACTTACCTTGTGTACCTACCTGCTGTTTGCAGTTACCAGTAATGAAATGAAAAAAAAGATGAAATGTTATTACGGTGTCACATTTAGACAGTGAAGGAAATGTTTTACACTACTTTGTTGCAGTCCAGTTATATAAGAGTTCCACTTTCATATTCTTTCTTATTAAGATTGTATTCGCTTATAAACGTGCTCAACGTGGTCTGTATCTCTGCAGAGAAAGCAGCACTTTTCAGAAAAAGGGAGATGTAATATTTGCTAGTAATATTTGATTTGCTAATGTCCCTTACGGCATTCCGTAGCGCCACAACAAAGTCACGTGATGTACGTAACAACGTCAGTCGGAATCCGGTCGGTGAATAAACACCCAGCACGAGAGAAGTCGTCCTTGCTTTATTAATGTTATAAGTTAACATAGCCAGAGGGCACAGATCATTACAGTGCCCAAGGCGGATGGATCGTGGCGGCCTTGGGGCGATTTTCGCCGCCTGAACAACATCACCGCCAATGACCGCTATCCCATCCCACACATACAGGACTTTTCCATACGCCTGGCAGGTACCACTATTTTCTCTAAGGTGGACCTGGTGCGCGGCTATCATCAGGTTCCCGTGCGCGCAGAGGACATGCCCAAGACCGCAGTGATCACCCCGTTTGGGCTTTTCGAATTCATGCGCATACCTTTTGGCTTGAAGGGGGCAGCGCAAACCTTTCAGAGGCTGATGGACTCGGTGTTGCGTGACCTTGATTTCGTGTTCGTTTATCTCGACGACATATTAGTGGCCAGTCCGTCAGCTGACGAGCACCTGGCGCACCTGAAACAGGTTTTCCGTCGTCTGGACGAACACGGCCTGATAGTCAACCCGGCCAAGTGTCAGTTTGGACTGCCGGTGATTGACTTCTTGGGTCACCGCATTTCGCCGCAAGGCGCGGTCCCGTTGCCTTCTAAGGTGCAAGCGGTGGCGGAATTTCCCCGCCCGGTCTCTGTTAAGGCATTGCAGGAATTCTTGGGAATGGTGAATTTCTATAACCGTTTCCTCCCTCGCGCTGCCCACCTCCTTCAGCCACTTTACGAAGCCCTGCGGCTTAAGAAGGCTAACGACCCTGTCGACTGGACTCCCGAACGGGTCCAGGCCTTTGACGGAGCTAAGTGCACCCTGGCTAACGCTGCCCTCTTCGCCCATCCCACACCCACGGCGTCCATAGCTTTAACAACCGATGCGTCTCACATAGACGTGGGGGCTGTGGTTGAACAGCGTGTGGCGAATGCGTAGCAGCCACTCGCATTTTTTAGCTGCAAACTGCGAGATAGCGAGCGCAAGTACAGCGTTTTTGACCGGGAGGTGCTGGCACTGCACCTTGCAACCCGGCTGTTATGTATGCACACATCGACAGTGCTGCATTTGATTTGGTGCTGTTCTATTGTGCTGGGATCGATTGGTGATGCCTGCGGGCTCTGGGTTGTTTGATCGGGTCTGCCTTTGATGCTGGGTCAGTCTAAATAAAGAATGGCACGGAGAGGTTGTGTCGAGCGACAGCGCTGTGTCCTGACGTGATTTAAAAATACAATACCGGCATTTCTGCTTCCTGCTGGAGGGTCGCCATTCATGGCTTATGTGGATCATAAACTGCTGACTTTCGCCATGTCCAAGGTGACTGGGCCGTGGTCTGCTCGTCAGCAGCGCCACCTAGCGGCAATCTCCGAGTTCACAACGGACATTCAGGATGTGGCCGGGACGTCCAACCCTGTTGCTGATTGTCTGTCGCGTGTGCTTGTGTGTCCTGTGCACCTCGGTGTGGATTTCGCCGCTATGGCTGCCGACCAGCCCAGCGACCCGGACGTCCTTGCCCTTAGGTCAACGCGTACCAGCCTCAAGCTGGAGGACGCGGTGATGCAGGAAGGCAGTCCTGCCCTCCTCTGCGATGTCTCCACCGGCCGTCCCCGCCCCGTTGTTCAAGTGGCCTGGCACCGTCGAGTTTTCGATTCGATTCACTCCCTCTCGCACCCTGGAGTTCGGGCGTCGGTGAAGTTGGTCGGTTCCAAGTTCGTCTGGCCTGGCCTCCGCAAGGACGTAAAGGGGTGGGCCGCTGCATGTGTAGCGTGCCAGCACGCTAAGGTCCACCAGCACACTAAGTCGCCCCTCGAACCGTTTCCGATCCCGGCCAGACGTTTCGACCACGTGCATGTGGACCTCGTGGGCCCTCTACCTTCTTCACAGGGTTTTACGCACCTGCTCACAATGGTGGATCGGACCACCAGGTGGCCAGAGGCTGTCCCTCTGTCCTCCACAACATCCTCGGATGTTGCACGCGCTTTTCTTTCCTCCTGGGTCCCCCGTTTCGGCGCTCCGTCAGATATCACCTCAGACAGGGGCCCCCAGTTCGTGTCAGAGCTCTGGTCGGCACTTGCGTGATCCTTGGGTGTGCAGGTACACCGCACTACCGCGTACCACCCTCAGGCTAATGGCTTGTGTGAACGTTTTCACCGGTTGCTCAAGGCAGCGCTGTGTGCTGCGCTCTCGGATGGTAACTGGGTGGATCGTTTACCTTGGGTTATGCTCGGGTTGCGTTCGGCTCCTAAGGAGGACCTCGACGCGTCACCCGCTGAGCTGGTGCTCGGTCAGCCACTCCGCGTCCCTGGGGAATTTTTGCCTGGGAGTTCCGCTCCTCGACCCCGTCCGGCCGTTTATCCTTTTTTGTCCGACAGCACTCGGGTTCCAGGCCCCGTTCACCACTGTTTTCCGCGGTCGTTCGTGCCTGCGGAGCTCATGTCGGCTCGTTTTGTTTTTGTACGGCATGATGCTCACCGCTCACCCCTCCAACCCCCATACGATGGCCCATTTCGGGTTCTTGAGACGGGTCCTAAGGGTTTTGTGCTAGATATGGGTGGGCGTAGGGAGCGTGTCACGCTTGATAGGCTTAAACCGGCGCACAGGGTGGCAGGCGAAGTTGTGTTTCCGGCCCAGGTTCCCCGTCGGGGTCGTCCTCCTTCCAGGACCCCGGCAGTATCTTCACGGGTTCAGCGTTCTGCTTCTCAGCCGGATTTGGACTGTGTTTCACCTACTGTTTCGGCTGAGGGACGGCGCAGCCGTTATGGCAGGCTGCTTAAGCCTCCAGTGAGACACTAAGTTTCTTTCCAGGAGTCCCTTCTGGGTGTTCGGGGGGGGGGGCTGTGTGGCGGACACTAGGGGCTATGCCTCTCACCCAGCAGGACTGTGAGCTGGGGGCGTGGTTTACGTTCCCGGGCTCGCCGGGGCAGGGTTGTTCCTACTGCAGTTGGTTTTTGGAGTTGAGGAATAAACATCAAACTCGCCTTGGTCTCGTGCGTTTTTCCTCATTCCTGCCACAGTCCAACATTTTCACACACTACATCAACTAGATTGCAGCAACCCGAAACTGCCCGAGACGTCGGTGATTTTATAACACGTTGGCGGATGCGTGCAGTGGCTGCTTCTACCAAATGTGTTAGAGCGTTTGCGTCTCGCGCGCTTTCATAGTTCGCGCAATATTCTACTGCGCCCCATGGTGGCTTGGTGGTGAAGTGCAGCCATACCATCATTCACGAGAGAAAATGGTGCACTTATTTCTTTTGGAAAACGTGTTTCCTTAAGCATATTTATCTCGTTGACGTAAATAATGCGCATTACGTTGAAAAATTCATTATTTGCGTTTAAAAAATTGTTGGTATTAGCAACCCCCGTAGATGTATGATTTTATTGCTTTCGTTGGAGCTCAGCTCCCACATAACTCGAACCCTGATAATAGTTATACAGTTATCCTTCACTAGAAACAAGGTTTTTTTTTGGGAGGGGTGTCCCTCTTTTTCTGTTCTTAGCCAATTACCCCTCTTCCGAACCGGCCCCGGTCGCTGCTCCACCCTCTGCCGATCCCGGGACAGCTGCAGACTACCACATGCCTCCTCCGATACGTGTGGAATCGCCAGCCGCTTCTCTTCACCTGAAAGTGAGGAGTCTCGCCAGGGGGACGTAGCGCGTGGGAAGATCACGCTATTCCCCCCAGCCCCCCGAACAGGCGCCCCTACCGACCAGAGGAGGCGCTAGTGCAGGGACCAGGACACATACCCACATCCGGCTTCCCACCCACAGACTCGGCAAGTTGTGTCTGTAGGAATGCCCGACCAAGCCGGAGGCAACACGGGATTCGAACCGACGATCCCCGTGTTGGTAGGAAACGGAATAGACCGCCACGCCACCCAGACGCCCCCAGAAAGAAGTTTTGCCTCAATTTTCAGTTCATTCTTTACATCAGGCACAGGCACACATGGGCAATGAATATGCAGGTTTTCCATCCATCCATTATCCAAACCGCTTATCCTGCTTGCAGAGTCGCGGGAATGCTGGAGCCTATCCCAGCAGTCATTGGGCAGCAGGCGGGGGGACTCCCTGGACAGGTTTTCCATCCAAATCAGTGAAAATACTCGGTGTAATGAATGGTTAGACGGAAAACCTGCACACGCATGGCATATGGTTGCCAAGGGCATCACTGTTTTTTTTTACCCCTTTGACTACACAAATTCAATACAATGATCCCAACCATCACACATGCATAAAAGAATAATAGAACCACTCTACAATAAGGCATACTTCGTCAAGCGTTTGCGTGATTACTTATTACTTTAATTAATATCTTTATGCATGCTCAATAATCCAGGTAAGAAAATCAAAGAAGGCCGAATCGGTTCATCTGGATACAACATTTATTGACAATTTTGGTCGTTATGCCACTGTATTATTTATAAGAGTGGGAATACCTGCAGTCAGTTGAGAGTGAAGAGGTCACTTAGGTGAGTGATGAAACATTTCTCTCAATAAACATTGTATCCATATGAACTGATTCAACCTTCTTCGATCATTGATTGACACGTTATAAATCAGTGAAAACATGTTATAAAGCATAAAGACTCTCCGGGTTGCCTGGTGGGGAGCCCACATTTGACCAATAAGAGTGTTTCCATCATCATTCTCTCAGAAAATATGACCAGTGAGGACTGACGATTCATGTTCTAACCAAGTCAATTTTCAATTTTTGCACAAGAGTGGCAGCAACTACAGTTACAGTGGTTAGGTAGTGGTCAAATTTAGGGTAGTGGCTAGTGAGGATTCGGCTATCTTCATCAAATCACTTGGTTTCTTGAGAGAATCCTATTAAGACTCTCATGAGCTCCCAACCTTGCCACCCAAAAATTTGTTTTGTCAATGCGTTATAACATCTTATTACAGATTTATAACACATTAACAAATGAGTTATTGATTAATAAAGTAACTAGTAACCACTGTTTAACTCCTTCTGTATGCCTTAATGTAAAGTACTGCTTCTTACACATCCAATACCCTGAAATATTAAAATACAGTGGACATACAGGCAATATTCCAATACTCTTTATTTCATTTGATCCATCTGTTTTTTCCATGTGCTTTACTCACACCCAACGTATTCACGAGATCCATTCATAGAGTTTGGCCAGGTTGTTGAATACTATGGGTAATACATTGATGTACTTTTGTTTAGGGCTAAACTTCAATCAGCCAGTACATAAAACTGAAAAGTGAAGATGAGAATGTTTCACCCAATTTACTGTAATTTCCTATCAACTAATTGTGCTTGTTGAGTTCTGCATGATTAAAAACATTGTTAATTTTCTGTTGTGAAGAAATGTTCCTTGGAAAAGGTCTCATATTAAATCACAAGGGAGCAGCAGTGTCAAACAGCTTTCTTTCTTCATTCAACTTTAACTGAACTTAGACTTGCAAATATATTAAAATACTCCCTCATAATATTAACTGGCATAGAACAGCTGGTTACTCCCAAACTCATCCCATGAATGGCTCTGGTTGCAGCATGCATCCCTGCCTTTCAGAGTGATAAGGAATAGTCATTCATATTCATCTCATTTGATGTTAGGCACCCAGTCATTCAAGTATACCTCTACAAATACATCCATATGTATGTGTGAAAATACATAATTTGTATATCTGTATGCCCATAAAACATCAAAATATACAAGAAAATTTCTAGAAATTCTCCTTTTAGTTTTCTTCATTCTGTAGTTGGTTTCTGTAAACAGTTCTTATGGTTTAAACTTTTCTTAAAAATCACAGTCACCCACTTTCAATAAATTAGAAAGTAAAATGCAATTAACCACCAGAAATGGTTAAAATGTTTTCTCCTTTCAAAATTAATTATTACAAACAATATTAATAGTTTGTTTTGTAGTTTTAACAGGCATCTTGTTTGCGTTTTATCGTCATAATTCATATGTTAAATAAAAATCAGGAATTAAACACACCAAAACACTACACACTTTAAAAAAAAAGTTTGCATTGTTTGAGAATTCAGTTCTTGGTTTGGCAGCTAAAGTGGCCATTTTGGGTCCAGGGAGGGAGGACTGAGAGGAGCACAGGAGGAATCATTTGCCCGGCTTTCATTATAGGACCATAAGCCTGGCTACCACTGTAGAAACAAGAGCACCCAGCGAGAGAGCTTGCTAGCAAGAGCTCTGTGGGACCAACACAGCCAAATATAGCTTCACTGGCCAGATTTGCAATTTAGGACCAAACAAGTTAAACATGGTTTGCTCACTCACCCAGCCTCTACCTGTAAGGTCAATCAGGGCTAACTGTGGTCAGGGCTTACCATTAGTAACCTTTAGCTTGGTTACTAATACGTGCTCAAATGAGGACACTTTCCTATTTGTTTTGCAACTTGTTGGCAAATATGATTTGATGAACTGGCTGTGGTTTCAAATTAAATTATTCCTGTGATGTGACCATTTAGCGATATTTGACCCTGCTATGGATAACAGGCCCCTGCGGTTGCTGAAGCCAGAAATTAGAGTAGAAGAACAATGCAGATAATCTCTCCATTAGTATGGTTATAATCACCTGATGTTGTGTTTTTTCAAATAAATTGGGTAAGACCTACAAACAGGCAGCGGTTAGGGCTCGGTATCAAACTGAAAATACCTATCAGTATTGCACTGATTTTTGTTGCCACTATAGATATTAAGGCATCATGTGTATTTAAATAGACATTAGGGAACTTAAAATGTCCTTCTTGGATTTCTTCTCTGAGATTTTTTAAGTATAATACAGACAATAGTTATTGTATAATGACTATCGCATTTCCCAGACTATTAGTTGCTGGTTTGTTTCTTTTTAACTCGTTTGGCTGGTCCTGTGACTTATATTCCAAAGCAATTTATGCCAAGTAATTTTGTGGGACAAATACACTGCATTTCCAATAAGGCCACTAGATTGCGCTGTTTAATCTTGTGACTCAATTGAAAACATTGTAGCAGAGTGATGCGCTGGTCGGGTGGGTTCAGGTAAGGTTACTAGAAAATATCACGGGTTCGGATGGGCGGGTCAAAAAGCGACAAAGCAGCACTCCGAGTAAGTTATAAATAACTTACAGAAACATTGCATGCAGCAGGCTAGGCTGTGCATTACTAGTCCACCTTCTTGTCCCCTCTCTCTGTCACTGTCTCTCTCTCAAACACACATATGCATGCACGCAAGCAGCTTTATCAATTTGCGATCATGGTTTTGGTCAATGCATGTGTTTTAGTGTTGAAGCTTCACCTACGAGTTTTTTCCCTAGCTTTTGTTTACACCGCCAAAACATTATTTGGTCAGAAAGAAGACGCTTTTGTGTGTTTGTGTGTGTGAGAGAGAAAGAGAGAGCGAGAGAGAGACAGTTCATATCTATAATGATAGGTTACTTGTTTTGCTGCTATTCAACAATAAAGAACACCATTTGGAACAATTTATCCATGTACTTAGTAGCCTAGACCCAGACACTATTAGGCTAAGATAAAACAGGCTATGCCTTGCAATCAGTGTATTATGCTGGGCAAACAACCCAACAATGAAACTGTGCAACACTACTCACTTTGCTGTAGCCTAGGCTAAATCTGGCGGTTTACTGTTTGGATCGGGTTCACGTTAACACATATTTTAGTGGGTTGGGCGGTGCGGCTTGGCTCTCATAACTGGTCGGGTGGGTGCAGGTATTAAAAAATCCTGACCCGCACATCACTACTGTACCATAATATAAATACGACTTGTTTTTAAAAGCGACCCCCCCCCCCCGCAACAACACGTTTTTTGCTGAGTGCAACTTGTACTCCAGTGCGACTAGTAGTCTGGGAAATACTGTATATATTTTACTTATCAGACAGTGGTATTTAAAAGTTATAGATTTAGACAGAGTTGATTTTAGACGTCAAGCATTGAGTACTCACAAAAGCTTACCGTAGCTATTTGCGTCGTTTATGCCCCTGTCATTTGCACCATTTTGTGCCCCAGAATGAGTATCGGCTAGTTTTTTGGAGGAGGCATGAAATGGCTGCCACCAGAAGATCAAGCAAAAAAAAAAAAAAAAGAAAAAGCGCAATACCTTTGACTCCACCTCTTCCTTTCCTAAGAGGTGTGAGAAATAAAGGGGCAGCCATTTTTGGTCTTGTGGAGGAAGTTGCAGTGGAGGGGTAGAAGTGAAATAGCCCGTTTGAAAATGCAAAGACTACATTTAAGGTTAAGGTCATGGTTTAGAGGTCAAGTAAGTGAACTAAAGGCAGGTTTTCCAAACCACTCTCCTTGTCTTCATCTTTAAAAAAACAACCTGTTTCCAAGTTCACTCTCTCCCCTTTTAATGCTCCTCTCCTCCGTCCACTCCTCCGGTTCAACACCTCCTCTCACATGACATCGGCTCGTTTGTCTCTGACTTTGTTCCTCAATTTTGTCCTAGCCTTGAAGGCAGCTGAATTGAATAGATGCTAGAGAAAGACAAAGAAAGACAGACACAGAGACATTTAGACTGACATTCTTATCACGTGTTACCAATTTCCCTTGAGAATGATGCAAGAACGGTGCAAAAACACAGCAAAAAAAAAAAAGCAACCATTAAAAACCAATCGATGAAAAATGTCAAATTCTTCCAGGTCAAAGATTAGTTGCTACACTAAAAGAGGCGGAGTTACCTTCTCAAATCGTGAAATCTTGCTGCTTTTCACGCCTGAGTCTAGGATGAGGGGTGGGCCCAGACCAAAGATGTCTCTCAAAAGTGGGTTAAACTGGTCAAAGAGATAAACCAAAAAAGAAACCTGAGTACATGGGTGATGGATAGAGAATTACACCTCTGTATATGGGTGTGTTCCCACTTGCTCCCTGCATTTCCAGCCCAACATTATCTCTTACACTTCTAATATAATCAATCTGTCTTTGGGTTGGTTGTTTTTACTGTAAGTAGAAAACCTTTCTTTGGCTTCTACACTTGTAGTATACACTTGTAGCTTTCTCTCATATGAAGTACACTGCCTTACATACTAATGTACAAAATGTGGTATGTAACGAAAGTTTTATCTATTAATTGTTTGGGGCCGATGCTTTTGTAAAGGACGCAGATGTCTTATGTCTGATACATTGGTTTGTGAGCTAACTGGTTTTGTTGTGGAAATATCTGCTATGTACAATTCCTTATTGTTGCAATCAAATGCGATTTTTGTTTGTGTATGTGCATATGTATCTTATTGCAGCTCTACTTGCTGGGCAATGGTTTCACCCACAGTGATCCTGATCATGTGTGTGTACCTGAACTGTACCTTACCTGTAGGTGGTGTCTGACTCCTGATTCCAGGATCTCTTTGAAGGCGTCATAAATCCGCCTCCTCATCCAGCCGTCTATGTACACGCCTTCCACCCCAAACTTGATCTTCTCCTCCATAAAATCATCGCTCTGTCACGAAAAGGAAAGGAGCGAGAGGGAGGAATAAAGACAGACGCACTAATCATAAATAGAGATAAACAAGAACCATGGCGTAAAACAGATTTTTAGCAGAAATGAATGGCTTGTAATATGATGGTCATGATGCCACCATGGCGTTTTTTTTTTTGCCTAGAGCTACTAATGTAGACAAAGGAAAAAAAGTACACTATAAAAATAATACAAAATAACAGCAGTGTACTAATATACACTCACTGGCCACTTTATTAGGTACACCTTGCTAGTACCGGGTTGGACCCCCTTTTGCCTTCAGAACTGCCTTAATCCTTCGTGGCATAGATTCAACAAGGTACTGAAAACATTCCTCGGAGAGTTTGGTCCATATTGACATGATAGCATCACACAGTTGCTGCAGATTTGTCGGCTGCACATCCATGATGCGAATCTCCCGGTCCACCACATCCCAAAGGTGCTCTATTGGACTGAGATCTGGTGAATGTGGAGGCCATTTGAGTACAGTGAACTCATTGTCATGTTCAAGAAACCAGTCTGAGATGATTCGAGCTTTATGACATGGCGCGTTATCCTGCTGGAAGTAGCCATCAGAAGATGGGAACACTGTGGTCATAAAGGGATGGACATGGTCAGCAACAATACTCAGGTAGGCTGTGGCATTGACACGATGCTCAATTGGTACTAAGGGACCCAAAGTGTGCCAAGAAAATAACCCCCACACCATTACACCACCACCACCACCAGCCTGAACCGTTGATACAAGGCAGGATGGATCCATGCTTTCATGTTGTTGACGCCAAATTCTGACCCTACCATCCAAATGTCGCAGCAGAAATCGAGACTCATCAGACCAAGCAACGTTTTTCCAATCTTCTATTGTCCAATTTTGGTGAGCCTGTGCGAATTGTAGCCTCAGTTTCCTGTTCTTAGCTGACAAGAGTGGCACCCGGTGTGGTCTTCTGCTGTTGTAGCCCATCTGCCTCAAGGTTCGACATGTTGTGCATTCAGAGATGCTCTTCTGCATACCTCGGTTGTAATGAGTGGTTATTTGAATTACTGTAACCTTTCTATCAGCTCGAACCAGTCTGGCCATTCTCCTCTGACCTCTGGCATCAACAAGGCATTTTCGCCCACAGAACTGCTGCTCACTGGATATTTTCTCTGTTTCGGACCATTCTCTGTAAACCCTAGAGATGGTTGTGCGTGAAAATCCCAGTAGATCAGCAGTTTCTGAAATACTCAGACCAGCCCATCTGGCACCAACAACCATGCCACGTTCAAAGTCACTTAAATCACCTTTCTCCCCCATTCTGATGCTCGGTTTGAACTGCAGCAGATCGTCTTGACCATGTCTACATGCCTAAATGCATTGAGTTACTGCCATGTGATTGGCTGATTAGAAACTTGCGTTAACGAGCAGTTGGACAGGTGTGCCTAATAAAGTGGCCGGTGAGTGTATGTGTCGGGTTCAATATAAGGGCAAAAGATAAATTCTAAGTATTGCTGTAGTGAGCAATAACAATCCAAGATCTACTAGAATGATGCTGTTCAAAGTCTTGACTTGAAGACTTCATGTTCGAGTTAATGGCAACATTTTCGTTAGATGAGGAAAATGGAGATTATTCCATCCATCCATCCATTATCCAAGCCGCTTATCCAAATTCAGGTCGCGAGGATGCTGGAGCCTATCCCAGCAGTCACTGGACAGCAGGCAGGGAGACACCCTGGACAGGCCACCAGTCCATCACAAGGCCGACACATTCACACCTAGGGACAATTCAGTACGGCCGATTCACCTGACCTACATGTCTTTGGAATGTGGGAGAAAACCAGAGCACCCAGAGGAAACCCACACAGACATGGGGAGAACATGCAAACTCCCAATCTTTCTAAAATAGTTGGGATGCATAGGTTTCATGGTCGGTAGGTACAATGTGAGACACCTGTATTGGCACATGGTATTTGCAAGTACTGAATAATTAATTGTATGTTTACTTGATCTGAGAAAACCCCAGTCTATTCATTTTTAGCCTGTCTACTAACAATTGGAAAAAAATGTCAAAAAAAAAAAATGCAAGATCACACACACACACACACACACACACACACACACACACACACACACACACACACACACACACACACACACACACACACACACACACACACACACACACACACACACACACACACAGTGTCCATACCTCTATATAGTGCAGAACCTCTCTGAAGATGGAGCGCTGTTTCCTCCTGTCATTTTTGGCCCGGTGTTTGTTGCCATCTGTGGCTAAGCCCTTCAGACACTCACACAAGCCCTCACTGTCTTCCACTTCAAAGTCCTACAAACACATGCCCCCACATACAGGGTAATATTGAGGCAGTTTACAGTGATTATTTATGCAAGGAGTATCAGGTGTTTGCATTAGTAGTGATTTGCGTGTGCGTGCACCTTGTTTGTCTCTTTCAGCGAATCTGTGTTTGTATGTCTATTCTTCCTTTGTGTATGTGTGTTTATATGCATGTTTGCAAGTGCTTACCCCATCCACATCTCGTCCAAGTTCCACAAGCAGGGCGATGGTCTCTCCCACTGCAATTCTGTAGTTGACATCGCTACTCTCCAGACAAGCCTGCAGCTTGGGCAGGTGACTGGAAGCCATAGAGAAAGCGAGAGAGAAAGACAAATATAGAAACAAAGAGGAAAAAAACATATGAAATGTACACGTAATACTAATAGCAATGAGACTGATTAACAAGAACAACAACGGTGCAGTGGGTTTTCTCCAGGTGCACCGGTTTCCCCCACCATCAAAAAGACATGCATGTTAGGGTTAGTACTCCTGTCTATGTCCTTGACTGAGGCACGGCAAGACGAACTGGAGTTGGTCCCCGGTTGCTGCACAGTGGCTGCCCACTGCTCCTAGCTACACAACTAGGATGGGTTAAAACCAGAGCGTAATTTCTCTATGGGGATCAATAAAGTATCTCAAAAAAAAAACAAAAAAAACAACAACACTGCCAATACCACTTTTTCACTGCAGATATCAATTCCGAGTATGAATCTTTAAATACAAGCCCAAGTACAATCCATTAACAATGCTGAATAGTGCACTTAGACCACTGGTTTTCAGTCAATGAGCAAAATAACAGAAAAAGAATCAGGTATTTTCCCCCCACCTTTAAAGAAATACAGGCTTCCATGTGCCAAAAATGCAGTAAATCAAGCCATTTTGCTTTTATTTGACATGTCACTTGTGGCTTTTGCCATCAATTTTAGTTTGGGGTAAAATTTCCAATACTCTGTCTCATCCTTTGGATGAGACGTTAAACCAAGGTCCTCACTCAATGTGGTCATTAAAGATCCCATGGCACTTATCTCAGAGTCAGGGGTTCCCCGGTGTACTGGCAAAATTCCCAACCTGGCTCTTTCCATCTGGCCACCTAATCATCCTCCCGTGTAAATGGCTCAACTGATTTTCTCCCTCTCCAACACAAGCTGATGTGTGGTGAGCGTTCTGGCACAAAATGGCTGCTGTGCATCACCCAGGTGGGTGCTATACAATGGTGATGTTCGAGATGAGATTCCCCCTTCACTGTGAAGCACTTTGGGTATCAAGATAAAGCGCTATATAAATGTAATCCGTTATTATTATTACTCCACTTTAGCCTGGTATCCGCCCAATATCTGATAGCAGTACTGGTGAATCCCTAATAATAATGCAAAACAATAGCTATAACAATACAAATAGACCAGTTATAAATATGTATTCATAAGCTTTTCTAAGCCTTTGCTTTTCTATGTGAATGCTCACTCTGGAGTATGGCACAAGGATTGTTAATCATATCTTGGGTCTTGGTCCAAAATAGGATTTAACGTCCTATTTCTACACTAATGATATTGAACTCACATGTCTAGCAGTACAGACAGTCTGGATGCGGGACAGATAGTAACCAGCAGTGCCCAGGCCTGTAGAGCGGCACTGTAGAGCCCAGGGTAGCCAGGTTTGGGGATGGGCAGTGTTCCTTCTCTGTTGGGGTAGGAAGACATAAACACGCCCTCCAAATGGCTCATTGACTTAATCAGATCCTGAGAGAAGCAAAGAGGGGAGCGAAAGAGACGGACAGACAACATCAGAAAAAGAGACAAGAGAAATGAAAGATGGCGAGTACGGGGGAAAGAGAAAAATGTGAGGGAAAAGCAACATTTAGCAGACAAATGGATGAACTGTCTACAAAGTAGGCTGGGAGTGCAAAACCTAAGCACAATTGTTTCTATCACTCTCCTACTGTTATAACCTTCAAAGCATAATGCAGTAAAAAAAAAAGCATAAAAAGGTGAAATTGAAAAATCCCTAAATTTGGCTAAGGCAGTCCAGGAAATCCCTAATGCAGAGACTTTCAATCTGGTTCTCAGGGACCCATGGTACTTCAGGTTTTCTATTCTCACAAGTAGTTCCATACGTTCACCTGTTGTGTCAGAGGTCTAAAACATCTGAAAAAACAGGTGACTGTAATAAACTCACTGGCAGAAAAGAAAACCAGGAGTAATGCAAGCCCCAAGGACAGGATTAGGAACCACTGTCCTGAAGAACCATCAAGTTATGATCCTAAATGGTTCAGCTAAAGTAAGTATGATGTGCTCTCACCTCTCCATCCTCAGCAGAAGAGACATAACAGCACATCCCCAGGGCTCTGGCACACTGGTGGAGACAAGAGGCCGGTCAAATACTCAAAGAATAAGCAAGGAATCAAACACTGACAGAGAGAGTGACCCACAATTTTCTATACTTGTTCCCTATGCTGCTGACACATCATGTAAATGCAGCCCAAAGAGAAACACTGTTGTACCATCATTTGGTTTTGGCCTTTTAGCAATGTATTTTAACAATGAATGTGCATCATACTGAGGGAAGGTTAATCAGCTCTAATTGTTGAATTTATTACATTATTCACAAAGTTAGTAACCCCATGATGAGCAATCTCTTAGATATTTAATATCAATCCAAAAATGCAAAAAGCATTTTACAACACATGAAAAAGTTTAAAATTCTACTTTCACACCTTGTGTAGATCACCAAAGCTACACTGTAACCACTTTAACTGTAATTCAAAGTTTCAGTCTCCAAGACTCAATTTTAAGCAAAACATCATCAACAATTTCATATATACTGCTACTGCAGCTATCTTAACCACTCACGGAGGCTCCGCACACAGCGAGTAAGACTTGAAGTTTTGGGATCACAATCAATCAATCAATCAGATTTTATTTGTATAGCACTTTTCATACAAATAAATGTGACACAAAGTGCTTCACACAATAAAACAATGAAATCAGTAACCCCCCCCTACAAAAAAATAAATAAATAAAAGTACAGGCAAATTCTAGAAAAGTATAAACAAGTTTAAAACTGAGTTAGTGAAATTAATAAGTAAAAGTACCATAAACACTGATTAATTAAAGGTAACAACAGAGCAGAATATATAAAAATAGCAAAATATATAAAACACACACACACACCCCTTATGAATTTAGCTGTAGGCTGTTTTGAAAAGTAAGGTTTTTAACCTGCTTTTAAATGTGCCCAGTGTGGGGGCCTCTCTCAGGTCCTCAGGCAGGGCGTTCCATCTACTTGGGGCGTAAATAGAGAATGCAGCTTCCCCTGCTCTAGACCTAGCACGAGGGATGGTTAAAAGACCGCTGCCATTGGACCTGAGAGTTCACAGGCCATAACATCCTTTTCATGCACTGAAATACAGTCTGATTCGTACTGGCTGAGTCACTTTCTGCCATCTTGTCTGCAGATGTTGATTTGGGTTTACATGTCTTGTCCCTTGTGTACTGAGGAGTGATACCAGTGGAGTTTCTCAGCATTCAGCTTACATGACAACACGCATCACTCTTCCAGCAGACTGCATGGCGCCTCTTTGTGGCATTAGGACAGCAATATAACAATTCCAACAACTTTCTCATACATGATCAATCATGGCTGAATAATCTCTTACAGGCTCTCATTATTGTGTCATTATATTTCCTAACACTTTAAGTAATTGCTCGATTATGAGTCACGTAACAGCTGTTAATTGACTCATAACTGAACATTTTTTTGCTTTTACCGACTACACAAGCGTAAAAGCACATTACTCCTTGTGCTTATGGTTGAAGTTGATTTGCGAAGATGTTTTGCAATTTCTAGGTTTGTCAAAATGTTTCATACACAAATCAATTTTAATGGACTACCTGGTCAAATAGAAAGTTATGGTCGGCAAAGTATCAATGAGGGTTTCCAATATTTGCTGAAAAAATGTTCAATAAAAATGTTTTCAGAAAACAAATACTTGGTGTGTTTTACTATGATCACTCAGCAACACATTTTGTTCCACAGAAGTATAAACAGAATCCCTTCAATCTTGAAAGGTTGAAAATCTGTCATTCTCCCCACTTTTGGAAATTTTGAGTTAATGTTTGCAGGGGTGGGGCTTGAACAATCACTTACCCTCTGGCGTGCTGATATGTTGGCACCACCATCAATAAGGATGGCGCTCAGTATGGGGCGGAGCATCTTGAAGCCCTCCTCCCCCTCATCTCCACCCCCGAGCTGGACGCAGAGCAGGGCAAAGACTGTGGCTGCTGCTGCCTGCTCTTCTCCACCACCTGGACCGACGGAGACAGGGAAACATAAAGACAAAGTAAATGTACTGAATGAGTGAACACGACTCCTGATGCCTGTGCTTCTCCTCTACCTCCTCTAGAAAGGACAAACTTAACTAATAAAGCTACTCCCTTTGGTCTCACCAAATAACACTCCAAGAATCAATTTTATCAAATAAAAATCAAAAGTAACACATCATTGTTTTCAGGAAAAATGGGCAAACAACAAAAGCACCACCCCCCTTTCGCCCATATTGTACTTGACCAATTACCTCACTCTTCTGAGCCATCTCGGTCGCTGCTCCCCCCCTCTGCCAATCCAGGGAGGGCCACAAACAACCACATCTCTTCCAATACATGTGCAGTTGCCAGTCCCTTCTTTTCACCTGACAGTGAGGCGTTTCGCCAGGGGGACATAGCGCATGGGAGGATCATGCTATTCCCCCCAGTCCCCCCCCCCCCAAACAGGTGCACTGACTGACCAGAGGAGGCGCTAGTGCACTGACCAGGACACATACCCATATCCGGCTCCCCATCCGCAGACACGACCAATTGTGTCTGTAGGGACACCCGACCATGCCGGAGGTATCACAGGGATTCGAACCAGCGATCCCCATGTTGGTAGGCAATGGAATAGACTGCTACGCTACCCAGATGCCCCAACATCCTTTCTTTTTAACATTCATGTCCAATCTCCCCCAACCTAGCAGTATACCTTTTGTGCAGTTCGGCAAGTTATCAATACCATGCATCACGTATCAGTATGAGTTGTGATTGTTGTTAAGTTCCTTAATACGTTAGTAATGTAAGTAAACATGCAGTCACGGGTGTGTTGATTGGGTATTTCACAAGGGCTTAAAATGTGGTTTCGTTAATCAGTACAGGAGGTGAAATCTATACTTTCTATGAACCACCACAAGAGCACATCGGACACAAGGCTGTTTTCCTTGAGAGCACAAAGATAGGGTGCCTGTCTGCATCCCTTTATCATGCGTAAATCTATCTGTATAAAACATCTTACATACTTTCTTAAAAAAACTCAAGTTATGTGTCTGCTTAACTTTCTCTCTTTCCATTCCTTCCTTCCTCTCACTTACACATACACGCACCCACACCTCACCTTTTTTCAGACTCCTCTCCAGACAGTCGCTGATGGTGAGGCGCCTCTCTACGAGAAACTCATACAGTACTCTGGAGGAGAAGGCCTGCCGCAGTGACTCCAGCGCTGCAATTCGGGTCTTAGCACTGGTGGGTGACAAAGGCGATGAGTCACAGGAGGGAGTTAATTCAGCTTTCACACCAACACATTTATTAATGCAGCACCTAATACAGCACATAGCCAAGCTGTCCCACTGCCTTGCTCGTCTTGTCATTTCTTTTTTATTTGTTCCTGATTTTCGTGGATGACCCACTAACCAAGTAACTGGGCTGCACAATTCTGGATTAAATGGGAATCACCATTTCTTTGGCTTCAAAGTGAGATCACAATTCTCACTCACGTTTCTCAGAGACACACGCGCGCACACACACACACGTCATAATCATCATCGGCGGTCACTCGGGGTCGAGTATGTCTGTCCTCCATCTGGATCCATCTGGGTCTTCAGGTGGGCATAGAGGTCGATCCTGGAGCCGCATAATGGGAGGACACCTGTGCATGACAGCTTTTTACGTGGAGTGGCTAATGCACCTGCAGCCATCACACGGTCCTCGGCAGGGGGTGGTCAGAGTCCAATGGCATGAAGAACAAAGACGATGGGAGACCGCCCTCTGTTGCAGCCTTCATCCGCCTTCACTGCCATTGTATACCATTGTATACCCATGCAATCCAACAAAGACCTCAACAGCGGAACTGGCAGAAGATGTCTCCAGGTGACAACGGCACCCATTATGCGGTTCCAGGATCGGCCTCTACACCCACCTGAGGACCCAGAGGGAGGGGGGTCACACTCAACTACGAGTGACCGCCGATGATGATGATGACTGCCGTTGTGACCTAGAGACATCTTCCACCAGTTCCGCCGTTGAGGTCTTTGTTGGATCGCACTTCGTCTGGAACCTCCCCCTTGACCTGTCTGCCTTGGGTGACCCTACCAGGAGCCAAGCTCCGGACGGCATCGCTCTTGGGATCATTGGTACATGCAAGCTTCTCCACCACGGCAAGGTGGCGATCCAGGAGAAGACAGACAGACAGACAGACAGACAGACAGACAGACAGACAGACAGACAGACAGACAGACAGACAGACACACACAAAATATAATATAAGTCAACATAAAAGGAAAAAGACTAACCTCTTATCCATGAGATTGTCTATACACTGTTTCAGTTTGTCTTCCATCTCCTCCTGGGCTGTCTGCTCATCTACAGACTCCACTCCTGACATGCACGCACACGTGCACACACACACACACACACACACACACACACACACACGTCAGGCCATTACTTTATTTCAAAGATTACTCTGGAATTTTTGTCTTTATCAGACAGCAGTGAAGAGAAACAGGAAGTGATGAGTGAAGAGAGAAGGAGAAACCATGTAGCAAAGATCCAGATTTGAACCCAGGACACTACAAATACGCCTGAGACAGTGTAGTACCAGCTTAACTGGCTGAGACAGCAGAACACACAGGCCTACGTTCTATGGACCCCACCAAGACTTACATAGCGGCAACAGAGGTACACAGGTTGACCTTCAGTGTGATGGGACCCACCGGGGCAATTCGAACCCTAACCAGCTTTCTCATGGTCAGGGTGCAGACTAGGGCTGTCACACTATTAGATTTTCACAACATGACAATCATGGCCAAAAGAATTCACAATAATGATATTATTGTGACAGCTATAGAAAATTTGAAAAAAAAATACTGCCATCAGTTTATTGTGCATTTTGTCTCTTTTTTGGCAAATGAATTACACTCAAACTACGAGTGTAGGAAGGTGGAGAGAGTCTGTAACCATAACTGTACAAAAGCATACAAAATGAACAATCAGAATCAGAATCATGTTTATTGGCCACGTAGGTTTGCACAAACATGGAATTTTGACTCCGGTTTCGTGGCTCTGTCAGTGTACTTAACATAGAATAACAACACTACAACACAACAATCTTCAAATATATATACAGAAGGATTGACTTATACGGGCAAAATAAGAGGTGATAAGGTGCAACGGTGCAGAGAATATATCAGAGATGCTTAAATAGATGTTAGCAGGTTACTTACATACATGCCTGAGGTTGATGGACATGACAGAGTGTACCAGTATACGTACAATGTACAGTACAGTATATACAAAATGGTTGGATTTATTTGACGTTGTTAAGGGTTAATTTGAATGACAGCCCACGGAAAGAAACTTTTTATATCTGGTTGTTTTGGGGTACAGTGCTCTGTAGCGCCTGCCAGAGGGGAGAAGTTGGAACAGGTTGTGACCAGGCTGTGACTGGCCTGCAGTGATGTTGCCTGCCCGTTTCCTGAGTCTGGAGGTGTATAAGTCCTGAATGGAGGGCAGGTTGGCACCAATGATTTTCTCTGCAGACCCGACTGTCCGTTGTAGTCTGTCCCTGTCCTGTTTGGTGGCCAAACCAAAGCAGACAGTGATGGATGTGCAGAGGACAGACTGGATTATTGCAGTGTAGAACTGAATCTGCAGTTCCTGAAGCAGGTTGAACTTCTTTAGCTGGTGGAGAAAGTACATCCTCTGCTGGGCCTTTTTAATGATTGTGTCTATGTTGGATACCCCCCTTAGGTCCTGGGAGATTGTGGAATACAGAAATCTGTAGGTTTTCCCCGTAGACACCGTGCTGTTGAGTATGGTGGGGGGGGGGGGCAGTGCTGGGGGACAGAGCCATAACATTGGTTGACAGGACTGGTGGGTGTGTGAATGTGAGTGAAAAAAACGATCGATCGCCGGAAAGAGATTTCTTATTATTTATAACAACATAATTTGGGCGATCACCACACTACCCAGTTACTGCGTCACGTCAGAGGTGTGTGTGTGTGTGGGGGGGGGGGGGGACAAAGCGAGAACGGAAAGAAACCGAAATGATTTAAGAAGCACTGGATTGTTAACACAGTATTATGTGTATTACCAACTTGATATCAATATTTCCATCCGTCCATTATCCAAACCGCTTATCCTGCTCTCAGGGTTGCGGGGATGCTGGAGTCTATCCCAGCAGTCACTGGGTGGCAGGCGGGGAGACACCCTGGACAGGCCGCCAGGCCAACACAGGGCCGAAACACACACACACACACACACACACACACACACACACACACACACACACACACACACACACACACACACACACACACCTTGGGACAATTTAGTACGGCCGATTCACCTGATCTACATGTCTTTGGACTGTGGCAGGAAACCGGAGCACCCGGAGGAAACCCACGCAGACACAGGGAGAACATGCATGAGCTTTATGTGATGTTTTATTTTGTCAGTGTGCCCAAAGTCAAGGTCATGCTGAGCGAACACTTCTGGCATGGAGTTCAGTTTTTCAGCCATCCCTTTATTTCATTTTTTAAATATCAGTTATCATCAATACCGGTGTATGGCAATACCCCTACTGCAGACAAGGGCTAAACTCTGCTCTGCGTGGTGGGGAAGTTCAGTGTCTCATATAGTTCGATTTACGCTCTCCACCATACTGAACACAAAGCTATGACATTTACTTTTGGTAATCCTGTAAGGAGAAAGCTCATAGGCTATCCACCTCTATGAGGTTCTGAGGAAAAGGATATAAATATTTGGTCATTGGTACAAACAGGTATATATGGGGAGATTAACAGTCATTCAATGCTGAAAACTGAAAAAAGCAAATAAAATAAAACAAGGGAAGGCCCAACTTTTTCCAAGCACATTTGTACAACAGCAAACACTTTATATAAGATAGGTAGGAAGTAAATAAAACAGCTGGCATGCATGTACATATCCGATTGTGTGGGAGTGTGTGTATATGCATACACATGTACCCACCTGTGCCTTCCTCCAGTATGGAGGCGGTCTCACTGGCGCTGCTGTAGTGACTCAGGATATCGGAGGCAAGGTCATCGTCACTGGCACCCGACTCGCCCTTCACCCCATTCCTACCTCCTGGAGAAGAGAAAAACCCACATGAACATTGGGGAGGTTGAGAAGGCGTAGATAGGAAGAAGAAGGTAAGTGGAATGAAGGGCAGGTGAGGGAGGTGAAAGAGAAGTTTGAGAGAGCAGAGCAGGATACAGACGGATGATAAAAAGGGGTGTAGGTTTGAGGGAGAGAGGGATTTAGTTGAGCAGAGAGGAAAGTACAACACAAATTGAGATGAGTGGAGAGACATTAGGTAAAGGAAGAAAGAACTGGAGACATTTAGACATAAATAGTGCCATAGTTTACACAGATGCAGCTCCATCCAGGTTAATTTTTTTTATATTTAAGATCTCCCCAAAATAGGTTTAAAGATGGGAATGCAACATATTAATAGCCAAACCTTGATAAAGAGGAATATATATATATGTATATATATATATATATACTATGTGTGTGTGTGCGTGTGTGTGTGTAGAGAGAGAGCTGATGAGTGCGCGATGCACGAAACAGGCCTGTACTGCAATGTATTAAAACTTTTTTTTCTGTATCTGCATTGATATTCCGCTCTTCATTAGTTGAGCGTGAGCACTTATAACGACACCATTGACGGTTTTGGAAAAAAAACCCACTATATATATATATATATATATATATATATATAATACACTTTTTAGGAAGGGTAATGTTCATGGTGACTGGCATATTAAGGAAAAAAAACAAAAACAAACAGGAACAATCCACAACACATTTCAACAATGTACTAAGCCACAATTACGAGGTGTTTTGGCCACAATTGCCTGGGAGGGCCAGGAAAATGAATGAAAATAATTATGAAAAAAAAGTTTTGTGCATTACAGCCTTTGATATTAGAGATGGCATCAACATTAAACCCACAGTGCAACCTGCCAAAACTTTATTTTGTTTTTGTAAATGCGTGGGCAGTCCACTCGCCTTAGTATATATGAGTGTTTTAATTATAAAATCTCATATTGTGGCGTCCAGGTAGCATAGCGGTCTATTCTGTTGCCTACCAACATGGGGATCGCTGGTTCGAATCCCAGTGTTACCGCCGGCTTGGTCCCTACAGACACAATTGGCCGTGTCTGCGGGTGGGAAGCCGGATGTGGGTATGTGTCCTGGTCGCTGCACTAGCGCCTCCTTTGGTTGATCGGGGCGCCTGTTTGAGGGGGGAGGGGGAACTGGGGGAATAGCATGATTCTCCCCACATGCTATGTCCCCCTGGTGAAACTCCTCACTGTCAGGTGAAAAGAAGAGGCTGGCGACTCCACATGTATGGAGGAGAGATGTGGTAGTCTGCGGCCCTCCATGGATCGGCAGAGGGGGTGGAGCAGTGACCGGGACAGATCTTCACGTTTCTCGCTTGGAAATTGTAAAACTCTCTGAGAATCTTAACTCTGTTTTAAGGCGATACACATTTGACTATTTTCTTAAGTCAAGTCAATTTTATTTGTATAGCCCAAGATCACAAATTACAAATTTCCGTCAAGGGGCTTTACAGAAATACAGCATCCTGTCCAGGCCAGGGTTCGACATTAACCATGGCCCGATGGCCCGTGGTCATAAAAAGTTACTCTGTGGCCACCATATATCCCCAGTAGGTGGCCCCCTGTGGCCACCAAGTCAAGGTTAAAAAAAAAAAATACCCACCACCCTTCGCAAATGCAACGTCACAGTTCCACAAACATCCCGATTCATTCACGTCTTTTAATTCAACATTCTACAAAAACAGCTAACAATAACTTAATTTTACTCGTCGCCAGCTAGCTGCTGATATGCCGGAGCTGCTTAAGTATGGGTTTACTAAGCCTAACGTTACTCAAGCTGCGAACATGAACATTACAGAAGAACCAGAAACACAAAAGGAATGAACAAACGGAACGGCGACGAAAATTTAGGAGTGAATGGAAGCAAGAGTTTAAGTGGCTAGAATACGACACATCTAAGGACGTAATGTACTGCGTTGTGCCGCCAGTTTCCTCAACAAGCCGAGCAGTCTAGCTCATTTTTCATTAGAAACAATGCCTTCAGGAAACACCACATCACAATTAATGGAAAAAGTGGACAAAACTTAAGGTGCACAGTTGCACACCTTGCAGTTACCTCGCCTGAAAATACAATACACCCATAGGGAGACAAATACATCATATGGAGAGTGGATAACGGGAGAAAATTATTAAAAATTTCAACATGGCATACTATTCTGTACGCAAGGCTCAGCGTTTTCGGTTTTTACCGATTTTCACCGAAAAATACCCAGACTTTTTTAAAAGGAGCAGATCGGTTTAAACTGATTTTCACCCGGATTTTATGTTTCCATGGATCCAAAAGTTGTTCCTTTTCGTGTGAGGTTATGTAACAGTGTCCTCTTGTGGCGAAATTCGGCATGCTGGATGGCTTTGAAAACTAAAAAACTGAAAATGTTGAGCCTTGTCTGTACGTAACGAACTCGCATTTAGTGCTTTCCCTGGGCTTATCGAACTCCACATCAAGAAAGGCGTAGACATGGTGCATGGATATGCAAACGACAAAGCTATAGCAAGGTGGGTTGGTTTAATTCTAATCTAGTTAGCTAGCTAGCTGGTTAGGTTTATATGCTGCAAATTAATGTAGTGCTAATGCTACTAAGTAGAGCAGCTACCTAAATTTATTGGACAAATAATGTATTGTTAGCTACTCTTCATCAGCAGTAGGCTATTGCTGGCTAGCTCATGTAGCATATTTTCTGTTTGTATTGCAGCTAGTTGCTCATAGTTAATGGTATTAACGTTGTTGTCGGCAACTTTACTGCTGTAGATTAATTCCCCACATCTACAATCACATCTGGGAACCAACAGATTGAACACTGGAGAAGATGTGCCAAGCCCGCTATATTTCGGTTCTTGCGGATTAGAATTCTACTGCTTTTTGTAATGTTTTTTTATTGCACTCATGACTGACGCCGGGTCAATGCTGGGAGGGAGGGAGCAAGCGAGTATGAGGCAGAGGGATGCGAAAAAAAACTGAACTGAGACTGTGAGAGAATATATGTACCATATCTTTACAAAAACTTGAGTTTTCAATTTAAATAATTATAAAAAAATATTAATTCTGCCCATGTATTTTGACAATTTTGGCTACAGTTAGAAGTATGTGTTATAGGTTTTCTACTACTTTTTGTAATGTTTTTATTGCAGACATGACTGACAGGCACAATGCTGGGAGAGAGGGAGGCAGGGATGGAGGGAGCAAGAGAGAGCGTGTATGAGGCAGAGTCAGGAGGGGGGTGCAAAAAAGAGACTATGAACTAAGAGACAGAATATGTATGTATGTTTACAAATGAACTTGGGTTTTCAATTTAAATAAATATACATTTTCATTTTGTTGATGTGTTTTCATTTATTGATGTGTCAGTGTTAAGTTGTGTTAAATTGCCTTTTCTGTGTTTTTACATTTGGGCCACCAAATTTAGGGGCTTGGCCACCAAATTTAGGAGCCTGGTGGCCCACGGGGCCAGTGCTTACAAATATTAGCGTCTATCCCTGCTGTCCTTAGACCCTCGCATCAGATATAGAAAACCTCCCTAAAAAAAAAAACCTTTAAAAAGGAGAAAAAAATAGGAAGAAACCTCAGGGAGAGCAAGAGAGGAGGGATCTCTCTCCCAAGACGGACAGACGTGTAATGGATGTCGTGTATACACAAGAAAACACACTTTACAGAAAACAACATTGAAAGAGGACAACAGAATTATATGATATATGAAGAGGATGCCAAGCAGTGTCCAGTCTTAATTATTAAGACAGTAGAAAAGCTGAGAGGGAAATTAAGTAGAGGAGACACAAGAGAGAAAATTTTTGCACGCGTGCATACAAATCCCATACAATGCACCTGTGACGCCTGGGATGTTTCCACAGAACCACTGTGCAAGTAAACTAGAGAACCACAACTACCTTTGAGCTTAGCAAACATTTTAATGGAGCATTTAAACATACAAGTTTCCAAAAATCCCCTGTCTGATTTCGCGCTTTCACAAGCAATGTGACTTCTACAAATTAATAGGGCCTCCAAACGATGATTGGTTAACTCCCAAAGTGAAAATAAAAACTCTTCCCTGCCGCAGACACTTTATTTGGCTGGTGACTGGCAGCAATACCCTATCCTGTAGTCTATTAAAGGATGTGGGTAATACCAGATTTACAGAGGGTGACTCTAGGATGGCTCTCCTCAGCTGTCTGCTTCTGTCAGTAACCATACACCAGGAGTGCTCTCCTTATAGACACGCACGCACGCACGCACGCACGCACGCACGCACGCACGCACGCACGCACGCACGCACGCACGCACGCACGCACACACACACACACACACACACACACACACACACACACACACACACAGGGGGGGGAATACAAGCCTGTTTTCCACATCTAAAGCTGAGAGAGTTCTCCAATTTAACGTTCAGGATTTGGTCAAGCTAAGAACTATGAACTGAACTACATTCAGGGTGTTTCCTGTCAAGATCCTTTGTTTTAAAGAAATAGAGGACAGCTTCGAGCTTGCACCTCTTAACTGAAAGGCTGCTCAAAATGCGATGTTTCTGTAGAAAATTCAAAAATAAAGGTACCACTTGTTTACAGGTCTCCAGTGGACACAGACCTAACCTTAGGGCTACAGCATGCTACATATGAAGTGTTGTCCAGAATATCTGATAGGGTCATTTAACATAGGAAAGCTTTCTGACATTTGAAATGAAAATTTCTACATCCAAATATCTCTGAAATCTATGTGCACTTTCCACTGGTGTGAAAATGAGCAGGGTTTCAAGTGGTCTGCAACTACTATCTGGTCATTCTTTACTCAAACTTCTGCTGCTGCGTCCGGGTAGCGTAGCGGTCTATCCCGTTGCCTCCCAACAGGGGATCACCGGTTTGAATCTCCGTGTTACCGCTTGGTCGGGCGTCCCTACAGACACAATTGGCCATGTCTACGGTGGGGAAGCTGGATGTGGGTATGTGTCCTGGTTGCTGCACTAGCGCCTCCTCTGCTCGGTCGGGGCACCTGTTCGGGGGGGGGGGACTGGGGGGAATAGCGTGATCCTCCCATGCGCCCAATCCCCCTGGTCAAACTCCTCACTGTCAGGTGAAAAGCAGCTGGCGACTCCACATATATCGGAGGAGACGTGGTAGTCTGCAGCCCTTCCTGGATCAGCATAGGGGATGGCGCAGCGACCAGGGTGGCTTGGAAGAGTGGGGTAATTGACCAAGTACAATTGGGGAGAAAAAGCCCCCCCCCCCCAAAAAAACCAACCTGCTGCTTTCGTGTTGACTGCTCACCACTCACTACCAACCACTTTGAGGAAAAACTCTTTTTAGATTTGACTTGAGTCTAGATCCCAAAGACTTCCTGTTTATGATCCCACCCCCCTCTATGACGGACAACTTCTCGTCCCACCTTTGTGTTTATCTAGTTTAGAAAAGGTATGAATGACTTGGCCCAAACAACCTGTCCAACATGGTTGGATGATGGATTATATGAACTAGTTTGTTTTGAAGCATGCAGAAATAAACCTTCAGTATAAATAAAAATTCACTACTTGTTTGTATTCAATAGTTGAGTGTCACATCTATGATACTGTGTCCCCTTGTCAACTTTTAATTCTATTCTGGTACTTATATATATATATATAACTTTGTTAAAAGAAACAACGGTAGGGATAGTGCTCCCTATCCCTACCATTGTGTTTAAGGAGCAAAATAATTCAGCAGGCTGATGATTACTTATAGCATGAAACAGGCTTGTACTGTCTCATAGAGAATTTACTTGACTAACTGGATTTTATATATTTTATTATTATTATTTATTTAATTTTTTTCCTGTGATCTTTTGTAAGTCTTTCATATACACTACCGTTCAAAAGTTTGGGATCACCCAAACAATTTTCTGTTTTCCATGAAAAGTCACACTTATTCACCACCATATGTTGTGAAATGAATAGAAAATAGAGTCAAGACATTGACAAGGTTAGAAATAATGATTTGTATTTGAAATAAGATTTTTTTTACATCAAACTTTGCTTTCATCAAAGAATCCTCCATTTGCAGCAATTACAGCATTGCAGACCTTTGGCATTCTAGCTGTTAATTTGTTGAGGTAATCTGGAGAAATTGCACCCCACGCTTCCAGAAGCAGCTCCCACAAGTTGGATTGGTTGGATGGGCACTTCTTTGAGCAGATTGAGTTTCTGGAGCATCACATTTGTGGGGTCAATTAAACGCTCAAAATGGCCAGAAAAAGAGAACTTTCATCTGAAACTCGACAGTCTATTCTTGTTCTTAGAAATGAAGGCTATTCCATGCGAGAAATTGCTAAGAAATTGAAGATTTCCTACACCGGTGTGTACTACTCCCTTCAGAGGACAGCACAAACAGGCTCTAACCAGAGTAGAAAAAGAAGTGGGAGGCCGCGTTGCACAACTGAGCAAGAAGATAAGTACATTAGAGTCTCTAGTTTGAGAAACAGACGCCTCACAGGTCCCCAACTGGCATCTTCATTAAATAGTACCTGTTAGAGCCTGTTTGTGCTGTCCTCTGAAGGGAGTAGTACACACCGGTGTAGGAAATCTTCAATTTCTTAGCAATTTCTCGCATGGAATAGCCTTCATTTCTAAGAACAAGAATAGACTGTCGAGTTTCAGATGAAAGTTCTCTTTTTCTGGCCATTTTGAGCGTTTAATTGACCCCACAAATGTGATGCTCCAGAAACTCAATCTGCTCAAAGAAGTGCCCATCCAACCAATCCAACTTGTGGGAGCTGCTTCTGGAAGCGTGGGGTGCAATTTCTCCAGATTACCTCAACAAATTAACAGCTAGAATGCCAAAGGTCTGCAATGCTGTAATTGCTGCAAATGGAGGATTCTTTGACGAAAGCAAAGTTTGATGTAAAAAAAATCTTATTTCAAATACAAATCATTATTTCTAACCTTGTCAATGTCTTGACTCTATTTTCTATTCATTTCACAACATATGGTGGTGAATAAGTGTGACTTTTCATGGAAAACACAAAATTGTTTGGGTGATCCCAAACTTTTGAACGGTAGTGTACATCCAATTCAATCTGTCCAAATCCATTTCTTCTTTGTGTTCTGTGTAGTTCAGAGACAAAGCAAGATAGACAAGATTGAGGTGGTTTGGACATGTGTGGAGGAGAGATGCTGGGTATACTGGGAGAAGGAGGCTGAATATGGAGCTGCCAGGGAAGAGGAAAAGAGGAAGGCCAAAGAGGAGGTTTATGGATGTGGGGAGAGAGGACATGCAGGTGGCTGGTGTGACAGAGGAAGATGCCGAGGACAGGAAGAGATGGAAACGGATGATCCACTGTGGCGACCCCTAACGGGAGCAGACAAAAGTAGCAGTAGTAGTAGTAGTAGCAGTTCTGTGGAGTTCTACCACACAGCCACAATCATTAATGAGAACTCACCCTCACATCTCTCCTAAATTGTTCATGCCATTTTCATTTGTTTAAACTGAACTTTTTTTTTAAAAGGCATTTTCTTCTAGTGTCCACAAAGGGATGACACCCTATGGATTTGGGCAATGCAGACTGTCAAAATCTGGACACTATTCAGTTCATCTCAGGCTTGATTTTAAACCATCATCTGCCTTCACATTGCAATGCGGCCATTATCATCATGGATCAAGAAAACTGAAGAAGCTGACAATTTTAACTTTTGTATCTCATGTATATAACAAGTGTAACCCCTGAGAATGCAAACTGCATCTTTGTTCAGCCTGTCTGTTTGCCTCCACTTCAAAATAAGCCTTGCACAACCTCAACAAGCCAATGGGGAAAAAAAAACAAAACTACATAATGTGCGATATAAGCATTTACTACGTATCTTAGAAAAATTGACAAAGATATCATCACTGCAAAATGCAATATAGCAGGATGGGATTCAAAGATGTCAAACTATTGACCTTGGGGCTGCAACAACAAATGAATCGATGAAATCGATACAATTCAATTATAAAAATAGATGGCAATGAATTTCACTATCTATTTGTTGGGTCTATTGGTGTATGCTGTTTCGCAGAGCTGGCTATGTCACTTCAAGAAAAGAAAAAGAAAAAAACATTTGCGGCAGCCAGGTGGCTCACCTGGTAGAGCGCGTACCACATGAGGCTGAGTCCTTACTGCAGCGGCCCGAGTTCGAATCTGGCCTGGGCCCACTGCTGCATGTCATCCCCACTCTCTCCCCTGCCATTCCTGTCTCTCTCTTGACTATCGCTGTCATATAAAGGTGGAATATGTCAAATAAATAAATAAAATTGAACCTTTGAGGCAGAGAAACTGTTCAACAAAAATTATCTGTGGCAGCACTTCAAATTAAATTCAAGTATGGGCAAGCTGCAAACCATTTAAAACCACTCTTGCATGGCACGGGAGCACCATGATGAGAGAACACCTGAAACGAAAACATGTTGGAGCCATGGATTCAACAGCAGGGTAAGTACAAAACTTTAATTAAACAAGTTTGTTTAATTATGTTTTGAAGTGAGGAATTGTTCATCTGACAACAGGTAGTTCTTCTCATTTATCTACATAATAGCCAGGGTTTGCTCACAATCCAGCTTGAAAAGTCTAAGTCAGTTTTTCAAGAAGAAAGCTAGCCTTAGCCAGGAGCATGTGGACATGCTAACATTTTTGCACTGCAATGCAAAATTTCTGGAGAGAGAGAGAGAGAGAGAGAGAGAGAGAGAGAGAGAGAGAGAGAGAGAGAGAGAGAGAGAGAGATAGTATGTGTGTGTGAGAGTGACTTGAGTGTGAGAAAGTGTTACTGCAGTGTTACAGTTAAAGCTATTTGATGTAGAAAGGCCTGTTAAAATGTAGTTTGTTTTACATTTTTCTTTTTTATTATTCATAATTTATTATTATTTTAAAAGCTCATATCCATTCACACAATGTAAAAAAAAAACAACCTGTTTTTGTGCACTTTGTCAAAGAAACAAACATGTATCTTTTGCACATGTAAAGCACACATTTAGCTCTGTTATTTATCCCCCCCTTTTTTTTCCTCCCCAATTGTACTTGGCCAATTACCCCACCTTACGCACCGTCCCGGTCGCTGCTCCACCTCCTCTGCTGACCCAGGGAGGGCTGCCGACTACCTAATGCCTCCTCCGATACGTGTGGAATTGCCAGCCACTTCTTTTCACCTGACAGTGAGGTGTTTCACCAGGGGGACGTAGCACATGGGAGGATCATGCTATTCCCCGTCGTCATCCCCCCCGAACAGGCACCCTGACCGACCAGAGGAGGTGCTACCCGCAGACCCAGCCAATTGTCTGTAGGGATGCCGGACCAAGCCGGAGGTAACAAGGATTCGAACCGGCAATCCCCGTATTGGCAGGCAATGGAATAAACCGTCACGCCGCCCAGACGCCCCATTTAGGTCTGTTATTTGTGTTGATATTGTCAATTGGAATAACATTTTGTTTTGTGAATAAAATTAATCGAAGAAATAATTGACAGATTAATCGATTATCAAAAGAGTTGTCAGTTGTAGCCCTAATTGACCTAGATCTACATTTCACAAAGATGTAGGTCCTACATCTTTGTGAAATCTGATATCCAGCTTCTAAAATTTGAGATTTCAGAAAACCTGGATTTCGGTGAAGAAATGCTGAAAAAAGATGCACTAAAATACCAGAGCCAGCAAGTGTGTGTCTGGATAGGGTCACATTTCTGTTTTTTTTTAAATCACTTATCAAGAAAACGAGGGATTAATGACTAGACTGATAGAGCACTGATAAACTGATACTATCTAGCAACTGAACCCCTAATGACAGATGACAAGAGATAGAGGAAGTGATTTTGCAATAAGCAAGAGATCTTCACATTTCAGAATACACTGCAAGAGGAAACTTTTGCAAACTACGCTGTACTGAAAATGGGAAAAATGCTAGGCTAACTAAGCTAGGCTAACTCTTTGTTTCCTGCTCACTCAGGACTTTCCACTGTTGGTGGGATTACTGGAAGCTAGAGTGTAGAGTGAGCATTTGTTTATTCATTCATTTGGTGTGTATCCAGAATGCCAATTCATTTGTCTTGCGTGTGTGTGTGTGTGTGTGTGTGTGTGTGGCGGGGGGGGGGGGGGTCAACCAGGTCACACAAGGGTGACCCAAAGGTAACAGTGCTTGTTTGCAGCAGTGCGAAATGGGACATGTAGTCTATCAATCAGAACTTAGAGAGTTACAATTAAAATAAGTTATTTTATTTTTAATATTTATTCCTACGCATCCTCATTAGAAGGCATAAATAGGGCGTCCGGGTGGCGTGGCGGTCTATTCCGTTGCTTACCAACACAGGGATCGCTGGTTCGAATCCCCATGTTACCTCCAACTTGGTCGGGAATCTCTACAGACACAATTGGCTGTGTCTGCAGGTGGGAAGTCGGATGTGGGTATGTGTCCTGGCGTCAGCACTAGCACCACATCTGGTCGATCGGGGGCGCCTGTGTGTGTGGTGGGGAGGGGTAACTGGGGGGAATAACACCAGCCTCCCCATGTGCTATGTCCCCCTGGTGAAACTCCTCACTGTCAGGTGAAAAGAAGCGGCTGGCGACTCCACATATATTGAAGGAGGCATGTGGTAGTCTGCAGCCCTCCCCAGATGGCAGAGGGAGTGGAGCAGCAACCGAGACGGCTCGGAAGAGTGGGGTAATTGGCCGGATACAATTGGGGAGAAAAAGGGTGGAAAAAAACAAGAAGACATAAATAGCTATTCAAGAATTGTCTTATCAAAACACTAACATTTCTATATTTACTAATTCTAGCTCACATTGACATTTTTGGCCTTTGCAACCAGTTATGAGCTTGAGTCGCTCATGTTCTGTGTCTATACATGCATACATATCTTGAAGACTAAGAAAGCTCACATGTATGAATGAGTGACAGGATTTGCCCCTGTATTTACAGCACCACCAATTTTGTAATAGCACAATGTGACAAAGTGGGTGAGAACACACCATTTGTCCCATCATCTCAAACATTACCAGGTGTTGGCTTTCCCTGCCACAGTGGTGCAGCCTAAACTCAGGTGCTACTGATTGACCCCAGGAGTATTTAAGCAGTTGCTTTGGAGTTGTTAGGACATCAGTGTGTAGATGTGTGCACATGATGTTAATTTAAGCTCAGTTGTTATGCATTGAGCTTTGTTCAGTTAAGCTGAGTTAACTGTTAATTTGTTTCTTTTGCTTTGTATATATTCTTTTGTTTCACATGTAGCTACACCCTGTAAATAAATCACTTTTGTTAAATGGAAACAGTTTTGAGTTTGCCTCCTACATTTTAGCCACTCGGGTCAGGCTTCCCCACAGTTGGTGGCAGCAGTGGCATCCAGGCCAGTTGGAGGCAGTGAAAGAAATGCCAACCTGAGAAAAACTTCAAGCCACTGATGTGCCTGAAGTTCATGATATCCTTGACCAGCACGGGGCAACAGTCAACTGCCAGATCAACTAGGTTGTGCTTAACTGTCCAGTCTTTGGCGACATCTGGTGCCGAAGCAGTCTGACAGGGGTGTCAGGATGGAGCAGGAAGGCAAGCAGCAGGAGCAGAGGTGGAATCAAGTCCAGCAGCAGTGTGCCCAGCTTCAGCAAGGGGTGCAGCAGGACCATCAGGAGTATCCGCAGCTGTTGGAAGGTGCAGCAATCGTCTCTAACCCCTCCACTGAGCTCAAGGTAGAGTACTCTGACAACCAAGCTATTTGGGAGAGGCCTGATACCCAGACATTGGGGGCATCCAGTGGAGAACATTTCAGTCAAATGAGGTTCCCTGACTGGAGAGGTCCAAGGATTCATGAAGAGTGGAAGAGCCAGATGCCGGTGCAGTACATAAACCACAGACTCTTTCCAGGGGAAGTGAGATGCTTCTGTTACGTCCCGTATTGTTTTTGTGTTTAATGTATGCAGGCCTGCATGTTGTATGGATGTGTCACTCTGTCCTGGTGTGTTGTGGTTTTGTCTCCCCCTAGTGTCTCCATAATTCCTTTTCTTACAGAAGCTGCAGCTTGGATCCACTGTCTATCAAACACACCTGCTCCGTATCACCAATTAGCCACGCCCTGCTCCTCCTCCTATATATAGTCCTAGCTTTTCCATTGTTCCCTCTCGTTCTCCTGGGTAGTGGCACTATCAGGAGGCGAGCGGTTGGTTGGTTGGGTTTTGTGTTTGTCTTGTTTTTGATTAAGACTATGAGTTAGTTTACCTCTGATCAACCTATGTTTGTTTGTTGGTTAGTTTTTCTTTGTTTCTTTTCTTGTTTAAGCTCATAGGGGACATTTGGGTAAGTTGGTAAGTTTAGACACCCTGGGGTCTACATTTACTTTACACGTAGTTTGTTTATGTTATTCTTCATTAGTTTAGCGGTGGGCACCAACCCATGTATTTAGGGGTGCTTGACGCCTGTTAAGGGGGGAGGGGTTTTCTTTTCAGTTTATAGTTTATTTGGTGCCACTGATTAGCGCCCTATGTCCCCCGTGTTGCTGTGTTTTTGTATTAAATAAATATTTCTTAAGTTGTGGTTCTTTCTGCTCACGTTGTGGTTTATCCTGCTTAAATTGTGGTTTTGTGAGGCTGCACCCACATTTGGTTTGTTCTGTTGTGGTAAATGTTGCGCCTTGGTCCTCTGGCCACTAGGGGGCGTAACATATAATGGGGGCTCGTCCGGGATATCTTTGATCCTTTTCACCCACAACAGATACGATCCATATGTTGGTGTGTAGTGCACACTTACGTTTAGGCTGACAGAGGGTAAGTGGTGCTGGCTGTTTGTGCTGTGGTTGTTCTATTAGTGGTTGTGTAGTATTGACCATGAGTAGGGCCCTACCAAATTCACGGTACATTTCGCTCAATTTCACGGACCTAGTTTCTCGAAAATCACAGATTTCACGGAATCTATAAGAAAAATGCGACATTTCACGGCAATTATTAAATTACACTTTTTATTCCCACAGGGCCTGAATAGCCCAGCCTACTGTACACAGCATAACCGTACTGGTGGTTTAATGTAAGCACTGAGCATCCTGCGATGGTGCTTGGCTTCATGCTCTGTCTCTGCGATGAAAATACTTGTCCATGTTTTGACACGGCCCTCTCCGCGTCCAAAGAGTTCGTCGGGACTGACAGACAGCGCCACGCTACTTTAGCAAGATGTGGTAGCCTAGATTCGGAGGATTTCCAAAAAGCTAGCGCTAGTAAAGTTGTGTCCACCTCTTGTGCGATGTGTTTGTAGTTCGGCAATTCCAGCCTACAGTTTTTGTCAAATCCAGGAATGTCCGTGCTGAGTGAGTTTAAATCCACCGTCAAAATAAGTATTTGTGCAGGGTCAAAAATGCGCACTGCTTTCAGGAATTCGGCCGCTGGTTGTTTAAATCTACTTTGCGTAATGTTCTCGTTTGACTCGTCTCCGAACGACCTTGTGGTTCTTTTTCGGCAGCCCTCTTTTTGTTTCACTTTCCAAGTGACGCTGAATCGTTGCTCGTCGACTGTGATCTAACGAGATATTACAACTCGTACAAAATAATTTCCCGCCATCAGCGTGTAAAATATGTTTTCCAAACTCAATTACTCTGTCGTCTGCAGTCGTGTTTTTTGAGGCTTTAGATTTCGACATCTTCAGTACGTTAGGGCCTAAGCTAACATGCTGGCGACAGCTAACTCAAACTATGCTAGTAACAACAATGATCATTGCGACCACCCCGGATGCTCATTTAACCAATCAATGTCTTAGACACGTGAATGCTTTTATTCGCGCATCCAAAATGTCAATCATGTCAGCACAGTATTTTCTCAAACTGGTTGCGCACTTAAATTCTGCATTTCACTGCATTTCACGGCAAATGGTCAATTACACGGGAAGAGGCTGATTTCACGGTCCGTGACGCGATTTTCACGGCCGTGAATTTGGTAGGGCCCTAAGCATGAGTGTATTCAGCCTGGATGGGTTTATCAGTAGTCCATCTGTGGACCTCATTGAACGCTGTAAGAAGGTTGACCTGTATGCCATAGCCGCCCATTATGGTATTGCAGTGTCCAAGAGTTTGAGTAAACCTGCTTTGCGGGAAGCAGTGGTTCATGGGTTGGTGGAACAGCAGGTGCTTGGCGCCGGCGATGCTGCGTCCCCTGACCCTGATCCTTCCCCCTTCCCTACGTCCGAGAATGACCCTATAGTGGGTTCTGAGGAGGTCTCGGAGGATGTCTCTAAGGAGAGCCATGAGGGCCCTGAGGGAGAAGGGGAGGAAGAGAGGGAGGAGGATAAGGGGGAGTTGTTTGGGAAGCCCATGTTGGGCGGGGCTTCTGCATTAACAGATAGGCCATTTATGGCACGGTTTTCCCCCATGCCTTCGTCTACTGGTGTAAGTGAGGAGTTACGGCGCACTTCACCACGGAATCAGTTTCAGCGTGAGGCACAGGAGAGGGAATATACCCATCTGTTGTCCCTCCGGAGACTGGAGTTAGAGATGGAGATGTCTCGACATAGGATGGCGTTAGAAATAGCTGCAGAGAAGGAGGTGAGGTTAAAAAGAATAGAGTTGGAGGCTGCTGCGGCCGCTGTGAAGTCTTCCCCCTCAGCAGAGAAGCCCTGTGCGCTCAAGTATAGCAGCGCGGATTCTTCAGTAGCCTTTAATGTGACCAAAAACATTACTTGGTCCCTCAGTTCCGTGAGGATGAGGTTGACGCTTATTTCGGCGCGTTTGAGCGGGTAGCTCACGCACTGAAATGGCCGAGAGATGTGTGGGCGCTATTATTGCAGTGCAAATTGACAGGAAAAGCCCAGGAGGTAATAGCCACACTCACTCTGGATGACAGTTTGTCATATGATGCCATTAAAGCTACCGTGCTCCGCGCTTACGAGCTGGTGCCGGAGGCGTACAGACAAAAGTTTAGAAATCACCGAAAGTCACCCGGTAAAACATTTGTGGAGTACGCCCGTGAAAAAGAAGCTCTGTATAAGCGCTGGTGCAAGGCTAGCAGAGTCACTTGACTTTGATGCATTATCTGAACTAATCCTCCTTGAGGATTTTAAAAACAGCTTAGAAAATAGCAGGATGGTGACGTATCTTAATGAGCAGAAAGTCACCACGTTAGCTCAGGCTGCTATCCTCGTTGACGAGTTTGTGCTAACGCACAAACACACGTTTGGGGTTTCTCGTCAAGACAACAAGAGCTGGTCTAATTCCCCTGCTCCACTTAAAGCGCAGTCAAGTCTGCCCAGCTCCACGACTCCCTCCAATAAGGAGCGGGAGTGTTATTTTTGCCATCGTGTAGGTCACATAAAACCAGACTGCCCAGTATTAAAACAAAAGATGGCGCAGACCAAACGCGTAAAAGAGGTGTCATTAGTGACTACTCTTCCGGTGAGGGGTTGTGATTCACCAGTGAACCCTGTGTTTAAACCGTTCCTATTGGACGGGAAGGTTTCTCTCTCGGGAGATGAGTCTGATCAGCGTTCGGTGCGCATCTTGCGCGACACCGGAGCTGCCCAGTCTTTTATATTGTCCGACGTGTTGCCGTTTTCTGAGGGCTCCTCATGTGGGTCTAGTGTGTTGGTGCAGGGTTTTGAAATGGGGTATAAGTCCGTGCCTCTTCACCAGATACACTTATCCTGCAGTTTAGCCAGTGGTATTCACAAGGTGGGTGTGCGCTCCTCGCTACCATTGAAAGGTGTTTCATTCCTTTTAGGTAATGACATTGCGGGTGGCAGGGTAGCTCCGCTTGTGGAGGTTCTAGATCGCCCAGTTGTTCTGCAGCCAGATACGCTGGCTCAAAATTTTCCAGAAATATTTCCTGTTTGTGCAGTCACTCGTGCACAGGCACGGAGATCGCCTGGGATTGACTTAGCTGACACCCTATTCTCTCCGGTGTTCTCTGAGGGGACTGTCTCCTCGCTGGTGCCTTCTCTGGATGTTTTCGAGAAGAGTGTTGAATGTAAAAAGGAGTCCGAGTGTGTTAAATCCCCTCCCGAGTCACAGTCTCTACCAATGACGAGGGAAAACCTCATTATAGCTCAGAAGGCAGATAACAGCCTCTCTAAATGTTTTGCCATGGCTCGTATTCCAGAGATGGCTAAAACGAAAGAGGTGGTTTATTTTATGGAGGATGGCCTTCTGATGCGGAGGTGGGCTTTGCGCTCAGATTGTGAATGGAGTGTTGTGTGCCAGGTTGTGGTGCCGCTTCCGTTCCGCCAGTCCGTACTGTCCTTAGCGCATGACCATCTCTGGGCTGGACATTTGGGGGTAACGAAAACTTACGACCGGGTGTTAAAACATTTCTTCTGGCCAGGGTTAAAAAAAGATGTGGCCAGGTTTTGTCGCACTTGCCATGTTTGTCAGGTAACGGGGAAACCGAATCAAGTGATTCCACCTGCTCCCCTGCATCCTATTCCAGCGTTAGGGGAGCCTTTTGAGCATGTGTTGGTGGATTGTGTCGGTCCTCTCCCGAAGACCAAATCGGGTAACCAGTTCTTGCTCACTATAATGTGCGTTGCCACCCGATACCCGGAAGCTATTGCTGTTAGGAAGATCACCTCGCAGACAGTAGTAAGAGCCCTGATCAAGTTCTTTTCTACATTTGGGCTGCCGAAAATAGTACAAACTGATCAAGGTACTAACTTCCTATCAGGCATTTTTGAACAAGTAATGAAAACATTGTCCATTACGCACCGGGTATCCAGCGCTTACCATCCTCAGTCACAGGGCGCGCTGGAGCGCTGGCATCAAACATTTAAGTCCGTCCTGCGCAAGTATTGTATGGAGACGGAGCGAGACTGGGACGAGGGGGTCCCGTTGGCTTTATTTGCAGTGCGGGAGACCATACAAGAGTCCCTGGGTTTTAGTCCCGCGGAACTAGTGTTTGGCCATACTGTCCGGGGGCCTCTGAAGGTTTTGAAAGACCAGATTACGGGCGGGAGCTCGCCTGTTAAAAAGAATGTGCTGACCTATGTGAGTCGCTTTCGTGAGCGGCTGCATGAGGCCTGTCAAATGGCTAGGGAAAGTCTCTCTGATGCTCAAGTCGGTATGAAACGCAAGTTTGACAAGGGGGCCGTCCAGCGGTCATTGCAGGCCGGTGATGACGTTTTGGTTTTGCTTCCAGTCCCTGGTTCTTCTCTACATGCTCGGTTCGCAGGTCCGTATCGCATTGACAGGAAATTGAGTGATACGGACTATGTAGTTAGAACTCCTGATCGAAGACGGAAAGCCAGGATCTGTCATTTAAACATGTTGAAGCGCTACTGCGCTAGAGGGGATGGAGCGTCCGAGACGTCTCCTGGTGCGCTAAGTAGGCCTATGCCTGCTGCGATGCTCACGACCGTCACTGCAGCGCCGGCCGAAATCATATGCGCTCCTCTTCCCGAGCGGGATGAGGATGGCTTGGCATTGAGTAAACTCCAGCAACAGACCCCTCGGCTGTGCAATTCGGAGATGTTGAGGGATCTGCCTTCTCTGATGCCTCATTTGAGTAATGAGCAGAAGTCTGAAATTGTTAGACTTATTTCTGATTTTCCCAGTCTGTTTGGAGACGTGCCTACTCGCACTACGGTTCTGGAACATGACATAGATGTGGGTGGGGGACGGCCTGTAAAACAACATCCGTACAGAGTGAATGCGGCGAAGAGAGCGCTGATGGAGAAGGAAGTGGCTTATTTATTAAAACATGATTTAGTCCAGCCTAGTACCAGCCCGTAGAGCTCTCCTTGTTCGCTGGTACCAAAACCTGACTCCACTGTTCGGTTTTGTACGGACTATCGTAAGGTAAACAAAATCACCGTCCCTGATTCTTTTCCCATGCCCCGGGTTGATGACTGTATTGATACGATAGGTTCCGCCTCCTATGTAACTAAACTGGATTTGTTGAAAGGTTATTGGCAAGTGCCACTTTCATCTCGAGCCGCAGAGATAAGTGCCTTTGTGACCCCTGACGCTTTTCTACAGTATTCGGTAATGGCATTTGGCATGAGAAATGCGCCCGCTACCTTTCAGCGGCTGGTGAATGTCGTTTTTGCGGGTGTGCCTAATTGCACCGCTTATTTGGATGATGTGGTGGTGTATTCATCTGACTGGCCGGCCCATGTGTCTTCCTTGAAGACGGTTTTCCAGAGACTGGCTGATGCCTCTCTCACTCTCAATTTAGCAAAATGCGAGTTTGGGAAGGCAACAGTGACATATTTGGGTAAGCAGGTGGGAGGGGGTCAGGTGCGCCCTCTAGAAGACAAGGTTGCGGCTATAGCTGCGTTCCCTGTGCCAAGTACTAGGCGTGAGTTACGTCGGTTTTTGGGGATGTCAGGGTATTACAGGGGTTTCTGTCGGAACTTTTCGACAGTGGCAGCACCTCTGACTGATTTGATTAGTCCCTTGGTTCCGTTTGTTTGGACTGATGAGTGCCAGTTAGCCTTCGAGAGCTGTAAAGCCCTCCTGTGCAGTGCCCCAGTTCTCAGTGCGCCTGATTTCTCTACCCCTTTCTCTCTCGAGGTAGATGCCAGTTCCCTTGGAGCTGGTGCAGTTTTAACACAGATGGATGCGGATGGCCTGGTTCATCCTGTTGGTTACTTCTCCAAGAAGTTTAGCAGTTGCCAAAGGCACTACTCGACCATTGAACAGGAGACATTGGCGCTGCTGCTGGCACTCCAGTTTTTTGAAGTGTACCTTGGCTCCAGTGCGGAGCCTGTGGTGGTGTTTACGGACCACAACCCTCTTGTGTTTTTGGATAAAATGTACAACCACAACCAGCGCTTAATGCGCTGGGCTGTTATGCTGCAAACATATAACCTTGTTATCCGGCACAAGAAGGGCACTGACAATGTGTTTGCGGATGCCCTTTCTAGAGTTTAAGTTTTGGTTGTTGGATGGAGTAGTAGTGGAGGTAGGGGTGTTGGTGTCGTCAGCCGTGGGCTGACTCTTTATAGGGGGGAGTGTTACGTCCCGTATTGTTTTTGTGTTTAATGTATGCAGGCCTGCATGTTGTATGGATGTGTCACTCTGTCCTGGTGTGTTGTGGTTTTGTCTCCCCCTAGTGTCTCCATAATTCCTTTTCTTACAGAAGCTGCAGCTTGGATCCACTGTCTATCAAACACACCTGCTCCGTATCACCAATTAGCCACGCCCTGCTCCTCCTCCTATATATAGTCCTAGCTTTTCCATTGTTCCCTCTCGTTCTCCTGGGTAGTGGCACTATCAGGAGGCGAGCGGTTGGTTGGTTGGGTTTTGTGTTTGTCTTGTTTTTGATTAAGACTATGAGTTAGTTTACCTCTGATCAACCTATGTTTGTTTGTTGGTTAGTTTTTCTTTGTTTCTTTTCTTGTTTAAGCTCATAGGGGACATTTGGGTAAGTTGGTAAGTTTAGACACCCTGGGGTCTACATTTACTTTACACGTAGTTTGTTTATGTTATTCTTCATTAGTTTAGCGGTGGGCACCAACCCATGTATTTAGGGGTGCTTGACGCCTGTTAAGGGGGGAGGGGTTTTCTTTTCAGTTTATAGTTTATTTGGTGCCACTGATTAGCGCCCTATGTCCCCCATGTTGCTGTGTTTTTGTATTAAATAAATATTTCTTAAGTTGTGGTTCTTTCTGCTCACGTTGTGGTTTATCCTGCTTAAATTGTGGTTTTGTGAGGCTGCACCCACATTTGGTTTGTTCTGTTGTGGTAAATGTTGCGCCTTGGTCCTCTGGCCACTAGGGGGCGTAACACTTCATTGTTGAAAAGGGAGCTCTAGCAGTTAAATGGGCTTTAGACACTTTGAAGTTGACCTCACTGGTAGAGACTTTGTGCTTGAGGCTGATCACATTTGCAGTGGAGTCAGAGAGGCACTAACCCAAGGACGACCAGCTGGTGTCTCTGTCCAGCTCTGTCGTTTTCAGGTCCGGTACAGACCAGGGTACAAGAATGTAATTGCTGATTTCCAGTTCCGTGACTCTGAGGAGTAACGGTCTGGGGGGGGGGGGGTTGACAAAGTGGGTAAGAACATACCATTTGTCCCATCATCTCAATCATTACCAGGTGGTGGCTTTCCCTGCCACCGTAATGCAGCCTAAACTCAGCTGCTACTGATTGACTCAAGGAGTATTTATGCAGTTGCTTTGGCATTGTTAGGGTGGTAGGACATCAGGGTGCGGCTGTGTGCACATGTTAATTTAAGCTCAATTGTTATTAGTTGAGTTTTACTCAGTTAAGCTGAGTTAACTATTGTTTCTTTTGCTTTGTTTAAATTCTTTTGTTTCACATGTAGCTACACCCTGTAAATAAATCACTTAAGTTAAATGGAACTGGTTTTAAGTCTGCCTCCTTCAGTTTAGCCACTCAAGTCAGACTTCCCCACACATGATTATTTGTTCTGAACGCAAATCTTTGGACATGGAAAACAAAAGCCCAATTTAAAAGTTATTACCCAAAATGTCCAATATCATCCTCAATGGTCCATCATATTGCTGAGCTACTCTCTGGGTCAACTTAATTCAAATTAATGATCATCTTACTTCATGTGGGTAGTAGTAACCATCAATAAACTACCCGGCCATTGCAACTGAGAAATCACAGATGATGGGTAATCATGTGGACAGTCTGATGCACTATACTACATTTTTTGTTGCTGCTGTTTTAAGGACAGGTCTAACGGTGGTCCTGTGTCCAAAAATCTCCAAAAATGAAGACAGTGAGTAAATTGATATTGTAACCAATATGCACAAGGGCAAAATCTAAGAAAATATAGATGCAGGTTGTACAAAAAAAAAAAAACTTTAATAACCAGACAGTGAATTTACTGTATGCACTAAAATGGGGACAGACAATTGCAGATGGCTCTAAGTGTCAGCTAAATGTGTACACTTCAACATCTACATAGCAATGCTAACGCACCTTTCTGGTGTGACATAATTCGTTCTTCTCTTCCAGATTAAGGTTAATAGATCCTGGAAAAGAAACTGATTAGTGGTTAGACTCAGGGCTGTACTCCAGGCCAGAGCTGAGAAAGTAATGTGGGTTAAAGTTCGGTTGTCTGACTTCAGGACAGCCAGCTGTAGAATCACTGTCTGCTCTTACTATGTTCCCAATCTCTACACCTAGGCTTAGGAGAACATTACAAAAAGCCAAATGCTGGTAAATCTTAGCTGTAGTTGGGAGGCTTGGCTACTGCACCAACCAATAAAGCAGGTACAAATATTCTTAAAACAGTTGTCTGGATAATTATTGAGTGTGGCAGATTAATTTGGAGCTTCAACCATCATGGCATGTAAAAAAAAAAGTTCCTACCCTGAACTGATTACATCAACTATTACATCAGCCAATTGATTACACCTGTTTCAGTAGGCTTTCCATCTCATGCAATGTTCCTGCTTTGTGGCTGAAACGCCCTTGATAATATCCACTTGTGTCAGTCACCAAGATGGCGCCATGGATGGCAGCCTCAGTTTGTTGATGTGCATTGTTTTGTATTGGTTTTTTTTCTTAAACTCAGTGTTTCGCTACAATACCCAGAGCTTTCACCAGAGAAGAGTTTATGAACATCAGGGAACTACTTTTACAGATTTATTCCCCAACTTTCTCATCCCATCTGCGGAATTACTGGACATTTTGGTCAAGTTGCCCTTACTTTTGTTCATGCAGTGAAACACCGAAGGAGAGGAAAACAAGCTGGCGCGCTCGTGCGTCTCAGCAGAAGTGGACTACGCACTCCTTTGCCAGGAATATTTCTCTCTAACGTGCAACAAACCAGATGAACTACATCTACTGGTGGGGAAGAATAAAGAGACTTTTCTTCATCTTGCGTTTTGCGCTTCATGGAAACTTGGCTGTGTGGATCAATCTGGTATTGATCCACACAGCCAAGTTTCCATCCGGTATTGATCCATTAGAGCGGAAATGGGTCACACAACAAGCTTTGTTTAGCATACTACATTTTTTACCTCAGACTGCTGGCTAGCGAAGCCTTTAGCGGAGTGTGTATGCAAATCACTCTCTAGACCGACATGCATAACTGGTCAGAAATATTCTCAGTGGTTAACCGGCTGGGGTGACCGATTAACGGTTAACTATTGACATCCCTATATTTGACCTTTGCGCTTTTCACCTCGGCTGCTGGAAAAATCTCATCAATTTCAAAATTTAAGCTTTCTTCTATTGGAGCTTAGGTGCTCTGAACAATAATATTAACCAAAGTTGAAGTTGTCCAACTAAGTTGGGAGCTGGCGAGTATTGGGCCAGATGTCCTACTTGCCAAAAGGAATGCAAAGCGCATGGCCTCTCTCAGGTGGCCTCTCGCTTCCTGGTGTAGTGATCGCCATGGGTCCATCAGGACCTTAGCATATAGCTGCTCTTACGCAAATGTGTCCACAGCAGCACCTTCTCATGGTACCTCCTGTTTTTACAAAGTCTGCTGCGGGGGCGACCAGGTTCCCGGCGGTATAACCGGGTGGGTCGATTGGACTCGTTAGCCTTAGTTGGCAGCCCATCTAGGAGAAGGACAACTCTGATTTCAAACCCAGGTAGATGAAGCTCGTTAGCCTTGTCAGGCAGTTCATCTAGGAGAAGGAAAACTTTGATTTAAAACCTCCGCTGCCTTGCAGGTATACTCGTATACAGGAAAGGCTTTGGGAAGAAACCCTGAGGGAAAATCTGCATCCATCTCCATTGCCAGTCGTCTCGCTAGTCTTGCCACTGGTAGTAGGTGGTCTTGGACGAGAGAGTGGGTTTGATGATGCGCAACTCTTCCTCACTTTATCGCGCAGGTCGTCTGTCATCCATCACAGGATGACTAGATGGTCCTTGTTGCTGCGACAGACGAATAACATTAACCGAATGTAAAAAAAAAGAAAAGGATAAAATGTTTAAAGGATGTTTTTGACAAGCTGCTGTTCATAGGTCTATAAAACAGCAAGTTATGGCTTAGCTTTGGCGATCCGGTGCTTATAAAACTTGTTTTCTTACAGAAAAGTGCTGACCAGGCACCCAACTCCTCCTCAGTGAAAAGTAATGGTAGAGCCTCAGGTCCATTGTCTTGCAAAATGGTGCCGTGGAGCTTTCAGAGAGAAAAAGGCATTGCAGATTACAATAAATGTTGTCCCACAGAACATGGTGTTTTTGCTCAGTATGTAAAATCTAAGTAAATATTCGGGGGGGGGGATTCTGATATCAAAATAAGTTTAGGTGATGATTGCTACTGACTAAGGACTTATGAGATGTCATGTGAAGCATTAAGAGAGGGAAAAAAATTATGTCAAGGTTTGCTATTAAAGGTTTTCTCATGGAAATAAACTGCAAATCTGTCTCAAAATAAGAGGTCTCTTTACAGACCTGTTCTCTAACAAGTATATCCTGAACTGAAAATTCAAAGACAAATTAAATTTAGGAGCAAAATCCACAGCAAACTAACTGAAGATGTCCACTTCTACTTTGAATTACAAGTTGGACCCACACCAGGGCAACTTTCAGTTGTCTTAAATAGCCGACTAAACCCATGTTAAGTTAAACACACCTTTGACGAAAACTTCACCAAACCTTTTGTGTGTGTATTATCAGTACTGATTGGTAATGTAGCCAATTAAAGCAATAAAATCCTCACTATCTACTCTGCTCACTGAGAAATGAGTGGACTCCAGTTCAAAGAGCCTTTCAAACAGTATCTGGATTCACTGGGTGCACGTTTCTCTATTGTCTTCCGTTCAATCCTCTGCACTAACGTGGGATGTTACTTCCACCACTGAAAAAAATAGCTTAGCTGAAAGAAGGAGAATTGAGGATATGTTTTTTGAATGGTTTCTTTAAGAGTAGATTAGAGCAAAGATTAGAAACCCAACCAGGCTGTAGTTTTCTGTCTGCCAATTGACGTCACAATATGTCACTTGTCAGAAAGGGGGAAAAAAACTGTTTCACTGCCGCCCTAAAGTACAGAAAGGATTGGGAACAACTGCAGGTGTTTTTCATATGCTATCCCTGTTGGGGATAGTGATGACGTCGACTTATCAGTGAATTCTCCCCTTTAACAGTTTATCTCCACAGGAAAAACCTGAAATGCAATGTTCTACAGCCCAGATTTCTTATGTAACATTTATTCTTGTTTTACATAGTAGCCTGCAGGTTTTCTTTCCCAAACCTCAGCTGAGATAACATGCTCTGCAAGCCCATATTATTTAGCCAGTCTCCTAGTGATCAACCTTCAGCCCCTTTCAACCACCCACATACACACCCACATATACTACATATATAAGTGGACAACGTGAAGTGGTGTGCTCTCAGCAATGTCTCACGTGTCGCCTCCACTGGACTCTATTACTTTTCCATTGCAATTACTCAGGCAGCTCTGCAAGTCATTCACAGCGACAGATGCTCTGGTGATTGACACATATGTATTCTGATACACCCACTGACTGAACAGGGGAAGGAGCTCGTTCGTGTGCTTGGGCAATGACCTGACAATATATAGTCTCCAATCATAAGACACAGGACTCCAAGTAAAATAATATTAAAAGGGCTTCTTTTTATCCATTTAGCTGTAGTTCCCTGTAGCATCTCCGTGTTAACCATCTTGTGGTAAATGAACAAACAGTCATGGTGCGAGTACAAATATGTAAACGCAGTCAATAATCTATCACTTTGTTTCTGCAGCAGGAATGCTAATTATTACTCACTACAAAACAAACAAAAGAATAGCTCGTAATCATATTCAAACATAAAAAGGTTGCCAAAACAAAAACAAAAAACAAACAATTGACACCAACACAACCAGGAAGAAGACTAGGTCAAAACCTAGTATATGGCTGGACCATGTTTGATCAATGTTTGAAATTGTGGCCAATTTCTTAGAGGGAGAGTCAGTGGTAGTGTCTATAATGTGAATTCCTGGATATTAAATGTTCAAATGCAATTTTCTGTAGTGGTGCCAGTAATATTTGTTGTTAAAGTGTACTGAAGTAGCATATCACATGACATGATTAAGCTACGTTCGAATAAAAAACAGGTTATAAATGCAGTTGCAAGAACAATCCTTTCACTTATATCTTGGGATGTTTTGATTTGAAAGAGAACGCAATTGTAATAACTATTCGAATTATCTGTTAACTCCCCCTCTTTCTGTGGATGTCTCTCATTTTTCTAAGACTCACTATGCATTGAGTGTTTTGTCTTGAGTTATTGTTATTTGGGAGTTATTGTTGTTTGGTGGGCTTTAACTGTCTACTCCTCCTTATGTCTCTTGGCGCTTGGAGCCGTTTTTTTCTCCTACTCTGCTCTATGCTGGACTGTTACCGTGTGTATCCAGATTTGGAAAGAACAGCAAAATATTCAGTTCTTAGCGTTTCAATAGTATCCACAAGCAGCAATATATTCCGTTTGTATTTATCTGCAGGGCAATCATGTAGCTTCAGTGACGTTGTTGGTCACTTGATCCAGTGGCCCAATCGGGTCAAACATGATTACTCAGTCAACCACTCTAAACATGATCACTCAGCGACATTCGCAACTGTAGGGCTGGCCCACCGGCTGGTCCAGCAAAAACAAATTGCACAGGTATTAAAGGGTAAAAGCACATTACTGATGTCAGCTGTAGGGTAGATCCCTAAGAGCAGCATGCACTGTGGTGACATGAACCACGTGAGCCTTGTGTGATTATGGCACATTGGCATGGTGTTACAGACATGAGAGAGAGAGAGAGAGAGAGAGAGAGAGAGAGAGAGAGAGAGAGAGAGAGAGAGAGAGAGTAGGAGAGACAGATAGATTTGTAAAACCCTGCTGGAAAGCACTGAATGAGTGAATGAATTCAAACATTTCAATGTCTGTCCATGTGAGGAAGAAGCTGGGAGAAATGTTAACCAAAGGGTTGAAGTAAGAGCAGCACTGTTGTCTCCAATGAACAGTAATCAAGTAAACGTTGCGGAAATCAGCCAGAAAGATCAGAGGTTCAAGTAAAAAATAGTCCTTTGAGGTGATGTTCACCTTATCAAATGGCAGTTAAGATCAGACTTGACTTGGGGCACTGAAGGTTGATGTGCATTGGAGCTGAAAGAATGACAAAGGACGAACTAAAGAAAGCCTAAAAAAAATAAGACAGTATTTAGGGGTCCTTGTTAAATGTACAAACAGTTGAGGAATTGATGAACTGGTCAGGTAAGCAAGTTAAGTATGCTACAGCTTATGAGTGGCTCTCACTTTCAGCATGCAAGAAAGTGGGATTTAATGACCGACTAAGCCAGGCTAAAGCTGTGTGAGGAGGACGGGTCAAGTATTGACAGTTACCTTTCAACGGCAGCGGGGCTCTAGCCGACAGCTGCAGCTGGAGAACCTCCTGACGGAGAGAACCTGAAGATGATGGAAGAATGGATGGATGATGGATGGATGGATAAAAATGGATGGATGGACAAAAGGGTGGATAGTTGGACAAAAGGATGGATGGATGGGCGGATGGATGGATGGATGAATAAAAGTGTCAATGGATAAATGGACAACAGGGTGGATGGTTGGATGATTGATAGAAGGTAGTATGGTGGAAAGACGTGTAGAGGAATGGGTTTATGATGAAAGGATGAGATGGATGGATGGATAAGTAGAACAAAAGATGGACGGATTGGTGAGGGGAGGATGGATGGAGAGGAGGGAGAAAAGAAATGGCAGGGTGATGAAAAGAAGTCAGATGGGACGAAAAGATGTGATTGCGAGGGTGGGATGACCAAGATTGCAACGAACACAACAAATCAAGGCCCTGTTATTTCATTGATGAAACTGAAACTAAATATTAAATTATTTTCATTTAAATAGATATCAAAACTGTGGAAAACAGCAGTGATTTTCTTCAACACTTCTAACACTAGCCTATTGATTGTAACAGAATGGTAAAAGTGAACTGGAAAGCCATAAATGGATGTCACAGTAGTCTTATTGAATACACACATTTTTGACACCAAGAAGTAGGTTTACAGGCATCCAGACAAAGAATGTTAGGTATTGAGTCCAAGTATTAATTTATTAGTCTACTTCAATCATAACACTTTCTGGAGGTGTGTGTGTGTTACACGTGATGTGTATACTGCCTGCCAAACTACGTTATTCCACAAGGCCATACAGCATGGTGGCGGCTCGCATCGCCCTCTTAGGCATGTGCATAGTCCGCACCACTACTGTACAATGATAACGGTGTTTGCTCTTCTACCAGACTCTCAGTCAGACAGAGCGAGAGACAGATGTACACACAGAAAGAGTATATGAACGTGCAAGAGTGGAAAATATCTATTAATGCCTTTTCATATGGGCCCCAGGTCCAAAGAAAGATCCATCTGCATACATGAGTCATGTCGAGCCACCTAACACGATTTTCACCTAACGTGAGCCGTTTGCAGTGACAGTAAACCGGCACGTGTTTTTATGGCTATGCACGTAAGGTTAACCTGACAGGTGTTCCGTTTTAGTTTATTTTTAGTCAGGTACACTAAATGGATCACATTTCTGTGATAACATGTCAATGTGTTTACAAGAGCCCATGATCTGACAAAGTTTTGAGTGCAGTCTGCACATGCAACTGCCAACGCAGAATGGCTCTGACACCTACAAAGGCTACCAATGCCACCACACTCCTAAAGCTGCAGAAAAATAAACAACGCATGTCACAAACCACAATGCAACATTCTTAAGAGATGGCTTAGTTCGTAGGAAAAACAAAGCTTTTTTTTAAAAGGTTTGCCCACCATATTGGCGTGGGTACCATGATAGATGCCACTCTTGCTCCAAGGTGTGGCAATCTAATTGCACAGCGTGTGACATTTCTTTTTACAACTGTCACGTTCAAAGCTATACAACTCAAACCTGGCGAGTTCCTGCGAGGAGGGACTTAATCGGCTAGTAAGGTGACGCTTTCACCCGTCAGTAAAACTTACCCTGCTTACTTGAGCCACGTTTCCCTTTTTTATTCCGTGGCATCGTCGAGCCGCACTTCAGCCGCTGCTGCCACAAGTCTCGGCGAGCTATCTGACGTTAGCTAGCTCGTTTGTTATCAATCAAAAACGGTCTCCCCTTCACGCGGATCCGACAGGCCAGTACGTCCGCAGCGGCACGACAGCAGAATGGTTCCCTTGTTCCGACAGCTGGAAAATCAACTCCCTCCTTATCGCTTGCGTTTACACATATGCTAACTTTAGCTAGCTTCTTCCACTGCTAGCCAATAAACACCACCACGTTTCCCCAAACTCTTTCCCTCTCTTCCGTGTAGGAGCCGAGAGTTGTTCGTGGGACGGAGGAGAGGGGGAAAAGAGACACGTCTCTCAACGTTTTTCACAGACTATTATCTATGATTGTCCCCGGGTAATCTATACCTAATTCCTGGTTGGGAGGGTATGTATTTTTCAAAAAGTTTAGGACGGAGTTTTGAACACGCCACAGTCGCGAGGTCCACCATCTTCTCCTCGGTAGCCGGTTATACCGCCGGCAGATGGGGTTGCCAGGTTATTTTTGTAACAACCACCTTCCCGGGATGCCAAAACTGAGATCAATTTTCGCTTATAAACTCACAATCAGACACGATTACATTAATCTTTTCATTAAAAAATACCCAACAGGATATTTTCATACTACAGCACTTGCAATCCCTAATACGTGGATTGAACATCCCAAAAACGACTGAAGATTGTCACGAGGTACAGAAATTGGGTTTATTCAAAAGACATTTTGTAAACAAATTAAAATATTTCAAATGTTTAAGAGAAGCATAATTTCAAATAGATGTTACGGAAAAGTTAAATTCTAAATTGGCCTACAATTATTCATCATCCACATTCAACCACAGTACACATTGAAAGTAGATTTGTTTGACAATAACTGAAAAACCTAAAGGTTATTGGTATAATTTCAGTATAAAATCTACATAATTACTTATAATACGTATCTCTCGCTCTCATATATATATAAAATGTAAGGCATTCAGACTCCATGAAGTTAGAAAAACAAGTCGTACACCACACAGAATATAAGAAAATGACTTTTCAAGTTAATCTATTAGTGTACCTTAAGCTTTTTCTCGAAGGTTTAAGATGTGTCACGGACAAGTGTGGACCTCAGGGTATCTCACAAAGCAGGATTAGCAAATTAGCCAGATAATTTGATTATAATGACAAGAAATAGCTTCTAAAATGTTTTCTTTGCTAGCAGTAGCCAATATGCATAACCAAATCATATTCTTAACCACTACTTCCAAGTTTGGTTTCACAGATTCAAATCAATAACACCAGGAAATAGCACCATCCTCTTCAGTTGTGTCACTGATGTGGAAACCATGACATTGAAAACATAATCATAGCAACCCAGGGCTCATATTAAATTTATCCAAACACCGACCTCACTCGATATTTTCACATGTGATTCACAGTTATCATTCATTTCCCACTTTAATAAGTGTGTTTTAGATTGGGTAAGATTTCTAAACTGGCCCTAGTAGGACCGTTTCGTGTCTGCTGCAATTAAGTGGCTAAAAAAATGACTTTGAAATTTGGCTCCATAATACTGTCTCAATATTAAAACTGCTAGCATGTCGTGCCAGCTTTCTAAAACTAGCATTAAAAAAAGAGGAGATGGTTTCAGTCTTGATACTGTGTGCTGTAAATGCAAAAAAAAAACATTTGGAAGCACATTGTTTTGGTCCAACAGCAAAAGAGTATATTAATACTATCATTACTTTTTAGTAAAACATATTCAGCACAATATTAATGTGCCATTGAATTGCAATATAAAATGACCACAGTTGAGCTGAGTAAAGTATTATTGTTTCTTGGGTTTTCATAGCCTGGATTAGTTGTTCTTTGAGAGTCCGTTACAGTGTAATAGCTACCTTGAAGGGAACTTCACTTATCGTTGTTTTGATTTATTCTTTTGCTTTGAGTTAAACTCTGCTGTACAGTAAATCTTCAAACCAATGAAATCTTGTTAAAAGTAGCATCCAAGCCCATATTCGTACATTTCCAAGATTTTCCTGGTTAACATTCATTGCCAATTTCCCACATCACCAGTGTAACTACTTCATAGTATACTATTGACCACTGACCACACTTCCCACGGTGGTTCAGTTTCACTTTATGCCATACTGGCGAAACAATGCTGAATGCATGTAGTGTTTTATGTTTAGTCTATTGACTACCGAATGTTTTGCACCCTTTAGTCATTAAACTACAGGATGCTTCCAGTATTATATGTGAGCTCCAGTTGTCCTTATACCATGTGTGCAAATATGTAAAGCGAAACTTTAAAAATACCTAATCGATACGGTTTTACTGCTATCACCATGAAAAATCTTTTAAACTTAATCTTTAAACATTTAATGCTTATAGTGATACTGGCAATAATATAGACGTGCTGGTTAGGTCTCATGAGACCAGCAGACAGACTTATTCTATAATAATTAATAAACATAATTCTTTTTTTTTAATCCAGATAATCTAATGAATTCAATACTTTTAGGCATTTCTGCCTCAGTCTGACATTGTGTTGTCAAAGGTAAACACAGGGGGGCAGCAATGGTGCAAACTCAACCTCTGGGGACTGTAAGAAAGCTGTGAGTGTGCGCGTGACCTCCAGTGGTTGACTGGCTGGTTGACTCATATATGGGAATGTGTGCCCTGCTTGTGTGTGAATGTCGTGCATATCTGCCTGCATGTGTCTTTAAATGTACATGTAGGAATCTTAGTATGAATGTGCATGTGTATAAATGTGTTATGGAAAGTTGAAATGATCACAGTATGCCTTTCTTTCTTCACCCCATTTCCAATAAAAACACTCACATCACCTGCCACCTATTGTAAACACCAACAGCCACAAAACTGACATTTTTGTTCACCTGGCACAGTATGTTGTTTATTTTGCACTAACTTGAGTTATGTTACTGCCTGCACACATGTGGACCTTTTATATTGGGCTAATATTTACCACCAATTCCCTGACAGCTACTCCATTAATGTCTAGAGACAGAGACCAGCTTGTTCTTAACGTTTGGACACATATAAATTATGTAATGCAAATACACTTGGAATGAACTGAGGTGACTGCACTTTCTAAAAATTGTTGTTGCCATGAAGATAGAAAGGCGATTCATGGTCATTTTGGCTTTCCAAATGTTCAGTGCATCTTTTCATGTGCATGCACACATGCATATGTGTGTATGTGTGTGCATGTATGAACATGTGTGTGTGTGTGTGTGTCTCCCATCCTAGCCAGAAAAGTAGTTGGTGGGTACAAAGGGCATCTTGCTGATGACAGCGGGAACAGCTTTTTTCCTGACTTCCACCTGCACAGCAGTTCCATTTTTAGCAAATGGCGTGTCAACGTAACCCATGGCAACGTTTTTCTTCAGGCAGGGAGAGGGGCAGCCGCTGGTTACCTCACCTACAGACAAAAGCCAATGAGGATGGAAGAAATGCATTGTGCTTGATATTTTCCCTTTGTCCGCATGTTTGAATGTTGTTCGTATGTTAAGGCATTTCTACCTAATAAGACAGTTTGCAGATGACAGTCAAAGGCCTAAACACTATCAATAAAAGATCTTTGGAGGAAAATAATTTAAGATGCGCTTTCTTCGTGTATGAGACTGACTTATTTGGCAGCAGACTGACTAGCTTACCCACATACTACTTTGTAGCTTGGTCACGTTCAAAAGAAGTTCAAAGGTTGAATCAGTTCATCTGGATACATTTATCTATTCATCTATCTATTTATTTGTTTATTTATTTATTTGGAATTTCCCCCCTTTTTCTTCCAGATTACATCTGGCCAATTACCCCACTCTTCCGAACCATCCCGGTTGCTGCTCCACCCCCTCTGCCGATCCAGGGAGGTCTGCAGACTACCACATACCTCCTTCAATACATGTGGAATCACCAGCTGCTTCTTTTCACCTGAGAATGAGGAGTTTCACCAGGGGGACATAACGCATGGGAGGATCATGCTATTCCCCCAGTTCCCCCTCCCCCCCGAACAGGCACCTCAACCGACCACAGGAGGCACTAGTGCAGCGACCAGGACACATACCCACATCCGGCTCCCCGCCCGCAGATACGGCCAATTGTGTCTGTAGGGACGCCCGACCAAGCCGGAGGTAACACAGGGATTCGAACCGGCGATCCCCGTATTGGTAGGCAACGGAATAGACCGCCACGTCGCCTGGACGTCCTTGATATGTTTATTGACAGATCCAGATGTATCCAGATGAACTGATTAAACCTTTGATTTTCTTACCTGGATTATTAAGTATGTATACAGACATTCAAAAGAGGTAGTTCACGCCTTCTGTCATTGCTTCAGTTCTAAATCACCTATTCATCATCCAGCAGAAATCCTTCTTTCTTCAATAGTCTACCCATCATTGGCTTGGGATGTCTGTGTTGTGTCTGATTACATCTCCATCTCTCTCTGTCTCTTTCTTTATTCTACTCTCTCCACCCTCTCAGCAAGTAGTGCCGATTGTGCACAACTTTTTGTTGTGATGAAAATTATGCCTCTAAATTTCATTAGTAAAAACATTTTTTGGGATACTTTTATAACTAAACAAAAGTATAATTTATGACCATTATGTCACTATACATTGTTTAGAAAGAAATTTGACTGCATTGCACAATTTCATTGCACATTTCTCTCAGTATCATTGGTAGTTTACTTGCCATGGAGCCGCACCACTGTTGAACCAATACATAAGTAACAACCACACACTCCCTTTTGCAAATCACAACTGAGTTATTCCCTCACCTATGACTTTTCCATCAGGGCTGAGTATGCGTGTGTGTTGTCTGACAGGAGGCCCAGTGGACACCAGGCCGACCCGCTTTCTTGCTGTCTTGGCCTTGATTTGGGGCACAATAATATCAGCACCGGGAAAATCTTTGGTCTGACGCCGGCGCTTTCCTGTGTGTAAAAGAAAAGGAATTAATACAACATAATTCAAGCTGCTTATTAAAGCCAGGAATTTGACTTCCATACTCATGTTCTTGTGGAGAACATTTTTCTCGAGTTTCTTTTTTTTTTGGCGGGGGGGGGGGGGGGCGACAAGTTTTCTTGGATATTTAAGATGCATCACTCATTCAAAGATGCGAGTGCTCACTTTCCAAGTCATTTCAACTGTTAACAGCCTGCCAGTTCAGCACTATGCAATAATTCATTATACATTCATGCTGTCTAGCTCTTGCTAATAATGATGGGCTTAACTGTTTGCTCTTGCCTTATAGTCACTATTAAACATATCCTCAGTATTATGTAATCCTAATTCTTAATCACAGAAAATAGAATCAGTTCGTTATGCCACAATACAGTGGCATAACGACTGAAAACATGAAGCCAATCATTGTTTTCGGTCGTTATGCCCTTGTACTGTTTATAAGGGTGGGGATACCTGCAGTCAGCTGAAACTGAAGATGTCACTTAGATGAGTGATGAAACGTTTCTCTCAATAAATGTTGTGTCCAGATGAACTGATCCAACTTTCTGTGATTTCCTTACCTGGATTATTGAGTATGCATAACCTAATTCTTAAAGTGCCATTCAAAGTGTTAAACATTGGTTTCATGCCCTGGAAAAAACAACACTAATAAAAACCCTTACCTATGGTCCAAACTAAGGTGGCCTCGACAGGTGTGGTGGTCTCGTCGATGTCATTACCATAGAGACAAAGCCCCGCCTCCAGCCTCAGACTGTCCCTGGCACCCAGACCAGCCAGCTTCACCTTGCTGTTGGCCAGCAGCTTCTCAGTCAACTCCACCACCCTAGACTGAGGTACTGAGATCTATGAGATACAGGGAGAGGGAGAACAAGAGAGGTTATGATAGAGAGAATGACAGGAAGAGAGAGGAGAGAGACTGAAAAAGAAAACGGGAGACAGAGATGGACAGACAGAGAGAGTAGGAGAGTGTATGTGGTTAAAGGCGGCAGATAAAGTGACTCCCACCTTCCTTCTGTTATCGGTAACAAGGGGAGAAATGGTGAAGGAGAAAGTGTGATGAACAGACAGATATTGCCTCCCACATCTAGCCTGTTTTCAATGAGGACCAGAAGCAGAATAGGAGTATAAAGTGAGTGTGAAAGCAAGAAAGAATAAATCCAAGACGCACATGCACTGTATCAAGACTCTCGGCACACTACTGACCATCAGTCAAGGTTTGACTTTCAAATAGAGGCCTGACAGAACAGTTTGTAATGAGATTGTAACGTCATCACGTCCTGCTTCAGGGCAATGCAAGAAAAAGGTTCTGTAGCTTGGTGGTGGCAGGACTCTTAAAAGCTGAAATCTGGATCATGGAGTCAGTGGACATAATGCAAATTGAGACACACATACCATTGTTGACCTCTTTGACTGGGTAGGATGAACACTGATGCAGTGGCAAACACATTCCTACTCAGGCAGGAGAAAGGACTGAAACTTGATGATATGGCGATGCTTCTGTTGGACAAGTAATCTACCAATTCTATGGTCAATATTACAGAAGAATAACGTTCCCATATAGATTGATGTTTTTGTAATACATTAGATTGTCTGTGTTAGCTTTGGTCCAACAATGCTGTTTTTAATGTTTACTGCTGAGCTGGTGAAACACAAGCAACAATGGCTGCCACACCTTGTTTGCAGTTCTTGCTGACAGAGAGAGAGAGAGACAGATCGAGGAAATCATGGATTTCAGCTCTACATATAGGTACAATGATAAGAATAGGTGTTCATTTGTTTTTTGTATTTTTCCCCCTTTTACTCCCAAGTTGTACATGGCCAATTACCCCACTCTCCCGAGCTGTCCTGGTCACTGCTCCACCCCGTCGATCCGCGGAGGGCTGCAGACTACCACATGCCTCCTCCAATACACGTGGAGTCACCAGCCGCTTCTTTTCACATGACAGTGAGGAGTTTCGCCAGGGGGAAGTAGCACGTGGGAAGATCACGCTATTCCCCCGTTCCCCCTCCCCCCCCAAACAGGCATCCCGACCGACCACAGGAGGCACTAGTGCAGCGACCAGGACACATACCCACATCTGGCTTCCCACCGCAGACACGGTCAATTGACCTTTCGCAAAGTCCCGCCCCCCTTAGTTACTGCCCGTCAAGCATTTCAGAACTATCCAGGCAGTAGCCGGAAAACACCAAAACATGAAGGAAGAAATCAGCGCATTGTGTGGGTAAAAGTAACAGTAATAATACGTTAGCTGTATTAGCTATCAATAATAGCTAGTAGCAAGCTTAGCTTGGGGCAGACAGGTATTTTTGTTGATTTTGGATGGATTAAGCTGGCCATGGGGTCTGCTATACTGCGAAATCTATTGCCGACATTGCACTTCTTGCGTTCTGGGTTTCGGGAAGGGAAAGAAAATTACACCCCCTCCAAACTTTTCAGATATCTAGTATCCGATTTGCAGATCCCATAGGCACACCGTTTCAGCATTTTGTTGTGTTTGAAAGCTTGAAAGACCGTTGCTAAGGTAGGATTGGACAAGCACCGTTCTGGGGCGGTACTTTGCGAAAGGTCAGTTGTGTCTGTAGGAACGCCCGACCAAGCTGGAGGTGACACGGATTCGAACCGGCGATCCCCGTGTTGGTAGGCAAAGGAATAGATCGCCATGCCACCCGGTGTTCTTTTGTTTGGTTTAATCACACCCATGTTAATAATAGTTACCAGATTTGTTTCTGAGCACTCCAGTTCCCAGAGACCCTTCAGAAGGAAATCGCATCACCGGTGTTATTTTGTCAGCACCTTCCTCACAACCAAACTTAGAACATGACTGAACCTGAGTTTTTAGCAACTGATATTGTAGTATCCTGGGCAAAAACATAGAGCACAAATAGTTTACATCTTCACCACAGCCAAATTTGGAAGAATAAGACAGGGACCGTACATAGCAGCGAGAGTGAAGAAGGAGCAAAGCTGTTATGGCTGACAAGCACATACAACAAATTAAGCTCGTAAAATACCTTTCACTACAGCAACACAACAACATCAATAGCTAAAACACAGGCTCATCCACTCGGATTTATTTTTTGTTTGGCAGTGGGAGGGTGCTGGCGAAAACTGTTAGGATTGTAACTTTTAAGGTTGGCAAGACAGGTGTTAAAATGGCACCACCACGACAAGTCTACCTTCGGCCATACGCCCATGTTAAAGCTTCACATTGTATTGTCACGTCTGCAAACAAACAAACAGTCCAAGCTTCACTGGCTGACCTTCTTAAACCAGCGAGAGGAATCAAAAGAAGTAAAATAGGCCCAAGTGGGTGAAGACAGAAGGAACCTCACCTCCACCCCGTCTTCTCCCGTGTAACCACAGCGGGTCACCCTACAGTCAGGAATGCCAAACACCGTGGCCAGGGTGGAGTTCATAAAGGTCAGCTTGGTGAGGTCCTCTTTCAGCCCTTGCTGGAGCACCTGGGACATGGATGGACCTAAACACAAACATTAAATTAGTGTAGTCACTCGGTTAGCTGGTAAATTGTTATTACTCTAAAGACCTAAATGGTCCTGGGTACTGGCAGCCAGTCAGTTAACAAATAATTTAGATGTGCAGGATGAAAGACCCTAAGATGATATAGAGATATTAGGAGGGTACCAAAGGAAAAACTGATTGACAGACTGAAAAATAAATTTTGTACAGAGGGAAAAAAGTAATCAAAACAAATAACAAGTGAAGAGTGAAACAAAGAGAGAAAGAGAATAAAAGAGAAAGAAGGTAGAAAAGAGGAAAAATAAACAATGAAATTATTTTACCTTGCAGAGCAATCAGTGCTTCATCCAGAAACTCCAGATCCACATCAAGACCTGCTGCTTTAAACTCTGCCAGTCTGGCCTGACACACACACACACACATTAATATGGATGACACACAGGTCTTTAACTGTTTTTCAGGTGTCTCATCTACCTCTCTGTTTGTCTGTCCGTCAACCTATCTTTCCAATTGTTTCCCAACTGGTCTATATATACTCAGTCTGTCTGTCTGTCTGTCCACATAACAGGATGTCTGACTATCCATTTGACTGTAAGTACCTTCATATGAGCAGAGTCCTTGTCAGCACAGCCAGCATTGGACACAACATAGAGGTAGCCCTGGTCGGTCTTGGTAACAATGAGGTCATCTATGATCCCCCCCTTCTCATTGGTGAAGAGGGACAGCGTACCCTGAGAAGTGTTGGAAGGTGAGAAGCCGAGAAAGTAAACGAGCGAATGACTGAATGAGCAAGCACGCATTAAAGCAGCAGGTAAACAAATTTCACCCACAGGTTGTCACTGATCCCACCTGGTTGTCCTTCAGTTCTGCAACATCCGCCACCACCAGAGACTCTATGAACTTTACTCGGGCTTTGCCGTGGACTTTGGTCTGACAGGAAACACAGAAAAGAGCGTTGTTTAGCAAAACACTGTCACTACCAACATGAGCCATTATTTTTAGGGTTTTTTCTGTAATGATGCTTGCATGTGAAAACGTTTTTGATGTGCAAAAGTTTGATCATTTCAACCAGCCCTCAGTATAGCATAAGATAGTCATTTCATAATGTTAAAGATATGCCTATATCTTTGGGTGAACTGACTTTACAAACAAGAAAACCTTAATAAAACGTTTTAATGCTCTTCATAAATGAACAAACTTGCTTGACATCATATTCCTGTGTGTCGAATGTGGCTGTCTAGTATGTGTGTGTGTGTGTGTGTGTGTGTGTGTGTGTGTGTGTGTGTGTGTGTGTGTGTGTGTGTGTGTGTGTGTGTGTGTGTGCAATGCAACACTCAATGTAGCACGTTTGCATTCTTGCAAGCGTGTGTACCTTTTACGCTTACCTGTAGCATGTGACTAACATCGAAGATGGCGCAGTGCTCTCTGGTGTGCATGTGTGAGGCGATGTGACTGTCTTTGTACTGGACAGGCATACTCCAGCCTGCAAACTCCACCATCTTGCCCCCTCGCTGTCTGTGGAAGTCAAAGAGCGCTGTCTTCTTCAAGGACGCCTGGGGATGACAAACAAAATACACCATAAATTTAAAAAAAATAACAGGAAGATTAAAAAGCGCTGTCCAGATATGATTAGTAGCACTGGAGAAAGTCTCGTGCAGCAGCTCTCACAGACAAACCTATCTGATGTTGTTATTCGGGGATTGAATCCATGTGACTCAAAATGATGTGATTACTACAAAGCATGTCTCGACAGCAGTAATAGTCATATCATTGACTAATGTTGTGGTATGTACTGTGCTGTAGTTGTGTCGGGTTTTTGTTTTGTTTTTTTTTACTTTAGTTTCCCTAGATGTGCAGAGATGCAAACTCATGGTGGGAGAAAACGGAGACAGGAACAGTGGTTGACATAAAATTACTGAGAAATCATTTAAGCATGTACCAAAGTTTTGAATAAAAAGGTGACTGTCACCTAAAAGTGACCAGTTCAGGGCATCCAGGTGGTGTGGCGGTCTATTCCATTGCCTACCAACAAAGGAATCACCAGTTCGAATCCCTGTGTTACCTCTGGCTTGGTCAGGCGTCCCTACAGACACAATTAGCCATGTCTGCGGGTGAGAAGCCGGATGTGGGTATGTGTCCTGGTCGCTGCACTAGCTCCTCCTCTGGTTGGTCGGGGCGCCTGTTCGGGAGGGTGGGGGAACTGGGGGGACTAGCGTGATCCTCCCATGCGCTACACCCCCCTGGCGAAACTACTCACTGTCAAGTGAAAAGAAGCAGCTGGCGACTCCACATGTATCGGAGGAAGCATGTGGTAGTCTGCAGCCCTCCCTGGCTCGGCAGAGGGGGTGGAGCAGCAACCGGGACAGCTCGGAAGAGTGGAGTAATTAATTGGCCAGATACAATTGGGGAGAAAAAGGAGGAACCCCCCCCCCAAAAAAAGCAGCCAGTTTGCCTCCCTGACAAGACAACTGAACTGAAGTCACCATGCAGATAGCCTACTGTTTGTCTCTCATGTGTGTCAGCTAATCCTCATGCTGTCCTGATCAATGGTGAGGGTGTCATACAGTCTAGATTAGGCTAGTTGTGGTGTAATAAGCTCTGATCAATGACGTAGCCTGAATTTTGCCAGGACCAATATGCCCCCAAACTAATATTAGGAGACAATAATGTAATACAGGCATACAATTTGCATCACTCATTAAATTCACTGACACACAATACAATAAGTATAACCCAAATGATCCCCACGATACTAATCCATTGGGTCCAGATAATATGACTCGCAGTGGAAACAAAATAAGTGTGTTTTATCAGTCACAGAGTCATACTTTTAGTATATTACATTTCAGTTTATCCATTCAATGACATATTTTAGCCACTGTTGCCGTCTGTTGAATCCAATCCACCAAGGAGAGGTTTAAATGAACTGTAGAGAGTGGCTCAGTGTAAAGAAGATTGTTCTATTCATTTGTACATTCAGTACATTAATCTTTCATCATTCAACCCATAAATGCAAAGTCCTTTGACGTACAGTATTACATCTTTCTTAAAAATCATGATTACTACAATAATATTTTCTAACACCTGCCAAAGGACTCGTTGTGCCCTACAAATGCAACAGGTTCGTTGTGCCTTCAGGTAGGAAAAAGGACCTCATTTCAAAAAGATTTCTTATTTCACAAAAAGGAATCATTGAAAAAAAAATCTGCAATGATTATTAGACAGCTTGTTCCATAAAATATGACAAAGTACATCAGAAAGAGCAGAGTTAGTCTATGTGATATTGTTTGTCTTAATAGCATATGGGTCTGGCATGGCACAACAGAATAGATAATATAAACTGAATAATGACAGAAATGTGAATTCTATTTTATTCTGGTGTGTGTGAGCGATGTTACAGTCTTATGTTCTACTTTGACCTTAAGCCTTTGAACCAGACAGGGTGGGCTTATCAGTGTAGCACCAGTGCATTGTGGGATGGAGAGTGCCGGTACTTTCTAAAAGGCACATCTAGTTTACGAAACCGGTCAGGTCCAAAGTCAGCTCTATCAGTCTTAAGAGGCATGTGTGCATGTATGGCTATATCTTACCATGTGTGCTGAAACACTAATCAGTCAGCCATAAAAAAGACAAAGCAATCAATAGAGAGAAGACATGTGCTCTGCTGCTTTACTGATTCGGGGATACACACCAATTTACACACACCTATATGTCACACAAATGGCTGTGCACAAACACACACCACACTCACTCAACTGCTGTTGGTAGAGCAGTCCATATGTTCGGCATCGGGAAATTTTTTTACCCTTTATCCTTTCTGTGCAGACTTATGATACTACGGATAAGAATAAATGTGAACGTGGACATTATGTACGTGTGTGAATTAATTGTAAAGTGCTTTGGCTGTTGCAGCTAGAAAAGCGCTATATAAAGTGCAACTTGATTGATTGAAAAGAGAGAAAATGTGTGGGGTTTTTTCAATTTGGATTTTATCTTCAGGGTTTGATTCATTATTGGAAGATTACCTCTTATTCATAGATAAGCAGTTCATATTGCCAATGCATTAATAGTGAGGAGTATTATGCGTGTATAAATGAATGAATGAATGGTCATTAAAGGACTAAACACACTGCAAAACTTTGCATTCAGCAATATCAGGCAATGGCTTAATGCAAGACCTAAAAGTAACAAAGTGACAAGTCATTCACTCGTGGTTTTAATAAAATCATCCTCCACAGTCCAGTGAAGCGAGCAGGCGGCCTGGAGAGCAGTCTGATGGGACAGATGTTCTCCATTAGGTCCGCATGAGCTAGCTGCAGTGACACAAATAAAAACGGTAGTTGTAATTATCACTACAAGGCCTATTTCTATGTTGTGTGTAAGGCCAGTACAGCTAGCGTTACGCCTCCATGCACGGTCACATTACAAACGTGATGCTGAAGAGGATCTGAGACGAGTCCTGCTACAGAATGGACACACAGGTCAACTGGGTCAATTTCCACGTGAACATTTGGTCGCATATTAGGGAACAGTTCGCCCGATTGTGTGGTACTTGATGGGTCCTGTACCTCTGAAGTCGAAGCTTGCCTCAGTTGCGGTTTGGCCCCAGATCCAAAACGGGCGACCCGTCCACTTTGCCTGGAAACCCGCAGACCGAATCCGGACCCCGCACCCCGGACCAGCACCCGAGACCACATTGTGTCGACAGTTTTAAATCCGAAAAAAAAACACGCACAAATCTGATTCTGCAACACTTTACGGTGCCGCCAAACTATTTGGACTCCGCACTCAGTTTTTCTGCTCTCGCTGCAAAAAAAAAAAAAAAACATCAAAGCGTGACGAGCTGCACGGCATTATGGGGAATGTAGTTTTGCAGGGTTTCTGTACCCTCTTGCCAAACTCAACCTCGATCATATTGAAACGTAGAGATAACAGTCTCATATCAGCGCAGTACGCTGTTTCAGAAAATGGACAGCATACCGCAATATGAGAGACCAAAGCAAACGATTGGACATTTTATCTCTCTAGCAAGAGGCACTTTTCCACCGGTCGGTGGACCCTCCTCCCGTAATGCTGGTCTGGGGAGAGACCCCACAGAGCTCAAACTGTTGGGTTGGGGATGACCTCACCAACACTTAACGCACCTGCTGTATATATGTGGCTATTTTAATTAACGTCCCTGTATTTTGACCATTTAAACCGAAATGTAGACAACTGATCATGTCTCTCATAATTTGGGAGTGAGCCTGGTCCCTTACGGATTTAGAAAGAGTCTTAGTAAAATAAAACTCAGCTGTGAAAACTGTTCACATCAGTCTGTACTTCACATGACGTGTAGTGTTGGTTATGATATGTCTGTGTTACTGAATTGTGGCATTGTCCAACCATTTTCTAACTTGAATTTCCTTTTACTCGTGTTAATGATGGTAATCTATTGAGCATTTACATTATGTCAATAATCCCAATAATCATACCATATTTAGATGTTTGTATGTTGACACGTAAATATATCTGCTAACTCTCTCGTAAGTCCCGTTGGATGAAAGGGACTGTTAAGGGAGAGAGTTAAAGTAAAAAAAAGTACATCATAAGAAAGAAAATAAAGAAAGTCTCTTTATTTTGTCATACCTTACAATGAATTGTATTCTTACAATGACATTTGTCAATGACATTTAACCCATCCTATTGTATAGGAGCAGTGGGCAGCTGCAGCGCCCGGGGACCAACTCCAGTTCTTCTTTCCACTGCCTTGCTCGGGGGCACAGGCAGGAGTATTAACCCTAACATGCATGTCTTTGCATACAAACGCCACACAGAAAAGGCCTGGGGTTTGAACCCAGGACCTTCTTGCAGTGAGGCAACAGTACATTTTTTCATTCTTTTATTTTATAGGAAAATTAAAAAAAAAAACATACATATTTTAAACTAATAGGGAAATAAAAGATCTCCAACAGATTGAACTCTGCAGAATCAAAGAGGATAAGAATTTAAAATTAAAACACAGTCAGGCGAGACAGAAAATAGACGTAACCTATAGGCTTTGGCATGGCCTGCAGCCAACAGGCCCCAAACCAAATCAAATAAAAAATACACATACAGTTAAGGTCAAAATTATTAGCCTCCTTCATGAAATCAAACAAAAACCCTTAACTTTTCCATGGAAATGACCATAACTAAAAGTGTTTATAGTTTAATTGCTTCTAAAAGAACCAAGACAAAATTTCCTCTAAGCTTCATTAAGATATTTTACTGATGCACTGAATTGAAACAAGAAAAAACAAAAATGACAAGGCCAAAATTATTAGCCCTCTGACAATTAATAGTCAATAGTGTAACCTTTCTGACTCACAACTGACAACAACCTCTTATGGTAGTTCCTAACTAGGTTGGCACATGTCTCTTGAGGGATCTTAGCCCATTCTTTCATGGCAAATTGTTCAAGCTCATCCAAATTGCATGGTTTTCGAGCATGGACATTAATCTTGAGTTCCCGCCACAGATTCTCAATAGGATTGAGATCCGGGCTCTGAGAGGGCCACTCCAGGACCTTTATTTTGGTGTCCTTCAAAAAGTTGTGGACCAACTTGGATGTATGCTTCAGGTCATTGTCTTGCTGGAAGACTCAGCAGCAACCTAAAGCTAGACTGGCAGCAGATTTCTTTACATTATCCTTCAAAATGTCAACATAGTCTTCTCTCTTCATGATCCCATGCATGCACCCAAACAAGGTTCACTGTGCCTGAAGCAGCAAAACAGCCCCACAGTGTTGTGCTCCCACCACCATGTTTAACTGTGGCAACTGTGTTTTTAGGGTTGAAGGCCTCTCCCTCCCTTCGCCAAACAAAAGCAACATCCATGTGCCCAAACAGCTCAAGTTTAGTCTCATCAGACCAAAGGACAGACTTCCAAAACTCATGCCCATGGTTCAAATGTTAACAGGCAAACTTCAGTCTGGCTCTGATGTGCCGCTGTGTGAACAATGGAGTTTTTCTTGGATGATGACCTGGAAGCCCACCACAATGAAGAGCCCTCACAACAGTCTTCCTTGAAACATCAAGTCCAGAAGAATCCAGTTCAGCAACAATCTTCTTGGCAGAGATCCGGGCATTGTTGTTGACATCTCTGACTATTTTCCTCCCAAAAGTTTTTGAAATCTTGCACTTTCGACCACATCCAGGTTTGTTTTTAACAGAATTTGTCTCCTTGTGCTTTGCAATGATGTAACATACAGATGTTATGTACGTTGCATCATTGTGAAATGCTTGGAAATGGCAGCATAGCCTTCCCCCTTAAGATGAGCATCCACTATCTTCTTTCTGAGTTCCAGACTGATCTCTTTACTTTTTGGCATGATGAAATTACTTCTTACCACGAATTTAAGAGTAGTCCCTCTCAATCAAGTGTTCAAGTGCCACTAGCCCTGTTCATTGGAGTCCCTTAAGTATTAAGTTCAATGCTGACTGATTGCTCAGGTGTGGTTTGAAAGCTGATTTATTGGTCAGGTGTGGTTTGAAAGCAAAAAAATCACATGGGGGCTAATAATTTTGACCACCTCAATTTTCACTACAGTTGGTATAAAGCAAACCTGAAAATTTATTTTTCATTCCAAAATGTACCAAATAGGGGTCTTAACATTGATGAATGTTTTACTATGTAAAATTTTATGAATGATGCAAACATTGGGCAGAATTTTAGGGAAATGTTCCATAGTTCCTTGGGGGCTAATAATTTTGACCTTAACTGTATCCTATCTCCAATACATCTTACCCCACACATTACACCATTTAATCAAAATCCAACCACCTGGCCACCATGCCAGGGCCTATCAGTACTAATCACAAACATTGAAACCAGTACTGGCTCTCCCTCCTCCTTTGAATAGAAAATCACTTCTTTGCATCTATGGGTGCTGAGGGTCTTACATTAAACCTTTTGAGCCATTCCCATTTCAGATATACTGATTTCATGGCCATGACAGTACTCCTGCAACTGTTGTCCCTGAAGGACTAACAACAACAACGATACTAAGAAGAAGAAACTTAATTTAAAGAACAATTTTCAAAATACATGTTATAAAGTGCTTTCTAAGACACAAATAAACAATAAGGAGTATATATTAAATTGGAAATAAAAAGAAGGATATGCTGATATGAGCTTTATAATCTTGTCATTGCCCAGACAGTAGATATTCAATAATCACTGCTTTGACTTTGTCTTTATTTTTGCTTTTTCAACCAGTCGGGGAGCGACCTGCATGAACCTGTTGGATAATATGTGATGTTGTTTTTTCTTCTTCCCAGCATTTGGCTAATTTCATTAATCGGAGTTCTTTAGGGTTCAGTGCCTGGCCCATGAGCACTTCAGCAGGGAACAAGGCTGTTGCAGTGTTCATGCTCATCTTTTAACTCTGTGTGTGTGTGTGTGTGTGTGTGTGTGTGTGTGTGTGTGTGTGTGTGTGTGTGTGTGTGTGTGTGTGTGTGTGTGTGTGAGCAACAACCAGAGGTTCCTGACTAAAATCTTTGCATGTAGGCAACAGCAGAAAATGTCTGCTTCAATAATAAAGGGCCCGTCAGTGATCTGAAGGTTGGACTGTTTCACATGATTAATTGTCAGGTATGTTTTTCTTCTTAACCGTGCCACTTTTTATGCTTTGCAAAGGAAATAGTCATTGCCATGATAAAATGACAATTAAAATAAGTTATTTTATATGATATGATATGTCTGCTGATGAAGCGGTGCTTTTTGTTGTCTTGGTTAAATCTCCTCCAGTGGCAGATAAGTCACCTTGTCATACTTTTACAGTAATGTTACCATGCAAAGACCAGAATTTTGTCTGTGAGTTTCTTGAGAGGCCCTTCATGGGTCACCCATCCTGATGCATATCACTTCATACCTGGTCATGGTCCTGGCCTAAAGCGCCCCTATATGGCTTTGAAAGTAATAGCCTCCATTAGCATGGCCCCGGCCCTCAGAGGAAACATGTCAATCTAATATTCCTGCAACCGAGTGAAGTTTCACCACAACCAGTCTTATAGACCTGTATGTCTCCACATTATTGGAAGGTTAAAATTCTCCTTTATGGGCCGACCCTCGTGCTCACAAAGCCTGAACAAAATCCCCTTTATAACTTGTTTATTCAGATCAGTCCACTCTGATAATGGCCTGATCGATAAGCTTTAATTCATGAAAAGTTTCAGTGGTTTTGGAATGAGAGGTTGCCCGTGTCACCCAAGGGCTTTAACATGGATATTTAGGTCTGTGTATGTTCCCGTGAACCCCTTCATGCCCTCCACCCTTATTACCGAGTCATCCTTTGGCCTAAGACCTAATAATACCTCCATGTGTCCATAGCTATTTTAAGCATGAGGGATTTCAGGGTGGAGGGGCAAAATGAGGGGTGGGGCTGACTCTGTCTCTCTCTTTATACATATAGATAGATACGTAGATCTATTTATCTTTCTGCTGTCCCGTCTCGCTGTCGGTCAATCAGTTGATTGTCTTCTCTCTGTTCTCTTTTTCTATCGCTCTCTCCTCCACCAGCCCTTTCATTCTCTCTGTCTCTCTTTCTTACACACACACACAAACATAAACACACAGTCCTCACATGCTCAAAATGGGAGAGGGAGGGGCTTGGGCTGTGGGCATTTGGGCTTCACTACAGTTGTTTGCAGAGATACACATACACACACACACACACACACACACACACACACACAGTAGGCGACACTCGGAGTGGGACTTAAACATAAAAACCTTGAAGTGTCTCTTTCTTTTGATACAACTGGGAATATATCTACTTGGAGCATTTGGATTCTGACTTTCAGCAAGATTTCGGGGATGGTTGTTTTAGCTGTGGGTGCTGGACCTTGTTGAGGAGGTGGTCTTCAGACAAACTTTTCACTGTATGCCGGGTGCTGAAACACACTACGGGAAATCGTGTGTTTGTCTGTGCATTTCTATAAAGACTTGGAGGGAATAAGAGAGAGACACACACACAGAAGAGAAAGAAAACTGTCAGACACTACAAGAGGACACACACACTCATTTAAAACCCTGTGGTCTTTCTCTCCAGGCCTTTTCATGGTGACAGAAGGTAAGTGGCACAAAGGTTTATATGCTGTTTCTGTTCAGTTAAACTGTATATTGTTTATAAAGGATGATCACAGCAAGACAGTAGGTGTGAGAGAGTGAATTGTACGTAACATAGACTGTGAAGCCAGAAAAAAAGTTTACACCGTCACAAGTACTTTCCTCGTCTGCCACTAGGCCACATTAGGAAAGCACCAGTCACGTGACCCAACAAGCCATCCGGGATACATTCAGCAGCACCACACATGATGTACAAATACTTAACATTAGAAATAACTTCCTAACACTGACTTCCAAGGATTAGGACACCTTCCTCTCCCTGTCTGAACTCACCTACTTATCCGCTTTGTTACTTTCTGCTTATTAGCGGGGAAGAAAAGTTTGAGTTGAAGTTAATTGACCACCAAGTAAGTCTGCACACTGTTACATTGTCAAAAAAGTAGTTACATACTTAATTTTCAACTAATTATATGATGCAAGATATCATTCTGTTCACACTGCAAAAAAAAGTTACAAATAGGTCATTTCTGTATATTACAGAGTAATTTACTGTTAAGTAGTCATATATTTAGTATTGCAAGTATTGTACTGCTTATGGCAGTCCACTGAGATTCAAAATGACATCCCTTCCATTGACAGAGGATGTATAGTTAGATGTGACAGCCACGGTGGCTATCTAGTTTGATCCAGAAGCCATGATATTGCTGTTTGTCATGGAGAGAGTGAACGGTCCCAGTCATTTATAGACACAGTGTATACAGCACAGTGTATGATCATGTGAAATCAGCCCTTAGTAAGGGAGATGACCCAGGAAGCCTGGGTACAAGTCTGGGATTAAAGGGTTAAGGTAGTTTAGGTGTACTGGATCAGCACCTCTATCTTGGGTGTCATAAATGTAGACTATATTTCATATTGGATGCAGTCTAGAAGTGGTCCGTCAACAGGAAGTTGGTCAGTAAGTAATTCGTAAAGCAGACAGGCAGGCATTACGTTACAGTGAACAGACAGTCACAGCCAATCAGGCAATGAGTTAGTCAGTAAATTTGAGCAACACTCAGTTTGTCAGATAGTAAGTCAGTAAGCCAGGCAGTCCGAAAGTCACTTGGTAAGCCAGTCTATAAGTTAGTTAGTTGGTCAATCAGTCGTTCAGTTATCCAAGACAGTCAGCCAGTTGATTGGTCAGGTTAATCAGATTGTAAACCAAACCGATTGTCAGCCACTTGGTTTGTTACTCAGTCAACCAGTCACTCAATCAGTCAGTTCATCAGTGAGTGAACCAGTCAATCACTACAATTTGTAAGTCAGCCCACAGTAATTCGGGAAGCCAGCCAGTTAGTTGGTTTGTCAACTAATCACGTCAGTCGGTTAGTCGTTCAATTGATTTGCAAGTCAATCAGTTTTTTCCCTTCGGAGTTTTTACACCCCAGTCAGCTGGGGTGATTCATTGTACCCATTTCTTTTTCATCTCCTCTCCCCCTTTTCCTTACCTCCTTTTATGCCGTGCTTGTGTAACTTTCAGGAGGAGAGATGTCGAGGCCTCCCTCCTCTCAGACCACCCCTCAGTTCTACAGGGTCAGCGACAGAGACCTCACCGAGATTGAGCTACATTCCGTGGACTCCATAAACGACCTCCACCGCATCCACCCCGAGCACAGCCACAAAGGTACACACACACACACACACACACACACACACACACACACACACACACACACACACACACACACACACACACACACACACACACACACACACACACACACACACATACACACGCACACAAAGTTCAAAAGCCAAGAAACTAAGAGCGTAATATCTTGGGTAATAGCTAGAAAAAGTATATCAGAAACTAAGGGTGTTTACATGTCTAGGAATACCAGCAGATCCTGGGATGTAAGAAATAACAATAATAATGATAATAATAATAAGGATGATGATGATGATAATAATAGTAATAATGATGAATAATAATTAAATGGCCATGTGATGGACTGGCGGCCTGTCCAGGGTGTTTCCCCACCTGCTGCCCAATGACTGCTGGGATAGGCTCCAGCATCTCGTGACCTTGATCAGGATAAGCGGCTTGGATAATGGATGGATGGACATTAATAAGTAATAAAGGGCGGCAAAGTGGCGCAGTGGTTAGCGCGGTCACCTCACAGCAAGAAGGTCCTGGGTTCGAGTTCCGGGGTAGTCCAACCTTGGGGGTCGTCCCAGGTCATCCTCTGGGTGGAGTTTGCATGTTCTCCCCGTGTCTGTATGTTTCCTCCGGGTGCTCCGGATTCTTCCCACAGTCCAAAGACATGTAAGTCAGGTTAATCGGCTGTACTAAATTGTCCCTAAGTGTGAATTTGTGTGTGTTGGCCCTGTGATGGCCCAGTGGCCTGTCCAGGGTTTCTCCCCGCCTGCCTCCTAATGACTGCTGGGATAGGCTCCAGCTTCCCCCCTGATCCTAAGAGGAGGCAAAGCAGTTTGGATAATGGATGGATGGGTGTATAATAATAATATCTTTGTACATAATGAATGCATTATAACAACAATAGAAACTTGGCTACTCCCATAAATTCCCTTGAATATAAAAGGAGTTACAGAGTAACACATATAAATTATGAACAAACAAGAAAACTAACAAAAAAATAAAATTGTGAAAAAATGTCCATCTTTGTACAGACTAAACGCTGTAAGGGACCGGTTGATTGCAGTGAAAGAAGGCAATCTACTGTATACAGATACTCATACAATGGACTTGTCCTGACTTGTTACTTGTGAATGAATGAATTCAAGTCATTGAAGTAATCAAAATAAAATCCAATAATTAATTTACTAGAGGCAACCAAAAAAAAAAAAAACAAGTAACAAAGTTCCTGCAAAGAAAATATTCTAACGGGAATTTACACAGATCTATGTATACTCCACTTTGCTCTGAAGGATAGTGAGCTTGGTCACTCATAACAAAGAACAGTGGATGTTACATTGGGCCCATAAGCTAGTTGTAAACATTAATTGTAATTTAATTTTTGAAATTAATTTTATACTAATTTCTTACAGGAATGAGGCCACCTCGTCCGCTGTCTCACCCCCCCTCCCCCAATGGGAACCTTTATTTCACGCAAGGCGCGGCTGCTGTCAATCAAAGGGCACATCCGATCAACAGGAAATGGCAGAGTCGTCTGCAGGATATGGTGACACCCAGCTCGACGCGTAGTACCAAAGCAATGGGCTGCGCCATCATCTCTCTGCTGCTGCTCACGGCGATGCTCATTCTCTGCTTTATAGGCAAGTCATATCACACCAAGACCACACATGCAAAGTCAGAATGGCCTAAGGCGCTACACTCAGGTCGCAGTGAGTCTCCACTGGAGGTGTAGGTTGGAATCCCACTTCTGACGACACTTTGACTAATGGCGCTTCCTAATCTAATATTCGTTGAGACCATTTTGGGTTGTACTTAGTCTGATGTGAAATTACAGGAATCTGTCCAATGCAGGAATTGTAATCTATCCCAAAAAAAACCCAAAAACAAATGCATGAAAATCCAATTTAAATATTCTCATTGTCCCAGAAATTTTAATCAGCTCATCTGGACACAATGTTTAGCGGGAGAAACATTTCATCACTCATCTAAGTGACTTCATCAGTCTCAACTGACCGCAGGTATCCCCACCCTTATAAACAGAACAGTTGCATAACAACTGAAACCAACGATCGATTCAAATGTCAGTTGCTATGACCATTAACTAGAGTTACAATGGCCATACTTCACATACAGGGGGCAGTACTATAGGGAGAAGCATGGGTGTGCTATGGGTTCCCCAGTTTCATCTAGAAAGAAAATAATAAACAAAGCCACTTTATTTTGTCATTGTACAGTTATATGGTTACAATGGAATTTGTTTGCTGCATTTAAACCATCCTATTGTATATAAGAGCAGTGGGCAGCTGTGGTGCAGCACCCGGGGACCAACTCCAGTTGTTTTTTTTAGTGCCTTGGTCAGGGGCACAGGCAGGAGTATTAACCCTAATGTGCAGGTCTTTTCGATGGTGGGAGGAAACGGGAGCACCCGGAGGAAATCCATGCAGACAGGGGGAGAACATGCAAACTCCACACAGAAAGGACCTGGGACAGCCTGGGGTTCAAACTCAGGACCGTCTTGCTGTGACGCAACAGTGCTAACCACTGGACCACCATGCCGCCCAATAGGGTGGCCAACTTGTATATGGAGGAAGTGGAAAGAGGGCTCTGATGTCCTATCCAGGGACACCACCTAGCCATTGGTTCAGATTTGTGGAAGACAGCTGTGTTAAAATGAAACCTCGGGATGTACCACATTTTGCCAACCACATTAACTCGGTTTACAACCAAATCAAGTTCACCAGGGAGGATGTGAAAAATTATAGGTTAGCCTTCTATGCCAAGAGGGAATGATCATCCCTGAACCGGGGGGGGGGGGGGTTGAGTACATCTGTCGACAGATGTACTCTTGGTCTTCACAATTCAAACCAGCGTTCCTCCCTATCAAGGATGTGTACACCCTCATCCTGAAAGAGTGGCCACTGGCACTTAGATGGGTTTATCATAGTACACATGACCACTGTATCTCTAGTTAATGGTCACGCCAATTTGAATATGAAACCGATCATTGTTTTTGGTCGATATGTAACTGTGCTGTTTATAAGGTTGGGGGATACACACAGTCAGTTGACACTGAAGAGGTCATTTGGACGAGTGGTGAATCGTTTTTCTAAATAAACGTTGTGTCCAGATGAACTGATTCAACTTTCTGTGACTTCCTTACCTGGATTAATAAGCATGCATAGACACTAATTCTTTGTATCTTCCTCCTCCAGTCCAGCAGGGCGGCGCCCTACAAATGCTGACTGAAGCAGTGAGGGAGAAACAGGTTGTTTCCACAGAGATATCGCAACTGATGCAGGAGCTCCTGGCAATAAGACACAACTTGACAGTCTTGAGAGGGGAACCTTGAAGAAGATGCATCCAATACAACTAAATGTACAGCCCTGAGGCCCACATCCAAATGTCTGCGTACACACTGCAATACAATATGCACACAAGACACAAATGGTCTCTGAGTGCGTAAATGTAGCAGTGCATTGCTCAACCATACCTCAGGCTATGTTTGGGCTCTGTTCTTACTTTTCTCTTTCTGCTGTCGCCTCATGCTGTACTCTCTCTGCTCTTTTCTTGTACCACTTAAATACACTGCTCAAACAAATAAAGGGAACACCTAAAAACACAATATAGACCTCGATGAATGAAATATTTGGTGGTCCTCATTCCACCTGGTGGAAATTAGACAATTTACCAACAGGTGAAACTGATTCACAAATCAGTGTTGCTTCCTAACTGGACAGGTTGATATCTCAAAAGTGTGATTGACTTGGAGCTACATTGCATTGCTTATGTGTTCCCTTTATTTTTTTGAGCAGTGTATATATTTCCACCTGATTTTGGTAGTGAAGGAAGGAGAGGGGTCAAAATACACTCACCTTGACCGCTGTTCACACACTAGGAATATGCTTTGGATGTGCTCACATCCTAAATATACAAGTCATAATACACTGAGACTCTTGGGCACAGCACTCTAGGGTGAGAAAACTGCATGCCATTGACAAATTAAACTCACAGTGAATAGGGTTTTGATCAAGCAAACTAAGACAAAAAATAAAACTTTTTTAAACATGTATTTGCTGGCCTGTATGTGTCCCTGTTGTGTGTATGCTAAAAAAAACTGTCATGTATGTTTGTGGGTATGTATGCCTAAAAGGTGAGCACGTGCATTAGTGAAATAGGCCAAAATGCTGGTTAAATCCCATAGGTTCTCTTAACCAACAAGCTCAGCCACCCATAAACAGCACGTCTCTTTCAAAGTTTTGAAAGGATAGTGTCCATTTGAAATCAGGTCAGTAACAATTCATAAATTGTGTTTTAAAGTAAGATTAAGAATGAATAAAATGTCTACATTTTATAGTAGGGAGCTGTCAATTCAAAGACTGTAATGTTGGTGACATTGTTGGAGACTGTGTCTTTATGCATGCTATGTAATCCAGGTAAGGAAATCACAAAGTTGAATCAGTTCATCTGGACATAATGTTTATTGAGAGAAACGTTTCATCACTCATCTAAGTTACCTCATCAGTCTCATCTCACCTGCAGTCAGTTGAGATTGAAGAGGTCACTTAGATGAGTGATGAAACGTTTCTCTCAATAAACATTATGTCCAGATGAACTGATTCATCTTTCTGTGATGGATGGCGATTGTAAAAATATTGAACTTCTCCTGAATGGCAATTTTCAAAGCATTAATAGTGAGTGCTTTGTTAACATGAAAATGACAAATAAACAAATGCGATACACAAAACTGTCAGATAGGACTTTTAATCAGGGAGAAAAAAAAACAAACAAAAGACATTTGACATTTTACAATGTGCTTAATAAATGCATTAGTACTTGGGCATTAGATGGACAGATCTATCTAGAACAGATATTTTACTTCTCATTCCTGCTCTCTTGACATCTCTCCCCAATCCATCCCAGGTAACAATGGCACAGGAAGTGCTTGAAGTGTTCACTGGAAGGATCGGGGTGGACATTCGCAAAATTAAGGTCAGAAGTCACAGCTGAAACTAGTGCATTCTTAGTGCCGTTCCCAAGCCTGGATAAATAGATAGGGTTTCGTCAGGAAGGGTATCTGGCATAAAACCTTTGCCAAATCAAATATAGTACACTATTACTACTACTACTATTTTCAGCTGCTCCCATCAGGGGTCGCCACAGTAGATAATCCGTTTCTATCTCTTCCTGTCCTCTGCATCTTTCTCTGTCATGCCAGCTACCTGCATGTCCTCCCTAACCACATCCATAAACCTCTTTGGTCTTCCTCTTTTCCTCTTGCCTGGCAGCTCCATATTCAGCATCCTTCTCCCAATATACCCAGCATCTCTCCGCCACATATGTCCAAACCATATCAATTTTGCCTCTCTTGCTTTGTCTCCAAATCGTCCAACCTCAGCTGTCCCTCTAATACTCATTCCTAATCCTGACCTTCTTCGTTCCAATGAAAATCTTAGCATCTTCATCTTTGCCACCTCCAGCTCCACTTCTGGTCTTTTCGTCAGTGCCACCGTCTACAAACCATACAACATATAGCTGGTCTCACTACCATCTTGCAAACCTTCAATTTAACTCTTGCTGGTACCATTCTGTCACAAATCACTCCTGACTCTCTTCTCCACCCACTCCACCCTGCCTGCACCCTCTTCTTCACCTCTCTTTCACACTCCCCACTTACTTTGAACAGTTGACCCCAAGTATTTAAATTCATCCACCTTCGTCACCTCTACTCCTTTCCTCCTGACCATTCCGCTGTCCTCCCTCTCATTCATGCATTATGTAATGTATTGATCCTACTGACTTCCATTCTTCTTCTCTTTAGTGTATTACTCCACCTCTACAGGCTCTCCTCAACCTGCTCCCTACTCTCACTACAGATCACAATGTCCTCCACGAACATCAGAGTCCATGGAGACCTCTGCCTGATCTCGTCCGTCAACCTGTCCATCACCACTGAAAACAAGAAAGGGCTCAGAGCCATTCCTTGATGTATTCCCACCTCCACCTTGAACCCATCTGTCATTCCTACCACACACCTCACCACTGTCACACTGCCCTCATACATATATCATGCACCACTCTTACATATTTCTCTGCCACTCCCAACTTCCTCATACAATACCACACCTCCTCTCTCGGCACCCTGTCATATGCTTTCTCTAAATCCACAAAGACACAATTTAACTCCTTCTGATCTTCTCTATACATCTCAATCAACATTCTCAAAGCAAACATTGCATCTGTGGTGCCCTTTCTTGGCATGAAACCATATTGCTGCTCACTAATCATCACCTCTCCTCTTAACCTAGCTTCTATTACTCTTTCCCATATCTTCATACTGTGGCTGATCAACTTTATACCTCTGTAGTTGCTACAGTTCTGCACATCACCCTTATTCTTGAAAATCGGTATCAATATGCTTCTTCTCCACTCCTCAAGCATCCTCTCCCGTTCCAAGATTGTGTTAAACAATCTAGTTAAAAACTCCACTGCCATCTCTCCTAAACATTTCCATGCCTCCACCGGTATGTCACTGGACCAACCGTCTTCCCACTCTTCATCTTCTTCATAGCTGCCCTCACTTCCTCCTTACTAATCCACCACACTGCCTGGTTCACTATCCCCACATCATTCAACCTTCTTTCTCTCTCATTTTCTTCATTCATCAGCCCCTCAAAGTACTCCTTCCACCTTCTCAACACACTCTCCTCACTTGTCAGCACATTTCCATCTCTATCATTCATCGCATGAACCTGCCACACATCCTTTCCAGCTTGGTCCCTTTGTCTAGCCAATCGCTACAAGTCCTTTTCTCCTTCCTTAGTGTCCAACCTCTCATACAACTTGCCATATGCCTTTTCCTTTGCCTTCGCCACTTCTCTCTTCACTTTACGCCACATCTCCTTGTACTCCTGTCTACTTTATTCATCTCTTTATCCCACTTCTTCTTTGCCAACCTCTTCCTCTGTATACTATGCTATACTTCCTCATTCCATCAGCAAGTCTCCTTGTCTTCCTTCCTCTGTCCAGATGACACACCAAGTACCTTCCTAGCTGTCTCCCTCACTGTTTCTGCAGTGGTTGTCCAGCCATCTGGCAACTCTTCACTACCACGCAGTGCTTGTCTTAACTCCTCCCTGAACTCCACACAACAGTCTTCTTTCTTCAACTTCCACAATTTGATCCTTGGCTCTGTTTTCACTCTCTTCCTCTTCTTGATCTCCAAAGTAATCCTACAGACCACCATCCGATGCCGTCTAGATAAGTTCTCCCCTATAACACCTTGCAGTCTCCAGTCCCTTTCAGATAGCAACTCCTGCATAAGATATAGTCCACCTGTGTGCACTTTCCTCCACTCTTATGTATCACCCTGTGTTCCTCCCTCTTCTTGAAATAGGTATTCACCACAGCCATTTCCATCCTTCTCGCAAAATCCACCATCATCCATCCCTCCACATTTCGCTCCGTGGCACCATACCTGCCCATTACCTCCTTTCCCTTCACCAAGATGCCCATTGAAGTCTGCTCCAATCAACACGCTTTCCTCCTTGGGTACCGTCACCACCACTTCATCCAATTCACTCCAGAATTCTTCTTTCTCTTCCATCTCACACTCAACTTCCAGGGCATATGCACTGATAACATTCATCACCACACCTTCGATTTCCAGCTTCACACTCATCACTCTGTCTGACACTCTCTTCACCTCCAACACACTCTTGACACACTCTTCCTTCAGAATTACCCCTACCCCATTTCTCCTTCCATCCACACCATGGTAGAATAGTTTGAATAAATCTCCAATGCTCCTGACCTTTCTACCATTCCACCTGGTCTCTTGCACATATAGAATATCAGGAATCAGGAACACTTTATTTGCCATTTCATTTCATGTACTTCCATACATGAAATGAATCAAAATATTGTTTCCACCAGCCCACAGCAGTGCAAAATGAAGACAAAAACACATATCCAAAAACTACAACAAGTGTGAGAGCACGCATACTAACTAACACATATATCTAAACTAACATATATATCCAGACTAAAAAAAAAAAATCTATATCTACCTTCCTTCTCTCCATCATATCAGCCAACTCTCCCCCTTTACCAGTCATAGTGCTAACATTCAAAGTTCCAACTCTCACCTCCACACTCTTACCCTTCCTCCTTCCCTGCTGCCTCTGGATATGCCTTCCCCCTCTCCTTCTCCTTCATTACATTACATTACAGTCATTTAGCCAATGCTTTTATCCAAAGTGACTTACAATAAGTGTATTTGACCTGCTCCGTTGCACCCCTCTTTCCTTCACCCAACAGTAGCATAGTTTCCACCAGCACCCTGCTGGCCAACCGTACCGGTGGCAGTCGTTGGTAACCCGGGCCTCGACCGATCCACTACAGGTGCTCACTCCTATCCATAAGGTGAACAACAGACCATATGGGTGTTTGCATCCAGTCTCAATTATATAAGATTTTTTTTCTCAACACAACAGTGGTGTTTTAAACAGGAAAACTGGGATTCTTAATCAACATTCTGATCTTGAAAGGACAAAAGTTAAATTAGATTTTTTTTTTGTTTTTGTTGCCTCGACTGCGACCGTGGGGCCAGCCCTACACACGCAGTTGTCCATAAGCGAGTGACTGAGTGAGTGACGGAATTACACGATTGGTCGTCCGACCAACGATGTCGCTGGCAAATACGGAAGTGAGAGTTTCCCTATTGGATGCGACTAGGCCTCGTTGCAAAAAAAAAAAGTCCAAATTACAAACACCTGCGCTAAAATACGACGGCGACGAGGGACAAAGAATTTTTTTTAACCTACAATGGCCCTAATACGCCGTCGTACTGATAGCCACACGCAGTTCGAGTAAAAATGATTAGCATCTTCAGAGATCCAAAGGAGTTGAATCAAGTGCAACTGGACTTGGTGTATATCCGTGAAGACGTTTCGCCTCTCATCCAAGAGGCTTCCTCAGTTCGTGCCTTTCTTCAGAGAGTTGTGGGTTAAGTGAAGCGCATTTATAAGAGGTGTCACTCCCAAACTTGCCTGTGATCATGACAGCAAATTGTAGCCAGGCAATTATTTCATATAAAAAAAACAAATCTGTGCTATTTAACCGTATAAATCAGGGTTTGAAAACTGCTGTTCGGTACAGCTGCTGTTCACGGAACTGATGTCAAAACAGCTGCTTTTTAAAACGTTGCACAAAAACAGCCACTTTCTAAATGTAGTCGTGGGCCAGCCATATACCTAGTGTCATTTTTCAATAGTCTGTTCAATTCCATCAATTCCATCAATGTTATTTCTTAACCTCGTGAGATGTTGTTTTCTCTTTTACAATGATTGTATGTAGGGTTTCCCCTCAGAACTGATGAAGTATTAGCACCCAATTTTAGAAGCCTTAAGAAGGTCAAAATGGACATGTTAACGGGGTATTTTCTGTCGCCTTATGATCGCGAACGCCGGACGCCGTATAAATCAGGGTTTGAAAACTGCTGTTCAGTACAGCCGCTGTTCACAGAACTGATGTCAAAACAGCTGCTTTTTAAATGTTCCACAAAAACAGATGCTTTCTAAATGTAGTCGCAGGCCAGCCATATACCTACTAGGTTTTAACCTAGTGTTATTTTTCAATAGTCTGTTCATGAAAGGACAAAAGTTGAATTAGATTTTTTCAACATAATTGACACAATGTAGAATATAATTCACACCACCATTACATTAAAAAATAGCCCTAGGCTGCACTAAAAGTGTCGCCATTATTCAGAAAGGATCTCACCCAGTTTACACCGAAATCAATGGCTTGCAGAACACAATTCTTTTTCACCCAAGCGACTCAAAAATTCAACAGGTTGGCTTTTGTGCTCTAATACTGCCATCTAGTGGGCATGTAGGCGAAGACACCACATTAAATGAACATGTCAAGTATGTTCATGTATACAAGCTCCATTTTTTCTCAATAAGTAACCAAAGACATGTAGGTCAGGTGAATCGGCCATACTAAATTGTCCCTTGGTGTGACTGTGTATGGCCTGTGATGGACTGGCGGCCTACCCAGAGTGTCTCCCCACCTGCCGCCCAATGACTGCTGGGATAGGCTCCAGCACCCCGCAACCCCCAATTGGGATAAGCGGCTTGGATAATGGATGGATGGATGAAAGTAACCAGTAGCCCACAAAAAATGCAGATGTTAAACATGTCACCGTAAGTCAATGTTAACTCTTAAACCCAATTCATCCATCCATTATCCAAACCAGTTATCCTGTATGTATATCCTTTATAAACCCAATTCAATCAATATTATTTTTTAATCTCAATTCATACACGGTAGGTTGAGTGAGGAATTGTCTTCTCTCCTACAGTGATCTTATGTAGGGTTTCCCCTCAGAAACTGATGAAGTAGTAGCACCCAATTTTATAAGCCTAAATACGTTCAAAATGGACATGTTAACGGGTAGCACCCAGTTTTAAACGCCTTAAGACGTTCAAAACGGTCGCGTTATAACGGGGTATTTTCTGTCGTTTTACTTGGCGCATTAATGCGAACGCCGAACTAAACACATTGGTCTAGTCCGCGTGTCGTGTAAGCGATTCAATTAATACAGCCACGCTTTCTTCGGAAGTGACGTCAGGATGGCCGGACGATCCGAAGGCAGCTGTTCAGATCGTAGTCTCCCCTGGAGGCGTGGGTTCGAATCCCACTTCTGACAATTCTTTGATTATTGGCGCTCTGTAAACTGTTATTCGTCGACGCCATCTAAAGTGTGTCGTCCGTAATCTGATGTGAGACTGAATGTATCCGACGCAGGGATTGTAATGTACCCCCCCACCAACGAAAAAAAATCATAAAAGCGGCATTTAAATACTCTTACTGTAATTAAGCATCGTTTGCCCTAGGAACAAATTTGCCTTGTGATGGCTTTTAAAATTTAAATATCCTTAGCCTACAAAATATGCAGTTGTTAATAATGTCACCGTAAATCAATATTAACTCTTAAACCCAATTCAATCAATGTTATTTCGTAACCTCGTGAGATGTTTTCTCTTTTACAATGACTGTATGTAGGGTTTCCCCTCGAAACTGATGAAGTAGTAGCACCCAATTTTATAAGCCTAAATACGCTCAAAATGGACATGTTAACGGGTAGCACCCAGTTTTAAACGCCTTAAGACGTTCAAAACGGTCGCGTTATAACGGGGTATTTTCTGTCGTTTGACTTGACGCATTAATGCGAACGCCGAACTAAACACATCGGTCTATTCCGCATGTCGTGTATGCGATTCAATTAATACAGCCACGCTTTCATCGGAAGTGACGTCAGAATGGCCGGGCGGTCTAAGGCGCTACGTTCAGGTCATAGTCTCCCCTGGAGGCGTGGGTTCGAATCCCACTTCTGACAATTCTTCAATCATTGGCGCTCCGTAACCTGTTATTCGTCGACGCCATCTCAAGTTTCTCGTCCGTAATCTGATGTGAAGCTGAATGTATCCAATGCAGGGATTGTAATGTACCCCCCCCAAAAAAATGCATAAACGCGGCATTTAAATACTCTTACTGTAATTAAGCATCGTTTGCCATAGGAACAAATTTGCCTTGTGATGGCTTTTAAAATTTTAATATTCTTAGCCTACAAAATACGCAGTTGTTAATAATTCACCGTAAATCAATATTAACTCTTAAACCCAATTCCATCAATGTTATTTCTTAACCTCGTGAGATGTTGTTTTCTCTTTTACAATGATTGTATGTAGGGTTTCCCCTCAGAACTGATGAAGTATTAGCACCCAATTTTAGAAGCCTTAAGAAGGTCAAAATGGACATGTTAACGGGGTATTTTCTGTCGCCTTATGATCGCGAACGCCGGACGCCGTATAAATCAGGGTTTGAAAACTGCTGTTCAGTACAGCCGCTGTTCACAGAACTGATGTCAAAACAGCTGCTTTTTAAATGTTCCACAAAAACAGATGCTTTCTAAATGTAGTCGCAGGCCAGCCATATACCTACTAGGTTTTAACCTAGTGTTATTTTTCAATAGTCTGTTCATGAAAGGACAAAAGTTGAATTAGATTTTTTCAACATAATTGACACAATGTAGAATATAATTCACACCACCATTACATTAAAAAATAGCCCTAGGCTGCACTAAAAGTGTCGCCATTATTCAGAAAGGATCTCACCCAGTTTACACCGAAATCAATGGCTTGCAGAACACAATTCTTTTTCACCCAAGCGACTCAAAAATTCAACAGGTTGGCTTTTGTGCTCTAATACTGCCATCTAGTGGGCATGTAGGCGAAGACACCACATTAAATGAACATGTCAAGTATGTTCATGTATACAAGCTCCATTTTTTCTCAATAAGTAACCAAAGACATGTAGGTCAGGTGAATCGGCCATACTAAATTGTCCCTTGGTGTGACTGTGTATGGCCTGTGATGGACTGGCGGCCTACCCAGAGTGTCTCCCCACCTGCCGCCCAATGACTGCTGGGATAGGCTCCAGCACCCCGCAACCCCCAATTGGGATAAGCGGCTTGGATAATGGATGGACGGATGGATGAAAGTAACCAGTAGCCCACAAAAAATGCAGATGTTAAACATGTCACCGTAAGTCAATGTTAACTCTTAAACCCAATTCATCCATCCATTATCCAAACCAGTTATCCTGTATGTATATCCTTTATAAACCCAATTCAATCAATATTATTTTTTAATCTCAATTCATACACGGTAGGTTGAGTGAGGAATTGTCTTCTCTCCTACAGTGATCTTATGTAGGGTTTCCCCTCAGAAACCGATGAAGTAGTAGCACCCAATTTTATAAGCCTAAATACGTTCAAAATGGACATGTTAACGGGTAGCACCCAGTTTTAAACGCCTTAAGACGTTCAAAACGGTCGCGTTATAACGGGGTATTTTCTGTCGTTTTACTTGGCGCATTAATGCGAACGCCGAACTAAACACATTGGTCTAGTCCGCGTGTCGTGTAAGCGATTCAATTAATACAGCCACGCTTTCTTCGGAAGTGACGTCAGGATGGCCGGACGATCCGAAGGCAGCTGTTCAGATCGTAGTCTCCCCTGGAAGTGTGGGTTCGAATCCCACTTCTGACAATTCTTTGATTATTGGCGCTCTGTAAACTGTTATTCGTCGACGCCATCTAAAGTGTGTCGTCCGTAATCTGATGTGAGGCTGAATGTATCCGACGCAGGGATTGTAATGTACCCCCCCACCAACGAAAAAAAAATCATAAAAGCGGCATTTAAATACTCTTACTGTAATTAAGCATCGTTTGCCCTAGGAACAAATTTGCCTTGTGATGGCTTTTAAAATTTAAATATCCTTAGCCTACAAAATATGCAGTTGTTAATAATGTCACCGTAAATCAATATTAACTCTTAAACCCAATTCAATCAATGTTATTTCGTAACCTCGTGAGATGTTTTCTCTTTTACAATGACTGTATGTAGGGTTTCCCCTCGAAACTGATGAAGTAGTAGCACCCAATTTTATAAGCCTAAATACGCTCAAAATGGACATGTTAACGGGTAGCACCCAGTTTTAAACGCCTTAAGACGTTCAAAACGGTCGCGTTATAACGGGGTATTTTCTGTCGTTTGACTTGACGCATTAATGCGAACGCCGAACTAAACACATCGGTCTATTCCGCATGTCGTGTATGCGATTCAATTAATACAGCCACGCTTTCATCGGAAGTGACGTCAGAATGGCCGGGCGGTCTAAGGCGCTACGTTCAGGTCATAGTCTCCCCTGGAGGCGTGGGTTCGAATCCCACTTCTGACAATTCTTCAATCATTGGCGCTCCGTAACCTGTTATTCGTCGACGCCATCTCAAGTTTGTCGTCCGTAATCTGATGTGAAGCTGAATGTATCCAATGCAGGGATTGTAATGTACCCCCCCCCAAAAAAATGCATAAACGCGGCATTTAAATACTCTTACTGTAATTAAGCATCGTTTGCCATAGGAACAAATTTGCCTTGTGATGGCTTTTAAAATTTTAATATTCTTAGCCTACAAAATACGCAGTTGTTAATAATTCACCGTAAATCAATATTAACTCTTAAACCCAATTCCATCAATGTTATTTCTTAACCTCGTGAGATGTTGTTTTCTCTTTTACAATGATTGTATGTAGGGTTTCCCCTCAGAACTGATGAAGTATTAGCACCCAATTTTAGAAGCCTTAAGAAGGTCAAAATGGACATGTTAACGGGGTATTTTCTGTCGCCTTATGATCGCGAACGCCGGACGCCGTATAAATCAGGGTTTGAAAACTGCTGTTCAGTACAGCCGCTGTTCACAGAACTGATGTCAAAACAGCTGCTTTTTAAATGTTCCACAAAAACAGATGCTTTCTAAATGTAGTCGCAGGCCAGCCATATACCTACTAGGTTTTAACCTAGTGTTATTTTTCAATAGTCTGTTCATGAAAGGACAAAAGTTGAATTAGATTTTTTCAACATAATTGACACAATGTAGAATATAATTCACACCACCATTACATTAAAAAATAGCCCTAGGCTGCACTAAAAGTGTCGCCATTATTCAGAAAGGATCTCACCCAGTTTACACCGAAATCAATGGCTTGCAGAACACAATTCTTTTTCACCCAAGCGACTCAAAAATTCAACAGGTTGGCTTTTGTGCTCTAATACTGCCATCTAGTGGGCATGTAGGCGAAGACACCACATTAAATGAACATGTCAAGTATGTTCATGTATACAAGCTCCATTTTTTCTCAATAAGTAACCAAAGACATGTAGGTCAGGTGAATCGGCCATACTAAATTGTCCCTTGGTGTGACTGTGTATGGCCTGTGATGGACTGGCGGCCTACCCAGAGTGTCTCCCCACCTGCCGCCCAATGACTGCTGGGATAGGCTCCAGCACCCCGCAACCCCCAATTGGGATAAGCGGCTTGGATAATGGATGGACGGATGGATGAAAGTAACCAGTAGCCCACAAAAAATGCAGATGTTAAACATGTCACCGTAAGTCAATGTTAACTCTTAAACCCAATTCATCCATCCATTATCCAAACCAGTTATCCTGTATGTATATCCTTTATAAACCCAATTCAATCAATATTATTTTTTAATCTCAATTCATACACGGTAGGTTGAGTGAGGAATTGTCTTCTCTCCTACAGTGATCTTATGTAGGGTTTCCCCTCAGAAACCGATGAAGTAGTAGCACCCAATTTTATAAGCCTAAATACGTTCAAAATGGACATGTTAACGGGTAGCACCCAGTTTTAAACGCCTTAAGACGTTCAAAACGGTCGCGTTATAACGGGGTATTTTCTGTCGTTTTACTTGGCGCATTAATGCGAACGCCGAACTAAACACATTGGTCTAGTCCGCGTGTCGTGTAAGCGATTCAATTAATACAGCCACGCTTTCTTCGGAAGTGACGTCAGGATGGCCGGACGATCCGAAGGCAGCTGTTCAGATCGTAGTCTCCCCTGGAAGTGTGGGTTCGAATCCCACTTCTGACAATTCTTTGATTATTGGCGCTCTGTAAACTGTTATTCGTCGACGCCATCTAAAGTGTGTCGTCCGTAATCTGATGTGAGGCTGAATGTATCCGACGCAGGGATTGTAATGTACCCCCCCACCAACGAAAAAAAAATCATAAAAGCGGCATTTAAATACTCTTACTGTAATTAAGCATCGTTTGCCCTAGGAACAAATTTGCCTTGTGATGGCTTTTAAAATTTAAATATCCTTAGCCTACAAAATATGCAGTTGTTAATAATGTCACCGTAAATCAATATTAACTCTTAAACCCAATTCAATCAATGTTATTTCGTAACCTCGTGAGATGTTTTCTCTTTTACAATGACTGTATGTAGGGTTTCCCCTCGAAACTGATGAAGTAGTAGCACCCAATTTTATAAGCCTAAATACGCTCAAAATGGACATGTTAACGGGTAGCACCCAGTTTTAAACGCCTTAAGACGTTCAAAACGGTCGCGTTATAACGGGGTATTTTCTGTCGTTTGACTTGACGCATTAATGCGAACGCCGAACTAAACACATCGGTCTATTCCGCATGTCGTGTATGCGATTCAATTAATACAGCCACGCTTTCATCGGAAGTGACGTCAGAATGGCCGGGCGGTCTAAGGCGCTACGTTCAGGTCATAGTCTCCCCTGGAGGCGTGGGTTCGAATCCCACTTCTGACAATTCTTCAATCATTGGCGCTCCGTAACCTGTTATTCGTCGACGCCATCTCAAGTTTGTCGTCCGTAATCTGATGTGAAGCTGAATGTATCCAATGCAGGGATTGTAATGTACCCCCCCCCAAAAAAATGCATAAACGCGGCATTTAAATACTCTTACTGTAATTAAGCATCGTTTGCCATAGGAACAAATTTGCCTTGTGATGGCTTTTAAAATTTTAATATTCTTAGCCTACAAAATACGCAGTTGTTAATAATTCACCGTAAATCAATATTAACTCTTAAACCCAATTCCATCAATGTTATTTCTTAACCTCGTGAGATGTTGTTTTCTCTTTTACAATGATTGTATGTAGGGTTTCCCCTCAGAACTGATGAAGTATTAGCACCCAATTTTAGAAGCCTTAAGAAGGTCAAAATGGACATGTTAACGGGGTATTTTCTGTCGCCTTATGATCGCGAACGCCGGACGCCGTATAAATCAGGGTTTGAAAACTGCTGTTCAGTACAGCCGCTGTTCACAGAACTGATGTCAAAACAGCTGCTTTTTAAATGTTCCACAAAAACAGATGCTTTCTAAATGTAGTCGCAGGCCAGCCATATACCTACTAGGTTTTAACCTAGTGTTATTTTTCAATAGTCTGTTCATGAAAGGACAAAAGTTGAATTAGATTTTTTCAACATAATTGACACAATGTAGAATATAATTCACACCACCATTACATTAAAAAATAGCCCTAGGCTGCACTAAAAGTGTCGCCATTATTCAGAAAGGATCTCACCCAGTTTACACCGAAATCAATGGCTTGCAGAACACAATTCTTTTTCACCCAAGCGACTCAAAAATTCAACAGGTTGGCTTTTGTGCTCTAATACTGCCATCTAGTGGGCATGTAGGCGAAGACACCACATTAAATGAACATGTCAAGTATGTTCATGTATACAAGCTCCATTTTTTCTCAATAAGTAACCAAAGACATGTAGGTCAGGTGAATCGGCCATACTAAATTGTCCTTTGGTGTGAATGTGTATGGCCTGTGATGGACTGGCGGCCTATCCAGAGTGTCTCCCCACCTGCCGCCCAATGACTGCTGGGATAGGCTCCAGCACCCCGCAACCCCCAATTGGGATAAGCGGCTTGGATAATGGATGGACGGATGGATGAAAGTAACCAGTAGCCCACAAAAAATGCAGATGTTAAAAATGTCACTGTAAGTCAATGTTAACTCTTAAACCCAATTCATCCACCATTATCCAAACCAGTTATCCTGTATGTATATCCTTTATAAACCCAATTCAATCAATATTATTTTTTTAACCTCAATTCATGCACGGTAGGTTGAATGAGGAATTGTCTTCTCTTTTACGGTGATTTTATGTAGGGTTTCCCCTCGAAACTGATGAAGTAGTAGCACCCAGTTTTAAACGCCTTAAGACGTTCAAAACGGTCGCGTTATAACGGGGTATTTTTCTGTCGTTTTACTTGGCGCATTAATGCGAACGCCGAACTAAACACATTGGTCTAGTCCGCGTGTCGTGTAAGCGATTCAATTAATACAGCCACGCTTTCTTCGGAAGTGACGTCAGGATGGCCGAGCGATCTAAGGCGCTCCGTTCAGGTCGTAGTCTCCCCTGGAGGCGTGGGTTCGAATCCCACTTCTGACAATTCTATTGGCGCTCCGCTGCTTGTTTTTTTCCCCCACCCGCATTCCGGGAAATCTGCCTCTTATTGGCTAGTACTCGTTGCCTCCGTTGATTAGGTTGGTTAAGGTTAGGGTGGGGTTAGGGATAGGGATACGGTTAGCCAATCAGAGATAGAGTAGGGGCGGGTCTTCCCGGAATCCAGGTGGGAAAAATAATAACGCAGCTCCGTAACCTGTTATTCGTCGACGCAATTTAAAGAGTGTCGTCTTTCATCTGATGTGAAGCTACGTTAATTATCCAACGTAGCGATTGTAATGTAACCCATCAAACAAAAATGCATAAAATCCGATTTAAATATTCTCACCATAATTAAGCATCGATTGCCATAGTAACAAATTTGCCTTGTGATGGCTTTTACAATTTAAATATCTTGTATTTGGTGATCTACTAAATTACAAGTTTTGTGTACTATAAAGTGTACTCGCAGTCAGTAGTTCTCAGGCTGGCTTGCATAGGATGTCCTGCACACAGAATAAAAAGGCACACTTTTAGCCCTGAGTTGTCCCAGTGTCCTCGACCAAGATGCTCTGTCACTACTGTTGAAGTCGCTGTTTTACACTGATAGTTCTTCACAGACATACACAATCATGTGCATAGTTATTATATATTCCCTACTTTACCTCCTTTTATGCATGCAAATTGTTTTTGTTTTATGTCTAGTTCTCCTCCTGCTCCTCAGAATTTTCATGCCTTCTAACAGACTTTGAATGAACCGATTAACAGCTGCATTCAACCGATGAAAGTGAAAAATACCCATAAAAGAGCTAACACATCAGGCCTGTACTCTGCAGTCTACACCCATCTACAGGCCAGTGGCCACTCTTTCAGGGACGAGGATGTGCACATCATTTATAGGGAGGAACGCTGGTTTGAACAGGGAGTCAGAGAGGGAACGACCATCCCTCAACCTAGGGGGTGGGGTGGGGGGATAAGAGTACATCTTTCGCCATCTTACAATGCTGTGATTGCCACTATTCCCCAATCCTCTGTGAATAGTATACATGGCCATTGTAACCCTAGTTAATGGACACAGTAATTTGCATATGGTCATTATGCCAATGTATTGTTTATAAGGGTGGGGATACCTGCAGTCAGCTGAGACTGAATAGGTCACTTAGATGAGTGATGAATCGTTTCTCTCGACAAAGGTGGCCATATGAACTGATTCAACTTTCTGTGACAAAAATAAATAAATAAAATTTACAAAAAACTTTTTTAAACATGTATTTGCTGACTTCTGGTAATGGCGGCATGTTGAGCAGTCGTGGTTTCTCCTGCTCGGTTGCTAATTCTACAACTTTAACACTTTAAACATTCATAACCGCCTTAAAAAGTAAAGCATCTCGTGATTTTAGGCTTGAATAAGCAAACATGACAAGGAAAAAGAACAAGGACGATCAAAAGACAACCGGAGGGCTCGGTAATGAAGAAAACGTGTCTGCAGCCAACTCCGAAGAGGACAGCACAGCACCACCTGCACAGGCGGGTAATACCGACTTCACTGAAAGCACAGAAAACTCCTCCACCTCGGACATCATGAAGGCAATACTGTCATTCAAACAAGACTTTCACACAGAAATGGACAGTGTATTGGCAGCAATAAAGAATGTTCAACCCGACATTAAGGAATGCAGCAGCCGCACTTCTGAGGCAGAGCAACGCATTTCCACAGTGGAGTATGCTATCAACAGTCTGCAAGCCACGGTGGATAAACTTGAGAAGGAGCAAAAAGTTTAGCTAATAAAGTGGAAGACCTGGAGTGCAGCAGCCGTCGTAATAATGTGCGCATATTGGGCATACCTGAGAAAGAGGAGGGATCAGACCCCTGTTCGTACATGGAGAAAAGGATAGCGGACAATCTGGAGATACCGGCCCCGGTTCTGGAGAGAGCCCACCGATTACCGAACCAAAATCCTGGCTCTATGCCGAGAGCACTCATATAGTCCATGGGCCAGAGCCCAAAATTTCCTATTTCGGTACACTCAAGGTGGCAAAACTTACTTATAATTTTTGAAAGGATCCATGTCTGTAGATGATATTTTGGTATGATAACCATTCCTGAGTGGCAGCTGTATCACAGTTATCAGCTCATGAAGTTAACCACCCCCTAAACTAAATTGCATTTTAGACGCTGGTGCATATCCTGGTTTAGCCTCATGGTCAGGACATTTTTCAATGTTCTATAATATTGTCTTTGGTATCATTTTAAAGGGGACCTTCTTAGCTTTCATTCAAGCCCTGTTGTGGATATTTCTCACAAATATAGAGGTCACTTGAGCTCTTCAACCCGTCAATAACACACATCTTTCTGCAATGTTCGCCTAAACTATATACTTTCTTTTAGCCCTGTGGCATCTAGGAATATCAGGGACACAAAACACAAAAACTGGAATACTCACAGGACTGTAAAGATTCAGGAAATGTATAATATACCCATACTATTTCATTGTGTGAGGTGATTGTGAACCTTAAATTAGAAGGGCATTATTACTAAGAAACTAACTAGACCAAAGCCAGTTAGTCCATGGGTCAGACCAGATATCGATATCACCCAAGGTGACACAACTTCACTGGTACCATTTTATTTGGTACACTAACAGAAGTAAAATAATACATGATAACCTTTCCAAATGAGCAGCTATTTCATTTTTCTTTCAGGAAACCTGTTTCTGTGCCTCTCACGATTGTGTATTTGCCCAGATTTTTACAAATATAGCATTTCAACACCCCTTGTACTGATTAGCCTAGCTTAAACTCTGGGACAGTTCTTAGTTGGCCAACAACCAAGGATAACCAGTACTGTGTACTTCCATTCATTGTGCTAAGCTAGGCTAACGTGCAGCCAGATAGCTTTCTACTAAACACATATAGAGGAAACTGGTATCTATCTTCTTGTCTCACTCTGGAGAAGATTGTAAGCTAATTTCCCATAATGTTAGCATGTTCTTTTAATGTATATGTTAATATGATTAGTTAAAGTGGCTACGAGGAACTTTCATCTTGTGTTGATTTTAGCGGCCTCATGTGGACAAAATACAGCTGTTGCATAGCAACTAGGTAATGTATCTATTTGTGGCTATGTAAGATAAATAATGGTAATATGACGCTGGTGAAGCAAAGTAAACTTTGTTTTAGTAGTGTTCATACACCTAAGTTACATGTATTTGTTTGTATGTGGCAGGTGAAAACTGACTGAATATGGCCACTGGTGAACAAGCAAGTTTTTACCCAATACCAAAGCGCCCACGGGTGGAGTGCATTATCCACTGTTCTGATGATACAGATAAGCTGGTTTCACTACAAAGTGTCGACTCATGGAGAACTCTGCTCAGGGCAGCTCAGATACGAAATCATGCACCAGTTTAGAAACTGGCAAAACACATTCCTGAGGGACAGATTCCAGCAATCTACCACAGAAAGTGTCGCAGTATCTTCACTATGAAGCAAATTCTTGATGGCCTCCTTGCAAAAGAAAAGAAAAGTTGTGTCTCTGCTGAAGAGAAACAATCTAAGAGAGTAGCTCGACATGCTCCAAGTACATCTAGGATTTATGATGCAGAGTGCATATTTTGTCAGAAAAACAGCAAATATTCCAAGAGACAGAATACGAGAGAAGTACTGGTGCAGTGTCGAGAACTGCGAGCTGATGCAAAGATCAGGAGTGCAGCCACAAAGAAAAGGGACAGCAGAATCCTTGCCATTGTGAGTAGAGACCTTGTAGCAGCTGAAGGGCACTACCACAGGTCATGCTATAGACTTTACACCAAAGAAGAGGTTTCCAAAGGAGAGGTTGCCAGCAATGAAGATGATGATGCTGCAGCCCAGTATGAAGCTGCTGTGAATAAGGCATACAATGAGCTGTTCCTCTTCATCAGGATGGAGCTTTTTGGCAATCCTCAAGTGATGACAATGACTGATCTCTCTTCTAGACTGGTAGCTTCAATGAACTCCCAAGGCATTGCCCAAGTCAAGGAATCAACCAAGAAGCACATAAGGCGAAACCTGGAGAGTGAGTTTGCTGGAGCCTTGCAGATATTCCCTGATGAGAAAGGAAAATTCCTCCTCTATCCCGATAACTTGTCCATGAGGGAACTTGCCAAAGAAAATCAGTCTCTCAAAAGGGAGCTGCAGACCCTGAAAAGTGTCAGTGCACAAGATGTTATAGCCAAAGCAGCCATCAAATTGAGAGCAGACATTAAAAGTCAAGATGTTCCTCAAACCTGGCCGCCTGAAGTCAAACCAGAAGCAGAATGTCCTACCATTCCAGAGTCGCTCATTATCTTCCTGTACTCTCTACTCACAGGCTCAAATGATCCTGATCATGCATCCCAGAGAGTGAAGTGCCTTCTGCAGTCATTTGGCCATGACATAGTATATGCAGTGACATGTGGTAATACCAAGCCTTCCAAGCACATTGTTCTGCCATTCAGTGTCAAATCGTTGACAGGAAATGTAGAGTTGATAAACATCCTCAACCGACTTGGTCACAGTGTGTCCTATTCACAGATGGAAGAGATCAACACTGCCCTGTGTCTCCAGAAACTCTCATCATCAGGGAGTGGCATTGCCCTTCCAGCTAACATCCATCCTGGCATATTCACAACTTTAGCCTGGGACAATATCGGCCGTCTTGAAGAAACTGTCAGTGGTGAGGGAACATCTCACAGAGTCAATGGGATTGCTGTGCAAGCAAAGCCAGGCAACCCACTTCCTGTCCAACCCATGCCCAGTGTTCCCAAAACAAAGAAGAGAAGCATTGATGGACCCCCACCAATGTTACCAACTTACAATGCTGGACAACGGGAAGGGCCACCACAAAGCAAAAAGTCAGATGCCGATACTGCAGCCAATACTAAGCTTGCCAGAGAGAAAAACCTTCTTTGGGTCCTAGCACGCATGTCACAACAAGAAGAACAGTCAGTCAGCAGCTAGACAGGCTTCAACATCCTGACTCGAGGAGAGATGACGGTCATCCCCGACAATATAGGCTATCTGCCTACCATCAATGCTCCAGCGACACAAATGTCTACTGTCAACGAGGTGCTTAACCAGTCACTGAGCATCATGCAGTGCTTAGGCCTGAGGAAGATTGTCTGTGTCTTTGACCAAGCCCTGTATGCGAAGGCTGTCGAGATCACATGGAAACACCATGACAAGTTCCATGATATCATCGTTAGGCTTGGGGTATTCCACACCATCTGCACACTGCTGGCAATAATAGGAAAGCGTTTCCAAGATGCTGGACTCAACGACCTCTGCATTGAGTCTGGCATGATTGCAGAAGGCTCAATTGCTGGTGTTATGGATGGCCGCAAGTACAACAGGGCAGTGCGACTACACAAGCTCCTGTATGAGGCTCTCATGCGACTGACCTTGAATGGTTTCCTGTCCTGGTTGGAAGAAACTCACAGGAATGACATGGTTCACCTGAATGAGACACTGAAGACCATTGACAGCCTTGGGAAAGAAGTCTCCCAACATGCTTTGAAGGAGGTCCTCGAGAACAGCTCTTGTACACGCATCATGGATCTATTTGAAGTCTACCGTGAGTTCCTTAGAGGTGGAAACGGCAGCCTCTCGAACTTCTGGATGTCCTATTTGGACAGGGTTGAAATCTTGTTGGGGCTCATCCGAGCATCCAGAGAGGGAGACTGGATGCTACACTTGGCTAGCATTCGAGCAATGATCCCATGGTGCTTTGCTTATGACAGGATGAATTATGCACGCTACCTCCCCTACTACTACGCCCAGATGTCTGAGCTGCCCATCACACACCCAGATGTGTACACAGAATTCATGGAAGGAGGCTTCTCAGTCCAACTGGGCTCCACCAATCCCTTTGGCCGAATCCCTGTTGACCAAGCTATAGAAGAAACGGTGAACAAAGACACCCAAACAGCTGGAGGGACAAAGGGATTCAGCTTGAAGCCAGGAGCTGTGACCAAATATTATCTCACAGCTGAGTATAGAAGCATGTACCTCAGACAGCTGAGAGACCTGACAGGTGAAGGCAGGTGCAAATGGTCTCATCCAGATCTACAGAGTCCAAGGATCAAGAGAGATGAAGCAGATGTCCAGTCTCTCATGGACCTTATGGAGAATAACTGGCTCAATCCTATGTCCCCTGATGAGATTGATTTGGTTAGCCTCTCCACTGGCAACATGGCTCCACCTGATGTGACCATAGATCTCTTGAGAGCTCTTGAGAAAGGAGAAGAGGCCTACCAAGCATTCCAGCAAACAAGGTTAGATGCAGACCCACCACCTGTGAAATTCCACGACAAGATGACCAAGTAAAGTCTGAAAACATTCTCCAATGTCAGCACAAAACAAGCTCATGGAAAGAAAGCACAGGATGTGGTTCTGAAGGCAGATAGAAACCTTTTCAGTCACATGATCCTGGTGGCTGAAAGCAGGAAGGTGAATCTGAAGGATGTCCTTGCCTACCCATTGGGCCCACTACCATGGGCCCTGGCAAATGCTGATGGGTCCTTACGAAAAACAAACAAGGCTGCACTTGCCAGAGAGCTTGAAAAGAATGTATCTCCTGCAGAAGACATCCCAATCCCATCTACTTCCATCATTGATGGGATGAGCCTGGTCCAAAAAATGAATGGCAACAACAAAACCTTTGCACAGGTGGCAGAGTCAGCCTTGACCCAGGTCCTCCATGAGGGAGCACAGAGTGGGAGGATTGATGTTGTTTTTGATGTCTATCACCAGACTTCGATCAAAGATGCTGAACGACTGAACCGGGGTGGAGACATCACTCTCCAGTACAAGAATCTTGCAGGGGGACACCACGTCCAGCAGTGGAGAAAATTTCTGTGCAGTTCCTCCAACAAGACCAGTCTCATCAAGTTTCTGGTGGAAGAGTGGAAACTCCCACGATACAGAGCTATGCTGCATGGCAAGGTGTTGTACATGACCTGTGAGGAAACCTGCTACAAGTTGACAGAAGATGGGTGTGAGGAAGCAGCAGAACTGCACTCCACACATGAAGAAGCTGACACCTGTCTGCTCCTGCATGCATTGCATGCAGCAAATGCGGGCTCAAAGTCAGTTATCATCACAGCTGAGGACACTGATGTCATGGTGCTTTGTCTTGGCTTCCAGAAGGACATCACCTGTCCCATCTACCAGAAGTGTGGGACTCAGAACCGCACACGGTTTGTCGACATCACCAAACTGGCAAGTTCACTTGGAGACAGCATCTGCGACAGCCTAATTGGCTTACATGCCTTCACAGGCTGCGACACTGTCAGTGCATTCGCTGGTCGAGGGAAGCTGAATGCCCTGAAGATAGTGAGAAAGCACACTTCCTGCCAAGAGACTTTTAGTCAACTGGGACAGACATGGAATGTGAGTGATGAGCTGTTCCAGAAAATTGAGCAGTTCACCTGTCGGATGTATGTTGCTAATAGCAGCACTGCTGGGGTGAACAAACTGCGTTACCAGCTCTTCTGCACCAAAAGGGGAGAGGTTGAGTCCAGCCAGCTGCCACCATGTAGAGACTGTCTCTTTATGCATGTTCAACGAGCCAACTATCAGGCAGCAATATGGAAGTGCTGTCTGCAGGCTAACCCTGTGGTGCCAAGCCCTACTGAGTATGGATGGACAGACGATGAAGGCAAGCTGGCCATTTACTGGATGCGCTCCCCACCTGCACCAGATGTGGTCTTGGAAATGCTAACATGCAAGTGTGTGCATTCATGCAAAATGCCAAGCTGCATGTGCCTGTCAAATGGACTTCCATGCACAGACATGTGCAGGTTACAGACCTGCAGTAACCAAAAACAGCAGGATGGTCCAGAACTGGACTTTGAACTTGGGGAGTCAGATGATGTGAGAAACGAGCAGTTTGATGAATGACAGTGTGATGATTCTGATGGTATTACTGTGGTAGTAGTCTATTGATGCACAGGATGTTGATTCTGGACTTGGTTACCCAGAGCTTGATAACAATAATGTAACCATATTCACATATACCCATTACCCTACCCATTACCATTACATATACCCACTAATGATATGGGATTACATGTATCATTGACTAAGTATATGTAAATGTCAATGTTGTTTAAAATATTAAAATAGTTCATTACCTCACTATGGTATTCCTTTTTATCATGTATTTTGATTGTGTATTTAAACAAATGTATAGAGACCAGTTTGTGACCTAACTGGCTTTGGTCTAGTTCTCATTTAAGGCTCACAATCACCTCACACAATGAAATAGTATGGGTATATTATACATTTCCTGAATCTTTACAGTCCTGTGAGTATTCCAGTTTTTGTGTTTTGTGTCCCTGATATTCCTAGATGCCACAGGGCTAAAAGAAAGTCTATAGTTTAGGCGAATATTGCAGAAAGATGTATGTTATTGACGGGTTGAAGAGCTCAAGTGACCTCTATATTTGTGAGAAATATCCACAACAGAGCTTGAATGAAAGCTAAGAAGGTCCCCTTTAAAATGATACCAAAGACAATATTATAGAACATTGAAAAATGTCCTGACCATGAGGCTAAACCAGGATATGCACCAGCGTCTAAAATGCAATTTAGTTTAGGGGGTGGTTAACTTCATGAGCTGATAACTGTGATACAGCTGCCACTCAGGAATGGTTATCATACCAAAATATCATCTACAGACATGGATCCTTTCAAAAATTATAAGTAAGTTTTGCCACCTTGAGTGTACCGAAATATCGTCTGGCCCATGGACTAATAGTGAAATGCTTGAATTATAAGGACGGAGAGGGCATACTTCAAGCTGCGAGGGTGAAGAAAGAGGTGATCTACAAAACAAAATAAGATTCCTCCCGGATCTGTCTGCAGAAGTTTACAAAGAGCAGAGACAGTACGACGACGTGAGAAAAAAGCTGCAGGACAGGGGGATCCTCAAACACCGCATAACTTCCCCGCCAGGCCGCTGCTGACCCACAGAGAGGGGACAGCCGTCTTTGACAGCCCGGTGGACGTGGATAAATACATCAGGGAGCTGGGAGAACCGGAACCTGGAGACTAATCAATCAAGACACTACAAATCCAACATTACAGTTAAGATATGGTAGGTTTATGATGCTTACACTAAGTTTAGCTTAAGAGACTTGAATTGGACTCATGTGTTACACCAAACTTCAGGTGTTTAAAGATAAAAACGGATTCATGTCTCATAAAAACACTGGTAGGCTATAGCTCAAGTTAAGATGAGAGCGAAAATTTTAGTTATAGGCTTAAACAATTTGACAATAGCCTCACTGTTTTTTCCCCTTTTCTTTTTTCCTTTAATTATATATATATATATATAAACGTGTTACTCTAATTACTTTTTACTTCGGTGTTTGTATATGTGCACGTGTGGTATATATATATATATATATATATATATATATATATATATATATATAGCCTACATATTCATAGATTTAGGTTTGAGATGTTATAAAACTTAAAACTAAGTCTGTTGTGGTTACACCGCCCCGAGCTGCCTCCCCCGCACGTTCAAGCCACTCCCCCAGCTCGGACGTGCCGGAAACATCCGAGCGCTCGGCTCGCGCTCTGAGGAGACGAGCGCTGCACTGCACCAGGTGTTTGCCATCATCCATCAGGCACACCTGTGGCAATCAGGCAGCCTTCTACAAGAAGCCCCCCCAGAACGTCTCTCAGTGCTTCGACGTACTGAACCCTGCGGTAAAGTTCTGACAAGCCCTCCAGCGGTCCTTGCATTCTGTTTATTCCCCAGTGTCTTATCTTCGTGTCTCTGTTTCCTCCCAAGACTCTCCCTCCGCGATTTCCACGGCTCCCCGCGTCTCCCTCGTCCCCAGCGACCTTCACGTTTCTCCCCGGACCTCTCCTGCGATCTCCCCCCTTGTCCCTCTATCTGGACCCCTCCTTTCGGACTCGACTTCCCGGATCTCGGACCTGGACTTTCTCGGACAACCCCTCTTGGATCACGGACTGGACTTTCTCGCCAGATGCACGCACATTTTTTTTCAACACCTCCTGGTCATTTACATACCGCACCACACATTGGCTAAAAACACTCACACATAGTTATACACGCAAACCACGGGACACCACACAGTTTATTCACACATCCCACTAACAGAGCGCCTTTTTTTTCACCATACATTTCCCTCCCACAATAAAACCTCCCTTTGTAGATTTTGACGTCATCTCGTGTCTGTCTGTCCTGGGTTTCGCCACACGGGTCAGGTTCTGGTGCGCGAGCATAACAGAACGTCGAAGTCATTATGGACCCAGGCAAACCCAAGGAGCGGACGGTCCTTGTGACGCCCCAGAGCCCCGTCCCCCTAGAGGCAGTAGTAAGAAGTCACAGTTGCCAACTTGCCTCTCTCCGCTCAGAGATTACTGCCTTCACCCGTGTCACCGGAGAGATCAGCGATCTTCAGTCCGGCTCCCAGGCCGCGACGAGCGCGTTAGATGCCCTCACCGCGCAGATCGCTGCACTCCACAGCGGTCTCCAGGATGCGCGACCACCCTGCCCTGGCCTCGGTCTCTGCCCCCAGCTCGGCCTCCGGTTTCCCCGTTTCTGGTCCCGACGTTCCCCCTCCTCCGAGTCAACCCCCACTGGACCCCCGGTGCGAGCCTAACCTCCCCTGCCCCAAGGCCTTCGGTGGGGAGTTCGAGCTGTGCAGGGGTTTCCTTGGTCAGTGTGAGCTCCTGTTCAAACACCAGCCAGCTAGGTATAGGACAGGAGAGACCAAGGTAGCCCTTGTCATGTCCCTACTCAGCTGGGCCATAGCGGCGGTAGGCCATACCGAGCAGCTCGCCTCGGACTATGGTGCCTTCCGCCGCGAGTTCAATCTGGTGTTCGACCGCCCAGCTGACGGGCAGGACGCTGCCGGCCGCCTCCATTCCATCCAACAGGGAGCCAGGTCGGTGGCAGATTATTCCTTGGAGGTAAGGATACTCGCGGCAGACAGTGGGTGGGATGACACTGCGCTCAAGAGCGCGTACAGGAGGGGGCTGAGCGAGCCCATCAAAGATCTCATCGTTCGGGACCGCCCTGCCTCCTTCAACGAGCTCGTCGCCCTCCAGATGGACGAACGGCTGCGGGAGCGGCGCCAGGAACGCGCCCCGCGCGCTGGCCCCTCCCATAGACCAACCCCCGTCCGTCCTACCGGTGCCTTCCCTGGGTCAGCGTCCCGTGGGCTCTCTCCACCCTCATACTCCCCCTCGCAACCCTGGGTGGCTTCTGGATCCAGGCCGGAGGAGGAGCCCATGCAGTTGGGTCGGTCACGGCTCCCGCTGGAGGTTGGGGAGCAGAGGATGCATGGCTGCCTCTACTGCGGGAGGTCGGGCCACTATATCAAGGCCTGCCCGACTCGCCCAAAAAGACCCGGCTCACTAGTGAGGGGTGTCCTAGTGAGCCTGACGACCCTTCCTCAGCCCCAGCCCAAGAAGGAGCACAACCACCTTTTTCCGGTCACTCTCACCTGGGGTAACCACTCTGTCTGTTGGTGCACTCCTGGATTCGGGGGCGGACGAGTGTTTGATGGACATCTGGCAGGCCGGCATTCCACTCGTCCCCCCCCCTAGACACACGGCTCACAGCCCAAGCCCTAGATGGTCGTTCACTTGGTAAGATCACACGCAGCACTGCTTCCCTCACTCTTTCGGGTAATCACGTGGAAGCTATCCGTTTCTTGGTTTTGCGCGCCCCTGGTGTTAGGAAGGCCGTGGTTGGAACGGCACGATCCCTACATCTCTCGGTCTACTGGGCGGATTTTGGGTTGGAGCGTTGCGTGTCATGCCAACTGCCTTCGCTCCGCCCACTCCCCGTCCAGCGGCCTCAGACCCGTGCCTCCTCCCACGGATCTCACTGGTGTTCCTTCCATTTATCACGATTTAGCCCCTGTATTTAGTAAAGACAGTGCACTTTCCCTCCCCCCTCACCGTCCCTATGATTGTGCCATAAATCTCTTTCCCGGGGCCGCCCTTCCCACCGGTCGGTTGTATAACCGTCCCGGAGAAGGAGGCTATACGCAATTATATCAGAGTCCCTGGCCTCAGGAATCATAAGGCCCTCGTCTTCCCCGGTGGCGGCGGGCTTCTTTTTTGTGGCAAAGAAGGAGGGCAGCCTGAGGCCTTGCATAGATTATCGAATGCTAAATAATATCACGGTGAAAAATAAATATCCACTCCCCCTTATGAGTTCCACGTTCGAGCCACTCACGCCACGGTGTTCACGAAGCTGGACCTGCGCAGCGCGTACCACCTGGTGCACATCCGGGAAGGGGATGAATGGAAGACGGCCTTCAACACCCACCTAGGGCATTTCGAGTACCTCGTTATGCCCTTCGGCCTCACCAACGCCCCGGCCGTCTTCCAGGCATTGGTCAACGACGTGCTCCGGGACATGCTGAACACGTTCGCGGTGGTGTACCTGGATGACATCCTCGTGTTCTCCAGGACTGAGGAGGAACACCACCAGCATGTCCTCCAACGGCTGCTGGAGAACAGGCTCTTCGTGAAAGCCGAGAAGTGCGTGTTCCACTCCGCCTCCGTGGAGTTCCTTGGCCACATCGTGGAGAAGGGGCTCGTCCGCACTGACCCCATGAAGACCCGAGCGGTGGAGGAGTGGGCACGGCCACCAACAGGACGCAACTCCAGCGCTTCCTGGGGTTTGCGAACTTCTACCGGCGCTTCATCAGGGGGTTCAGCCGTGTGGCCGCCCCCCTCACTGCACTCACCTCCAACCTCCGCCCCTTCTCCTGGACCTAGGAGGCAGAAGCCGCCTTCTTGGCCCTGAAGAGGCTGTTCACAACGGCTCCGGTGCTCGCCCACCCGGACCCGTGCAGGCAGTTCATCGTGGAGGTGGACGCATCGGACACGGGCATCGGAGCCGTCCTCTCCCAGCGGTCGGAGGAGGACCAGAAGATCCACCCGTGCGCCTTCTCCCGGCGTTTCAGTCCTGCGGAGAAGAATTATGACATCGGCAACAGGGAGTTGCTGGCCGCCCTAGAGGAGTGGAGACACTGGCTGGAGGGAGCAGGGCAGCCGTTCATCGTATGGTCCGATCACAAGAACCTGACCTATGGACGGCTAAGACGCTCAACCCCAGGCAGGCGCGCTGGGCTCTCTTCTTCAGCCGGTTCGACTTCACCCTCACCTACCGCCCGGGCACCAAGAACGTCAGGGCAGACGCCCCAGACACCATCCTTCCCCCGGCCCGGGTGGTGGGTGTCGTCACCTGGGCCATCGAATCAGTGGTAAAGGGCCCAGGCAATGGACCCCGGAACCGGCCATTTGTGCCTCCCTCTGTCCGGCCCCAGGTGCTGGAGTGGGGCCACTCCAGCCATCTTGCCTGCCACCCCGGTGTCTACCGAACGGCGGCCTTCATCCGCAGGGGTTTCTGGTGGCCCACCATGGAGGCAGACACCAGAGAGTTCGTGGCAGCCTGCGCCCGCAGCAAGGCTCTCCAGCAGGTCTCCTGCGCCCCCTTCCTGTCCCCGGCCGACCTTGGTCCCACATTGCCTTGGACTTTGTAACTGGCCTCCCCGTGTCCCAAGGCAATGACACCATTGTCGACCGGTTTTCCAAGGCCGTCCACTTTGTTGCCCTCACCAAACTCCCCTCTGCAGCCGAGACGGCGGACCTTTTCGTCTCCCACGTCGTCCGACCCCATGGGATTCCCCTGGACATTGTCTCTGACCGTGGTCCCCAGTTCACTTCGAAGGTATCGCAGGCCTTCTGTAAGGGGATTGGGGCCACGGTCAGCCTCTCCTCCGGCTATCGCCCCCAGACCAATGAGCGGGCCAATCGAGCCCTGGAGGCGGCTTTGCGTTGCGTTACCACCAGCAACCCCGCCTCCTGGAGCAAGTACCTGCCCTGGGTGGAGTACTCGCTCAACTCCATGGAGAGTTCGGCTACCGGTTTGTCCCCTTTCGAGTGTTCCCTGGGCTATCAACCCCCTCTGTTCCCCCATCATGAGTTGGAGGTGGCGGTCCCGTCCACGAGGGCCCATCTCCGCCGATGTCGGCGCGTTTGGAAGACCGCCCGGGCCGCTATGTTGCGGGCCCGGCGCAGCGCCAACCGGCGGAGAGTGCCGGCCCCAGCTTATCGACCTGGCCAGAGGGTATGGAAGCTGGCTCCCCGCTACGTCGGTCCCTACACCATCGATCGCATCGTCAACCCTTCGGCGGTGCGTCTCCATCTCCCTACCTCACTCAAGATCCATCCCGTCTTCCATGTCTCGCACCTCAAACCGGTAGCCCCCTGTCCAAGCTCCTCCACCCCCCCAGGGTCCTCGGCGGTGGTGACATGGTCTGGGATGTCGACCAGCTGCTCGCCGTACGCCGCCGGGGGCGTGGGTACCAATACCTGGTGGACTGGGTTGGCTATGGACCCGAGGACCGCAGCTGGGTTCCCCGGTCCTACCTGGCCGACTCCGGGAGGAGTTCTATCGGGCCATCGGACGGTCTCCCGTAGGAGGGGGGGTCCTGTTGTGGTTACACCGCCCCGAGCTGCCTCCCCGGCAGTCCCCGATCTGTTCCTCATACTCCAACTTTCTGGAGGAGATGAGGAAAATTTTTGACCACCTGGTTCGAGGTAAACAGGCCGCCAAGAGAATGCTTTCCGTTCATCAGGGCTGTCGCTCGGTGGCTGAATTAGCAGTTCAGTTCCACTGCCTTGCAGCTGAGAGTGGCTGGAATGAGGAGACGCTCCAGGAAACTTTCCATGACACCATAAAGGACGAGTTGGCATCTTGGGAAGAGCCTGACGGAGTCGATCGGCTTATTGACCTAGCTATCAGGGTGGACAACCGTCGGAGGGAGAGAACAGGTAAGATATCCTCTGCTAACACCCTACCTCGTTCTTCTCCACCGTCTGTCTCTTCCAGAGTCCGAGCCTATGCAGTTAGGCAGAGCCAAACTCACCCCTGAGGAAAGGAAACACCGGTTAAGCACCCAAAGCTATCTGTATTGTGGTCAGACTGGCCATTTCCTCTCCACTTGTGCCTTACGCCCAGTAAAAAAAAAAAAAAGGGGGGGGGGGGCTCAACAATAGTGGGAGAGATATTGTTGGGTCAGACCTCGGATTCCTCTCCCCCAACAATGCCACCCTCTCTTGGCTGAATCAGAAGCTCCCACTACCTGCTTTTGTTGACTCAGGGGCTGATGAGAGTTTTTTGGACTGTAATGTTGTGACCCAATTGGCACTGGAGACCATTCCACAGGAAAGACCCCTCACTGCCAGAGCCCTCGACGGACAACTCCTTGCCCGTGTAACCGAGGGGACAGAGCCAGCCAGCCTTCGTGTCTCTGGTAATCATCGGAAGATGATTAGTTTCCCTGTCTTTGACTGCCCTGGTTCTCCTCTTGTCGTCAGTCATCCCTGGTTGGTTCTCCATAGCCCTTACATAGACTGGGATGCTGGAAAGGTAATATCTTGGAGTTTAAACTTGACCTCCGGAATGCTTGCCACCTTGTCTGCATCAGAGAGGGGGATGAGTGGAAGACAGCCTTTAAGACACCTCTGGGCCCTTTCGAATATCTGGTCATGCCATTCGGTCTTACTAACGCCCCCGCTGTCTTCCAGGCTTTGGTGAATGATGTGCTGAGAGACATGACCATCGCTTCGTCTTTGTTTATTTAGATGATATCCTCATCTACTCCCTCGACACTCACCAGCTGCAAGTTCGCCAGGTACTCCAACGGTTGTTGGAGAACAAACTGTATGCCAAAGCAGAGAAGTGCGAATTTCACTCTGCAACCATCTCTTTCCTAGGCTACATCATTTCAGAGGGCCACTTACAGATGGACCCGGCAAAGGTCACTGAGTGGCCAACCCCTACCAGCCTGAAGCAGCTGCAGCGATTTTTGGGATTTGCCAACTTTTATAGGCATTTTATCCGCAACTACAGTCGCCTGGCAGCGGCTCTCACTTCGACCTCCGTTCCGTTGGACCCCTGAGGCGGAGACCGCATTCCAGGAACTCAAAAGGCGCTTCACAATGGCTCCTGTTCTGATTCAATCAGACCCAGAGGCTCAGTTCATCGTTGAGGTGGATGCATCGGATACTGGGGTTGGTGCTGTACGCTCTACACTGGATCTTAAACGGCATCCCTGTGCCTTTTCCTGTCAGCTCTCACCAGCAGAGAGAAACTACGACATTGGCAACCGGGAACTTCTGGCGCTGAAACTAGCCCTGGAAGAGTGGCGCCACTGGCTGGAGGGCGCCAAACACCCCTTCATCGTTTAGACCGATCACAAAAATCTAGAGTACAGCCAAGAGGTTGAACTCCCATCAAGCCAGGTGGGCCCTGTTTTTTTGGCAGGTTCAACTTTACTTTAACCTATCGTCCCGGCTCTAGGAACATCAAACCTGATGCGCTCTCTCGTCAATTCACCACGGAGACCAGCTCAGAACCAGATGCCATCCTGCGTCATTGCTGCCGTTACCTGGGAAACTGACTCCCATGTCTGCCAGGCCCAACAACATCAGGCCGACCCAGGTAACGGTCCACCTAACCGCCTGTTTGTCCTGAACTGTCCGCTCTGAGGTTCTCCAGTGGGGGCACTCGACCAGACTTTCCTGTCAATCGGACACTTGCCTTCCTTCGTCGATGCTTCTGGGGGCCCACCATGGAGCAAGACACCAGGGAATTTGTCGCTGCCTGCTCGGTCTGCGCCCAAAACAAGACTTCTACCAGGCCAATCTCCGGGTTACTTCTTCCAGTGCCTAGCCGTCCCTGGTCCCACATGGCCTTGGACGTCATTACTGGACCTCCTCCTTCCAGCAGTAATAGTTATTTTCACAATCATTGACCAATTTTCCAAATCTGCTCGTTTCATTCCCCTACCCAGACTCCCGTCTTCGAGGGAGACTGCAGATCTCCTAGTTAATCAGGTGTTCCGGTTACATGGCATACCCTATATAGTGTCCGACCGAGGACCCCAGTTCATTTCCCAGGTTTGGAAATCTTTCTGTTCTGCTCTTGGTGCCACTGTCAGTCTCTCGTCTGGTTTTCATCCCCAGACCGAGCGGGCAAACCAGGAGCTGGAGGCGGCATTACGGTGTATGGTTTCTGCTAACCCATCCCACTGGAGTTCAGAGTTGCCATGGGTGGAGTATGCCCACAATTGCCTCATCAGGAATGTCACCCTTTGAATGCTGCCTTGGCTATCAACCTCCATTATTCCCGGACCAGGAAGAGGTTACAGTTCCCTCTGTTCAGGACCACTTGTGCCGTTGCACCTGGAAAAGAGCCCATGCAGCTCTCCTGAGATCCTCCACCAGAGCCCAAACTCAGGCCAACCGTCACCGTATTCCAGCCCCTACATAAACCCCCTGGGCAGAAGGTATGGCTCTCATCCTGGGACATCCCACAGAGTGGAGTCCCGTAAGCTTTCCCCACGATTTCTAGGACCATTTGAGATACACTGTCATTAATCCCTCTGCAGTCCAGTTGAAACTCCCTGCTTCCCTTCACATCCATCCACCTTTCACGTGTCTCAGTATCAAACCTGTTTGCTCCAGTCCCTTGTACCCCCCCGCAGCAGCTCCCCCTCCATCCCGGATTATTGATGACCATCCTGCTTACACTGTCTGGCGGCTGTGTGCAGAAGGGGTCAAGGATTGCAATATCTGGTGGATTGGGAAGGAAATGGCCCTGAGGAGTGCTGTTGGGTGCCACATCCTGGATGCTTCCCTTGTCCAAGAGTTTCACGCCCAGCACACTGGCAAGCCTAGTCGGGCGCCACCTGGCGCCCGTAGGGGGGGGCTGGTACTGTTACATCTGTCCCTCCTTCCAAAGGCTGCTTAACCTGAGCCACTCCCCGAGTATCAGTGTGTCTGTCTCTCTCTCTCTGTGTTTGTGTGAGTGGAGACAGGTGAGCAGAGCCTCAACAGCTGCAACCCATTCCATGATCAAGCCAACCTGCTATAAAAGACCAGCACTGCCACTTCCACCCTGCCCTCTGATCAGTTTGTGTTGCATCCAGCCCTTGCTCGATGTTTTTTTTTGTCTTTTTGCTGCAGTCATCCTGTTCTTCAGATCGCTGCTCTCCCCGGTCCTGCTTCCCCAGCCCAATTCCTTCCACTGTGTTGTCGCCTTAGCTGGCCCCTTGTAATAAACTCCGAAGTCAGTTGGAAGCAAGTTTTGTGTCTGCACCTGTGTCCCATAACAACTAGAGGAAGTTATTCCACTTCTAAAACATCCAGACCACGTTGGATTTGTAAAGGGGAGGAGCTCAGCTGATAATTTACAGACTCTTGCATCTGATGTGGAAATCGAGAAGACCCAGTGGTTGCCTTCTCTCTAGATGCAGAAGAGGCATTTGATAAGGTGGGGTTTTTGTTTTCTATTCTAGAGAGATATGGGTTTGGACCATTGTTCCTACAATGGGTTCAACTAATGTATACAGATCCGATGGCCACTGTTCTCACCAATGGTATCATGCCACCCTCTTTTAAGCTAAGCCGCGGCACTAGGCAGGGCTCGCCTCACATTTTTGCTCTTTCTCAAACCATTAGCACTGGCCTTACGCGTGAATAAGAATATAGTGGGAATACAAGCGGGTTGGGAAGAACAAACTTTCTTTATATGCTGACGACATCCTAGTGGTATCCTGAAATGGCTGCATCAGAAATTAATTTAGTAATAGACTCTTTCTCTGAGATATCGGGATATACAATCAATTGGAAAAAATCAGAAGCCATGCCACTATCCAAATTATGTCCACCGGTCATTAGAGAAAAATGGCAGTTCAGATGGATGCCGTCCGGCCTAACACATCTGGGGATTAAACTAATACCGGGTCTGAATAAGATGATGGAATCGAATATAGCTCCTATCATTCAAAACATTCAATCTCTGTTGCACAATTGGACTAAGATGAATATATCACTGTTCGGTAGAATAAAGCTGGTGAACATAATTATAGCGCCTAAAATACAATATATTCTATACATGCTACCCTTATTATTCCCGCACTTGTTAAAACAGTACAGCACAGTAATTGAGCACTTTATCTGGATGGGAAAAAAAGCCCTTATTTAACCGTACTAAGTTATACACAGCTTAAGAACCGGGGGGGGGGGGGGGGCTGTCACTCTCAAAGATTGACTGGTACCATTATGCCTTCTTTCTCTCCCAACTTCCTAAAATGAATGTTCCTCCAGACCAGGCTCCTGCTTTGGTAAGGATAGAAGAACTAGTATATCCTTCCTCCCTGGAGGCATCTCTGACACAAATGGGAAGAGCAATACCATTCAGGAACCAAGTTATCTTTTGCTTGGGAATCTTAGAGAGTGGCACATATTATGAAATCCAATACATACCTCACACCTGAAGCATCCATATGGTACAATAAGAAGCTTCTCATAGGCAAGAAAACATTCATGTGGGAAAGATGGAATAGGTATACATCTCCTTGGAGATCTGTTTGGGAAAGACTGAATGAAATCCTTTGAGGAAGTGAAGACGGAATATAATCTAGACCAGTGGTTCTCAACCTTTTTGGGGTCCTGGACCCCCTGCGTATTTTTGATCTACCCTGAGGACCCCTCCACCTGATCTTGGGGGAGGGGGGTTGCAATTTGATAGAAACAGAAACTGCGTTTTAAATTGCATTATAGCATTCACTCTTTGGGGCAAAAATAAGAGCTTTCAGTTGTAACTTAGATATAGTTAACAAAACAGAATTCTTATGCAGTAACTTTCAGATATATGTAACAATTTTTATGCAGTAACTTTTAATGCAAACGGGAGCGAGATCTCTTATTAAAATACAATAAATTACACTTGTGAAACAGATGTAATTAGAGAAAAAAGTCCTGTTTCCCTTTATAGTTTAGGTAGATATAGGTCTCGGTCACATTTGAGTAAAATAATCCTACCGGATTATTAGTGTTTCTCAACCGGGGGTCCGCGGACCCCCGGTTGAGAAACACTGATCTAGACAAATCAGACTTTTGGAAATTTTTGCAAATTAGGCATTGTATATTGGGCCAGGTAAAATCTGAATTGAATCCACAAACTAGAATACAGGATCTATTCCATACAACATGGATGGTAAAAGGGGGGGCCTCTATTTTATGTGCACATTAGGGAAGCACACACACAACTAGAGGACCTAAAAATGTGTTGGGAAAAGGATGTTTGGGGGGGGGGGGGTTCGACAGTGCTCTGGGAGAGGATTGTTGCATCTTGGCATAAATGCTCACGTGAAGCACAGTCACAACTCATTCATTATAAGGTGATCAATAGAAGCTACTGGACCCCATGTAAACTGGCCAAACAAACTAAGGGACAATGATGGTTGCTGGAGATGTGGTAAGGAGTCTGGGACTTTAGTACATCTACTGTATTATTGTGAGATGTGGGACAACATTGTTGTTTTTCTGAACAGGATGTTGAAGTTATCACTGATTAAAACCCCAGCACTGTGTCTTTTGAGACTGTTACCAGAAAATGTCAGAATGTCTAATCGTATGAAACTATGGGTACAGCTGGCTCTGATAACTGGCTGTAGAATCAATCTGAGACACTGGAAATCCTCGGCTCCTTCAACCTACAATGAATGGATGGACACAATGTATAAGATGGCAACATATGAACGAATCACTTATAGAACGGCAGGTAGAACATGTTTAAGGAGGTCTGGGGCTTATTCTTCACAGAAATGGGATGTGGACATTGAAATAGATGATTACTCTGCATGACTTTTCATATGGACTCTATGGCTATGTGTCTTGTTTTTAATTTGTGTATGTTTACTTTTTTTGTTTTTTGTGGATTGTTTGGGTGTATGTTTAAAAACAGGAAAAGAGGAAAGTTGAGTTTGTTTGATACTTGTGTTACGATGCATTGTGTTTGTGGATGCAATTGTTGATCTGTCCAGAAAAATATCAATAAAAAAAAAAAAAGTACACTTCACCATGGTATTGCACAGTCCATCATACATTCCGTTGCACAGTTTGTGTAAAGTTAATAAATTTCCACTCATTTAAACCGTCAAGTGTCCATTCGGCTGGATGAGAATGACAGCGCAGCGCCTCGCCGCACGCCGAACATCTTACTTTAAAGACGAATTTCTCCTTAAGCCCTGTGCTAAAGTGGACGAAGTCAAGTGGCAGGGAGTACTCACAGGTGCGAGGTGGGAGAAACGCCTGACCTTGCCAAACAGATTCGCTGAGAATGCCGTTCCTACTGCAGCATGGTCCGTTCACCTCAAACACGGCAGCCGTCGTCCCATTTCCTTGTGTCTCAACCCGAACTCGCACAACTCCGTTTTGCAGCTACTAACATTTTGGTTACGTTATCACAATCAAACATTAACTTCACATCCACACTCAAACTTTCACAGTCTTCCTTAGTTAGCCACTGTGTTCTTTTTTTCGTCGTCACACAAGTCCCGCCCTGTACTTTTTTTTTTAAATAGGTTTACAGTTCTTGACAGTCACTGATTGGCTGATTAATTGTTCAGTCATTATTAGAGGCAATTTAACCCTCAACAAGTCAGTCAGTCTTATATGTGGCTCGCTACATTCTCTCCTTCCAAACCCTGCCACAACGGAGACTTCTCCACAGCACTGGGACTTAACATCAATTGTCCTTCATTTACTATTGCTTAACATTGTTATCGTTTAGCTGGTAGGAATTAAGGCAAAGCATTCACAACCAACAATGAAAAGTATACATTTTATATAACATACATCAGTGGAACAAACATTGATAATGCAAGACAAAATACAATGATACTCAGGATTATTTTGTGATATAGTCCTTGAACTTAATGGGGAATTGACCCCTTGTACTTCTCTGATGCCGACTAGGCCTTGGCATATCCTCACTATCTGCCCTGGAATTCATCTGCATCCTCAAAAAGGTGCTCCCCCTTCTGACACATCCTCTGTGAACACCTGGTTTTCACCTAGTCCTGACTGCTCACTTTGTCCCCCCTCCCTGTCAGGACTGTCACTGTGTGATGTGCTGTGGGTGGGTGTGGGGTGGGTCTGAGTGGTGCGAGGATGACTACAGGGCAAATACACTACATCATAGGTATTGGATGTGGACTGATACTGGGCCCTTTTGTGAGTATGGGGAACTGCTCTTGAGCTGGGGACTTCAAGGACACAAGGTTTCATCTGATCTCTATGTATGACTCTAGTAGGGCCACCAGACTCAGGCCTAACTGTGAACACTGGCATATCAGAATGGTTTTGAGCCACGATGAAATAAGGATCTGACTCCCGCTGATCCTGAATCTTGTTCCTGCCCCTTGGTCGATGGTTCCGCAAAAGGACTTTGTCTCCTGGTCTGATGAGAGCTCCATGTGCCTTGCGGTCATATATCCCTTTGCGCTTCTGAGAAGCCTCCTGTGATGCTGTCCTTGCCACATCAGCTGCTGCCTGTAGTCGTTGATGATGGCTTAGGACCCAGTCATCCATGTTCTCAACATCGCTAACTTCTAGGTCCTTGCCTCCTACGATGTTTCTGGGAAGACACACATCACTTCCGAAAAGTAAGCAAAATGGGGCATATCCAGTGGAGGAATGGACATGGCTATTATATGCCATGACCAACTCTGGCAGATGATCCTTCCAGTTCCTTTTTTTTCCCCCCTTTTCTTTTTTCAGTTCTTTGTCTTTTGCTAGCATGCCTTCCTTCAGAGGCTTTCCTGGTGCAATGTCCCTGCACAAGCAGGCGAGGGGCCAAGGACTACAGCTCGGAGAGTCTTTTGTACAAGGCGGAAGAAGCGTGCAGTTCTCCACAGCAGGCCCCAGGAGGGGACGGGCCAGAGGTTTCTCCACCCACGGTGATGCTCCATTAATGCAGTTTGGGAGAGCAGTAACGCCCCCCTCACGAGTGTCCCTGGATTGTGCAGAGGGGTGCCCTTGTCAGGGGATTATGGAGATCGTGGTCATAAAACTCTCAATCTTGCGCCTACAGGGGCTTTGTCGCCATATACTTCCTCAAGAATCTTAAAGACCATTTTGATGTCTGTGGTGCTATCTTCCAGCATGAGCCTTACAGTTAGCTTTGCCTCCCCCTTCAAGTGTTGTTTAACAATTTCAACGTGATCTTCTTCTGGAACCTTACAAACTTTAAAGTAGGACTTCATTGAAGCTACACACTCTTCTATGCATTGCTCTTCATTACCTTGATTCCCACTACAGTCAGAGCACTTTCTGTCTCTCTGTATATAAACTGTAGCTTGGTTTTTCTGTTTGAGGACTACAGCTTCCCTTTGGTCGCTCCTGACCTGCTCAAGGAGCACTGTATGCTCTCTCATATGAGCAGACTGTTCAGCAAACACGGCTAGAAGATCTTCAAATTGCTGGCATAACTCATCCATTCCTTCCATCATGCTTACATGAACTGAGGACTGGGGCTCTGTCACACAACTCAAGTTAATTAGGTGCTACAATGAAATTATGATGCCAAACATGTAACGGGTAAACTACCCATCTAGTGGGGTGTTTCATTTTGTGTGCTGGTATAGGCAAAAGTAAATGTTTACCCACCTCACAGCTTCCCACTCTTTTTCTCTAGCTGGCAGACAGAGTTGGTAGAATGGTAGATAGGAACTATAACAAATTTAATTAAACTTAACCCAGCAGTTAGTTTCCAGGGGAAAAAAACAAAAAAGAAACCTTCACTGTGTCTCTAAACACCTTGATACAGTATAAACTCAAATCAGATAAATCAATAAATTCACACTTTCTTTTCTCACACCGGTGGAGTTTCTTGGTAAGTTTCAAAGACAATAAAATAATCTTATTCCTATTTTCAGTAAGAAATTCCTTCCTAAACCGCTTTACTCTACTGAGAAAAAAGGTGAAGGCAGCAAAAGGCTGCGCTTCCAGAATGTAACCCTAATGCCCTGATTACCCATGAGCCCAGGGGTCTTCTGAAGCAGCACAGGTACCGGGAGGCCAGAAGGGCTGCCACTTCGGCGGTCGCGGAAGCAAAAACTCGGGTGTGGGACTTTCGGTTGACCTCAAGGATTTGAATGTTGCCTCAAAAACGGACTGCAACCTCACTCAATCTGCTCTTCCAGCATTACAACAAACATTTCACAACAGTACACTTCACCACAGTATTGCGCAGTCCATCATACATTCCGTTGCACAGTTCGTATAAAGTTAATCTACTACTACTTTCGGCTGCTCCCGTTAGGGGTCGCCACAGCGGATCATCCGTTTCCATTTCTTCCTGTCTTCTGCGTCTTCCTCTGTCACACCAGCCACCTGCATGTCTTCCCTCACCACATCCATAAACCTCCTCTTTGGCCTTCCTCTTCTCCTCTTCCCTGGCAGCTCCATATTCAGCATCCTTCTCCCAATATACTCAGCATCTCTCCTCCACACATGTCCAAGCCATCTCAATCTTGCCTCTCTTGCTTTGTCTCCAAACCGTCCAACCTGAGCGGTCCCTCTAATATAATCGTTCCTAATCCTGTCCTTCTTCGTTACTCCCAGTGAAAATCTTAGCATCTTCAACTCTGCCACCTCCAGCTCCGCCTCCTGTCTTTTCGTCAGTGCCACTGTCTCCAAACCATATAACATAGCTGGTCTCACAACCATCTTGTAAACTTTCCCTTTAACTCTTGCTGGTACCCTTCTGTCGCAAATCACTCCTGACACACTTCTCCACCCACTCCAACCTGCCTGCACTCTCTTTTTCACCTCTCTACTGCACTCCCCGTTACTTTGGACAGTTGACCCCAAGTATTTAAACTCAGATGTCTTTGTCACCTCCACTCCTTGCATCCTGACCATTCCACTGTCCTCTCTCTCATTCACGCATAGGTATTCCGTCTTGCTCCTACTGACTTTCATTCCTCTTCTCTCTAGTGCATACCTCCACCTCTCCAGGCTCTCCTCAACCTGCACCCTACTCTCACTACAGATCACAATGTCATCCGCGAACATCATCGTCCATGGAGACTCCTGCCTGATCTTGTCCGTCAACCTGTCCATCACCATTGCAAACAAGAAAGGGCTAAGAGCCGATCCTTGATGTAATCCCACCTCCACCTTGAACCCATCCGTCATTCCAACCGCACACCTCACCAGTCACACTTCCCTCATACGTATCCTGCACCACTCCTACATACTTCTCTGCAACTCCTGACTTCCTCATACAATACCACACCTCCTCTCTCGGTACTCTGTCATAAGCTTTCTCTAAATCTACAAAGACACAATGCAACTCTTTCTGGCCTTCTCTATACTTCTCAATCAACATTCTCAAAGCAAACATCGCATCTGTGGTGCTCTTTCGTGGCATGAAACCATACTGCTGCTCGCTGATCGTCACCTCTCCTCTTAACCTAGCTTCTATTACTCTTTCCCAAATCTTCATGCTGTGGCTGATCAACTTTATACCTCTGTAGTTGTTACAGTTCTGCACATCGCCCTTGTTCTTGAAAATCGGTACCAGTATGCTTCTTCTCCACTCCTCAGGCATCCTCTCACTTTCCAGGATTGTGTTAAACAATCTAGTTAGAAACTCCACTGCCATCTCTCCTAAACATCTCCATGCCTCCACAGGTATGTCATCAGGACCAACTGCCTTTCCATTCTTCATCCTCTTCATAGCTGCCCTCACTTCCTCCTTGCTAATCCGCTGAACTTCCTGATTCACTATCCCTACATCATCCAACCTTCTCTCTCTCTCATTTTCTTCATTCATCAGCCCCTCAAAGTATTCCTTCCACCTTCTTAGCACACTCTCCTCGCTTGTCAGCACATTTCCAGCTCTATCCTTGATCGCCCTAACTTGCTGCACATCCTTTGCAGCTTGGTCCCTCTGTCTAGCCAATCGGTACAAGTCCTTTTCTCCTTCCTTAGTGTCTAATCTGTCATACAACTCACCATACGCCTTTTCCTTTGCCTTTGCCACCTCTCTCTTTGCTTTACGCTGCATCTACTTGTACTCCTGTCTACTTTCTTCATCTCTCTGACTATCCCACTTCTTCTTTGCCAACCTTTTCCTCTGTATAATTTGCTGTACTTCCTCATCCCACCACCAAGTCTCCTTGTCTTCCTTCCTCTGTCCTGATGACACACCAAGTACCTTCCTAGCTGTCTCCCTCACTATTTCTGCAGTGGTTTTCCAGCCATCTGGCAACTCTTCACTACCACCCAGTGCCTGTCTTAACTCCGGCCTGAACTCCACACAACAGTCTTCCTTCTTCAACTTCCACCATTTGATCTTCGGCTGTGTCTTCACTCGCTTCCTCTTCTTGGTCTCCAAAGTCATCCTACAGACCACCATCCGATGCTGCCTGGCTACGCTCTCCCCTGTCACCACCTTGCAGTCTCCAATCCCTTTTAGATGGTGCCTTCTACATAAGATATAGTCCACCTGTGTGCACTTCCCTCCACTCTTGTACGTCACCCTGTGTTCCTCCCTCTTCTTGAAATATGTATTCACCACAGCCATTTCCATCCTTTTCGCAAAATCGACCACCATCTGTCCTTCCACATTTCTCTTCTTGACTCCATACTTTCCCATCACCTCCTCATCACCTCTGTTCCCTTCACCAACATGTCCATTGAAGTCCGCTCCAATCACCACTCTCTCCTCCTTGGGTACCCTCTCCACCATGTCGTCCAACTCATTCCAGAATTCTTCTTTTTCATCCATCTCACACCCAACTTGCGGGGCATATGCGCTGATAACATTCAGGAATAAACCTTAATTTCCAGCTTCATACTCATCACTCTGTCTGACACTCTTCACCTCCAGCACGCTCTTGACATACTCTTCCTTCAGAATTACCCCTACCCCATTTCTCCTCCCATTCACACCATGGTAGAAAAGTTTGAACCCACCTCCGATACTCCTGGCCTTACTCCCCTTCCACCTGGTCTCTTGCACACACAGTATGCCTTCCTTTCTTCTTTCCATCATGTCAGCCAGCTCTCTCCCTTTACCAGTCATAGTGCCAACATTCAAAGTTCCAACTCTCACCTCCACATGCCTACCCTTCCTCCTCTCTAGCTGCCTCTGGACATGCTTTCCTCCTCTCCTTCTCCTTCGCCCAACAGTAGCATAGTTTCCACCGACACCCTGCTGGTTAACAGTACCGGTGGCGGTCGTTGGTAACCCGGGCCTCGACCGATCCGGTATGTAAGTCTTATTTATGATCCGCATATTTGATTTGGCAAAGATTTTACGCCGGATGCCCTTCCTGACGCAACCCTCCCCATTTGTCCGGGCTTGGGACCGGCACTAAGGATGCACTGGCTTGTGCATCCTCAGTGGCTGGGTTCGTTCGTATAAAGTTAATACTGTAGCGAATTCGGGGGACAGTGCATACACAGGAACTGCCGCGACCGGGAAGCGAACCCGTGTAGCCCGCACCGCAGGAGGCATCGCTAACCGCTCGACTAAAGAGTCACACTCGCGAGCCAGCGGCCAGGGTGTCTTCTTATCCATGCACGTTACACTACCCCCCTCCTTCGGGAAGCGCGTCCCCGCGCTTAAGCATATCAGCTCCTTCACGCCTCAGGGCGCCTACGCTTCCGATGGCCTTACGGTCGCTCCATCCCACTTCTGACACCAATGTTAGCGAATTCGCTAACATTAGCCTCCTGCGGTGCGGGCGATACAGGTTCGCTTCCCGGCCGCGGCAGTTCCTGTGGTTGCGTTGTCCCCCGAATTCGCTACATTGGTGTCATAAGTGGGATGATGAGACCGTGAGGTCATCGGAAGCGCGTGCGCCCAGAGGCGTGAGGGAGCTGATATGCTGAAGCGCGGGGACGCGCTTCCCGAAAGAGGGGGGGTAGTGTAACGTGCATGGATAAGTAGACACGTTGGTCCTTGACTAATGGGTCGGACCCTTCAGTCGACTGGTTAACGTTGTCGCTTGCGGTGCAGGAGATACGGGTTCGCGTCCCGGCTGTGGCGGTTCCCGGGCTGCCCCCCGAATTCGCTACAATATATTTCCACTCATTTAAACCGTCAACAGGGTCCGTGCCGCTGGATGAAGAATGGCAGCGCCTCGCCGCACGCCGAACAATGGCCGAAAATCTTGTTTTAAATACGAATTTCTCCTTAAGCCCTGAGCTAAAGTGGACGAAGTCAAGTGGCAGGGAGTACTCACAGGTGCGAGGTGGGAGAAAGGGTAGGGAGAAACGTCCGACCTTGCCGAACAGATCCGCTGAGGACGCCGCTCTTACTGCAGCACGGTCCGTTCACCTTAAACATGGCAGCCGTCGTCCATTTCCTTGTGTCTCGACCCGAACTCGCACAAAGTTCCGTTTTGCAACTACTAACTTTTTGGTTACGTTAACACAATCAAACAGCAACTTCACATCCACACTCAACTTTCACCGTCTTCCTTAGTTAGGCGCCATGTTCTTTTTTTTCCGACGACACACAAGTCCCGCCCTCTACTTTTTTAAAAAAAAAAATAGGTTTACCGTTGTTGGCAGTCACTGATTGGCTGATGAAGTGCCCACTCATTATTAGAGGCAATTTAACCCTTTACAAGTCAGCCAGTTTCATGTGGTTGGCGACATTAGATCACATAATGCTTATAGAGCCTATGGATTTAAACAAACGGGATCCAACGTGAGCATAACACACTACCAACAAAATCAGATATAACCAGCGCAATGAGTGGGGCGTGTTATTTCTCCAAGCTAGATGCTCTATCTGGGTTTTACCAAATTGTGCTGGATGAGGAAAGTGCTAAGCTATGCACATTTAATACGCCATTCGGGAGACATTGTTTCTTACGGTTCCTGTTGGGTATCAGTTCGAAAGCCAAGTTTTCCACAGAACCGTGCAGCAAGTATTGGATGGAATAGAGGGTGTGAGCGTTTTCATTGATTATGTGGTAGTCTGGGGCAGCAAAAAAGAGGAATATGATGAGAGACCAGGGTCTTCAATCAACCACAAAGATCAGGTCTGAAATTCAATAAACATAAGTTCCAGTGTGGGGTGAGAAACATTACTGACTTGGAAGAGAGACTCTCTGATGCAGGGGTGCAGCCAGATCCGGAAAAAAACCGGGCAATTACAGAAATGCCGGTCCCAGTAGGCAAGAAAGACCTACAAAGAGCCTTAGGGTTATTCAGTTCAATTCAAAACTTTATTGCAGACTCAGGGTCCATAACAAAGACAAATAGGTAAAAGACTAACCCCAGACAATACACGGAGTAAACACAATAAAACAACATAAATGGGACAAATCAGTGTCTTATAAGAAGGCAGCTATACCAGTGGTCCCACTGCCGGCATTGGTAGCGTGTGGCACTGAATCTTATATTAGTTAAATCCTTGATGATTACATTATCAGAGTCACTGAGCCAGCAAATAAATTTATACATGAGCTTTCTTAGAAGAGCCTGAAAGGTACCGACTCCTGCAGCCACAAACATTTCACTTGCACTACACCATCTAGGTCTTTTTAGCAGTATTCTCATGGCATCAGTATAAGCCACTCGAAGCCTCTGTAAGCTTACCTTTTTTATAGTTTGACCACAGGTGTGCAGTATAGAGTGTTGTACAATATGCTCTGAACAGAGACATCTCCACACTAACTCAACACATACCAAACTTGCGTGATAGAGTGTTTTCTTGTGCATACATCATGCGGCATTGCCTATAAATATAATCGTCTGTCATTTGTTCAGTAATATAGTGGCCAAGATATTTCAACTCATTACATACCTCAAGATTATTATCAGACAATTTAAAATCAGGAAATTTTAGATGATTGACCTCTTTGGTTCTGCAGATCATGACAAAACGCTCTTACTAGCATTGTATTTGATATCATGCTCCACACCGTACACAGAACATATATCAAGGAGCTGCTGGAGACCAGCGCTACAGGGACTAAGAATGACAAGGTCATCTGCATACATAATATGGTTCACCAAGGTATTACCCATCATACACCCACTCTTACAGGCTTTCAACTGCTTGGACAAATCACCAATAAAAAGTAAACTGTAGAGAACTGGACACAGAATTCCCCCTTGTCTGACACCATTGCGAAACCCCAAATGGGGCTGAAACACTATTACCCCATTTCACTTGCATAGTCTGGAGGGCATACCAACAAGCCAGAATTCTCACAATGTATTTAGGCACCCACCTCTCTTTGACTCAATTTAACAAACAATTTTCTATGATTAACATGATCAAAAGCTTTAGAAGCATCAATAAAACACATAAGAACCGATGAGTTTTGGCCTCTACATTTGTTTACAATTTCCTTTAAGGCATATATACATAAGTCACTTGGTTCACAACCTAAGGAAATTTGTTCCAAATCTATCAGCAAACACAAGAGCGTCGAGAAGCCTTTTAGAAACTGACAATACATGGCAGTGGAAATCCGAGCATGCACGAGAGTGTGAGTGGCTAAATGTAATGTCATCCAACATTTAGTTGAAATGAAAACCTGCATACTCTTGTGACCACATTCTATTACAGCTCGCATCAGTACACACCATTTATAGTTTGCATTTATATATGAAAATTATTTTAAATGACTGAAAATCCACCAAATAAATCTTGAAAAGAAAGCAATTAATGGATGGATGGAGGGTTGGGGTGTGGCAGATTTGTCAGTTCAACCTGCATATGTTGGGTGGCATGGATGAGAACAACTAATTTACAAGCCTACAATAATTCCCTGTGTCTGTCTTCTCCAGTCCAGCAGGACGGCACCCTAAAAATGCTGAATGAAGCAGTGAGGCAGAAACAGGCTGTTTCCCATGGAGCTATCGCAACTGATGCAGGAGCTCTAGGGATTGAAATACAACTTGACAGTATTGAGAGGGGGACCTTGAAGAAGATGCATCCGATATAACTAAATACACAGCCCTGACGTCCACATCCAAATGTATGCGTACACTGCAATACAATATGCACATGACACACAAATGGTCTCTGAGTGTGTAAACGTAGCAGCGCCTTGCTCAACCATACCTCAGGCTATGTTTGGGCTCTGTTATTACTTTTCTCTTTCTGCTGTCACCTCATGCTGTACTCTCGCTCCTCTTTTCTTGTACCACTTAAATATATCCTTCCACCTGATTTTGGTAATGAAGGAAGGCGAGGGATCAAAATACACTAGGACAAAACACACCAGGACTATGCTTTGGATGTGCTCACATCCTAAATTACACAAGTCCAAATACACGCAGACTCTCGGGCACAGCACTCTAGGATGAGAAAACCCCATGCCAGTGACAACACTGTGTTAAACTTAAAACAAACATGGCGTCATTGTTACCAAGAGATGGCAGGTTTACAAAAAAATGAAACTAATCAACCTAATTATACATAATGAATATAGGGTTTTGGAACCCAGCTCATAAGTTACAGGCTGAAGTTACTGAGGTGACAAGCTGAGCAGCAATGGACTGGACTGGCAAGAAATTAAACTTACATGGTTTTGATTTGAGTTTCGATCAAGCAAACTAAGACAAAAAAAACAACCTTTTTTAAACATGTGTTTACTGGCCTGTATGTGCCCCTGTTGTGTGTATGCTGAAACTGTCATGTATGAATGTGGGTATGTATGCAAAAAAGTGTGTGTGTTAGTGAAATATGCCAAAATGCTGATTAAATCCCTTAGTTTCTCTTACCCAACAAGCTCAGCCACCCATAAACAGCACATCTCTTCCAAAGTTTTGAAAGGATAGTGTCCATTTGAAATCAGGTCAGTAAAAATTCATGAATTGTGTTTAAAAGTAAGATTAAGATTGAATTAAATGTCCACATTTTATAGTAGGGAGCTGTCAATTCAAAGACTGTAATGCTGGTGACATTGTTGGAGATTGTAAAAATATTGAACTTTTCTTGAATGGCAATTTTTAAAGCATTATTAGAGAGCGCTATGTTAACATGAAAATAACAAATAAACAAATGAGCTACACAATAAAAATTTCAGAAAGGACTTTTAACCAAGGTGAAAAGAAAAAACAAACAAAAGACACTTGACATTTTACAGTGTGCTTAACAGATCTCTCTAGAGCATTTATTTCACTTCTCATTCCTCCTCTCTTGACATCTCTCCCCAGTCCAGCCCGGGTAACACTGGCACAGGAAGTGCTTGAAGTGTTCGCTGGAGGGGTCAGGGTGTATATTAGCATAATTAAGGTCAGAGGTCATAGATGACACTGAAGTGATCATGTGACCGGAGTTGGGCTGTCTCCTGGCGCAGCGTCCGTTGCCATAGCAATTTTGGAGGCTGCAGCGTCGGGTGGCGGATCTCAGCGATTGGACGTAGCGGCCTAAGACTGAATGGATGTAGTCTCTAAGAAGAATACATTGATGCTGGTAGAGGGGACCAAAAGATGGACACACACCCGTGCACGCGTGCACATGCAAGCAAGGACACACATTTGGGGAGAGACAGAGAGTCAGACAGAGACAGAGAGAGAGAGATCATAGAAAATTTTCATTAACAATAATGCAATGTAGTCTTTACAAATTTTGCCCTAACAAAGCGATGACATATGTGAGTGTCACACTCAAACACACATACCCCCAATCATACGTGACCAGTTGCTTTTGTACACACATACACACAAAACTTTTTTTAGCAGACACACAAACATACACACACAAACACACTTGTACATAAGAAAATGTTTACTGATTGATTTTTCTTTCCTCACAAATCTTACCTTGGACTTGGCAAACATCAGCTCCCCCCACAGCACCACTCCTGCAGCCCCGAGTGCTGCACTCTCCCCCAGGGTGTGTTCCAGGTCTGACTGTATACACACACACACACGCACGCACGCGCACACACACACACACACACACACACACCGCATAGTTGGTCAGTCCTGTATCTGGAGGACTGTGGTCACGTTGTTGTGCATATGCAAAAATAATTAAATTCCATTGTTTATTTATGTGTTTTGTGATTAGTTAATTAATTTAAATAATGTTGGGAAAATGGTGTGCATGTGCAAGTCTGTATGCATGCATATGCATATGTGCCATACATCATACCTTACTGAGAAAATGGAGAGTGTGTGTGAAAGCCAGTCTGGCATAGGGCAGCACAGGTGTGGCATGGTTGGCAGTTTTGCCATGGTGCCAGGTTGATGCCACTCTCAAAGCTTCCAGCAACCTGTTTCTGTTGAGACAAGAGTTTATCAATCAACCATTTAATCAATCAATCAATACTTTCATTTCAAGGCGGTCAGAGGCCTGCCACATCCTGTGTGCAAGCGGGATTTATTTGTTCCCTAGAGCTACTTAAATAATCATTAGTCTTTGATTCGTGGATCTGTCTTGAGTAATTACTAAGACATGCTTTAAAAGTGCTTTACTAAAGAAATAAAACCAGATGAGGCAACAATGAGAATAAGACCAAAAGACATGAGCACAGAGGAAGTAAAAACAATAAATGAATAAGACCAAATAAGTAGGAATAAAAATAAAAACTGTAAATATAATAACAACAAATATCAAACACTTCCAAAAGCTTTCACAAAGACAAAAGTTTTAAGAAGAGATTTAAGAGAAGCCAGAGACTTAGTGTGAGTTCAGTAGGAAGAGAGGTCCATAGTGTGGGGGCTCTAACAGCACAAGCCCGATCACCCTTTATGGGAATAACCAGCAGGGCTCCATCTGGGGATCTTAATGGTCGAGAGGGCGTATACCAGCTCAATAAACCAGAGATGTTATTTAGGAGCAAGACCGTTTAAGGCCTTAAAAGTGAGCAATACAAATTTCGAATCAATTCAAAATCCAACAGGGAGTCAGTGTAGGGAGGCAACCACAGGGGTGATGTGACCGTCCATCTTTGTCCTGGTAATGAGTCGAATTCGGTCGAGGATGGATAGGCATTGATTATTGAATGAATTTAACAGTGCATCTGGATTGAGCGGGGATATAGAGGGATTAAAGGATGGTGAATTAAAAGCGTCACAGAATTTCACTGCAGAACCAGCATTGAGAATGCGAGAGTGTGTTGTAGGATAGTGACTAGGAATAGAGAGCTGTACTGGAACTTTAAAAACAACAGCTTTATGGTCAGTTACAAGCATATCCACCAGCTTAAGACACTTGAGAGAGAAACCAGATAAGAGTTCAAGGTCTAAGATGTGACCTTTGGAATGTGTGGCCCCTTAACAGATCGAACGAGGCAAAAAAAAGATCTAAAAATGTGAGGTGAGGGAATGGGAAGGACAACACACATGAATAATAAAATCACCAAGAATAAGCACCCTGTCATATTTTGGCATGACAAGGGTTAAAAGCTCAGAAAACTCAGAAATAAAACTAACTGAATTAGGGAGCCTATAAATTAAAATGTGGCGTAAAGGGGGATGGCCGGTGATTAACAAAACTTATAACCTCAAAGGAGATAAAATTACCAAAATGAACAGGATGGCACTTACGACCTAACATAAAAAAACAGCTAGGCCACCCCCTCTTCCAGAGGGCCTGGGAATATGAAAATATGCAAATTCAGGGGGCTAACCTCAATCAGAGGAACAGTGTCCCCTGGGGACAGCCATGTCTCAGTAATAAAAACAAAAAGTCCAGATCATTAGAAACAATGAGATAAAGGACTTATTACCAAGAGACCTCACAGTCAAGAGGCCAAAATTGTTTGGAGTCAAAACAGAGTGAAAAGAAATGGGAATACAGCAAATAGAACATAAATTGCAGATATTTGCTCCAGGTTGTTATCGTTTCTATCATTAGATATGTGGTGTGGATGAGAGGCCCTGGGCCTAATAATAGTCTGTATGGGGAAAACGCCCAGTGAGAGGGTTAATGACAGATGAGGCCAGTGGGAGGAGCTAGCGGGGGGACAGTACTGTGGGATGCCACCATAAGCAGAGATGGAGGCTGCGGGAAGGAAGTGTGGGATATAAACAGTCAGAAATGCGGAGAGGACTGTATAGCACGCTGCGAGTACTGCATCCCTAAACCCCATCAACCTCTGTGGCAGGTGTTTGTTGGGTAAAAGTGCCTGTGTATTAGCTAAGGAAACAATTCAGCTAGTTTGTAGCAAACAACACTTTTGAAGAGCAGAGCGAGCACCCTGAAGCATATCCACTTCATTTCCTGGGTCACTGCCTTTATCTTTGTGCTAAACAAGAAATAGGAAGCCATAGCATGTGTAAAAGTGATTTGTTAGTGGTGATGTTTTCCGACTGTGGTTGCAACTTCAATCATGTTGTCCTTGTACACTCTCTTACAGGGATGTCCTCACACACACACACACACACACACACACACACACACACACATTTCCATACCTGACCATTAGAGCTGCATCCCTGGACCCTGCCAGCCTCTCCGGCAGATATATACTGGGGTAAAGGGCGGTTGACTGGTGCCATAGCCAGGCCAACTGGTCATTCTCCTCTCTTGTCCCGACACAACACTGTCCTGTGTAGTTTCTGTCTTAAAACCAACAATACACACCACACAGACACAGGTCAATTTTCATGCCTCACAATGATTGACTTTGAAATTTCTGAGACGTGTGTTTTAAAACTACCCAGACAACTCCATGTCCTGCTCCAATGCCAGACAAAAAGAGCAGTGTTAATTGATGATGGATATATTAACTTAATATTGAGTGGAACAGTGGTGTTGATGTATCGTGATTTAGACTGATGTGTCTGTAAGAGTCATTCATCCATCCATCCATTATCCAAACCGCTTATCCTGCTCTCAGGGTCGCGGGATGCTGGAGCCTATCCCAGCAGTCATTGGGCGGCAGGCGGGGAGACACCCTGGACAGGCCGCCGGACCATCACAGGGCACAAAATAAAATAATTTAAAAAATTGACTCAATCTGTTGGAATTAATTAAAATGTATCTGGAATAATTAAAAAATATCTCTTTACCTAAAGATTTGACTGCGAAGTCTAAACTGAGTTTCATGTGAATGGGGGTGAAAGATGGGAAGAGGCAGTAAATGAACAAGAGCGGGCGGTCTGTCTGAGTGTGTGTGTGTGTGTGTGTGTGTGTGTGTGTGTGTGTGTGTGTGTCAGTTTTTCATCTACGTCTGTCTTCATGTGGGTTGTTGAAGCAGGTGGGCAATCCATAAAACCCCCAGAATCCACCAGAGCGAACTCTCCCCCCCAACTGCAGCGTCTCCTCCATGATCTTCCGCGCGCCTCCCTCAAACTGCCGCCGTGCCATTGACGTCACCACCCTTTCAGACAGACCGGGTCTCTCCTGCCTGACCAAGGCCTTTGACAGCTGCCGGTATACTGTCTTGGTCCCGAAGTCCATGTCCCACAGCGGACGCCACTCCTCCCAGTCGACGACGGCCAAACCGGTGAAGTTGGGCTGCAGCAGCGTGGCGATCTGCATCTTGGCGAGGGAGAAGTGGGCGGCCAGGTCGCTGCGTTGTGGCACTCCTCCGTTCACCCTCCAACCTGATGGGGAGATGTACGGATACTTCCCCAGGTGGTCACGGTAAAAAATAAGGATTTTCTGCAAAAGGTCAAAAGTTTAATCTCATATAAATGTGAGGCATACTGGCAAAAGGTGTCTTCATGAAATTCCAATTAATAATAATAATAATAATAACACATAGATGACACAAACCAACATTTCATTCAAGTGGAATTTTTCTTTTATTTAAGAATAGGTGGTATTTTCAAACTTTTGTAAGAATACCAACATTTTCAGCATGGGTGCACCGTGCATGGAGCCCTCAAAGGCCATGAGGAACGCATCCTCTGCACCCCATTAGATGCGAACAACATCCTGTAAGTAAAAATCACCTGTCCCTGGAATTCCTCCGGCTGGTTTTCTACTATGTGGAAGTCTCTCAGGTCCAGGTGGACATTAAACTTTTTCTGACAGCGTGCCGTGGGCATGTTCCACACTACCACAAACGGCCCGTCCTGCAGAACTGGACCTGCAGCAGCCAGACCGGGGAGGGGAGCCTCCTCCTCCAGACGTGGGTCTCCATGGACCGAGGTCCCAGCCAGACAGCCTGTTGGAGGGGAGATGAGGAGGAAGAGGGGGGTGAAGAAGATGGGGAGAGGGTGGTGAGACAGCTCCATGGCTGCCCGGTTAAAGGTTTATCCCTCCTGAAAAGAAAGAGACATGAATATCAGGTTAAATCATCCATCCATTATCCAAGCAGTCATTGGGCGGCCGGTGGGGAGACACCCTGGATAGCTGCCAGTTCATCACAGTGCCAACACACACACCTAGGGACACTTTAGTACGGCCGGTTCACCTGACCTACATGTCTTTGGACTGTGGGAGGAAACCGGAGCACCTGGAGGAAACCCACGCAAACACAGGGAGAACATGCAAACTCCACACAGAGAACGACCCGGGACGACCCCCAAAGTTGGACAACCCTGGAGTTTGAACCCAGGACCTTCTTGCTGCTAGGCGACCATGCTAACCACTGCGCCACTGTGCCACCAGGTTAAACCACATAGCCCTAATAACATAGGGCTTAATGGGTTCTAGGAAGGCTTTGCAAGCACCAAAGGACAGGACTACTGATTTTAACATGAAGCGACAAGTTATGAACTTTTAAGAAATAAAGCCAGAGCTCGTGTGTGTGTGTGTGTGTTTGTGTGTGAAGTAAAAATGCAAAAACCAGACGTCAAATATAAACCTTATTTCACATGGGAGAGTCTGTGCACCACTATCTCTCCCCTACTTTTCACTGATGCAGTTTAGTTCTGCACAGGTCATTAGAAAAATGTAAATTCAAAACTGAGTGACATTCATTTTAATGGTTTCTATCGTCTTCTACAGCATTACTGAATCATTAATACTGTCAGCACACAGCCATCTGTGCCATGTGAAGGATGACAAAACAACATTAAGAATTTAAAGAGATCGACATTTATCAAAAAACACACAAAGACAATACACATTTCAATAAAATTCTCTTTGTTTCAGTGACATGTATGGAACATCAGATGTCGAGTGTATTTCTAAAGCCCTCAGTCCAAGTTACAGTCTCTACAAAGGGCTTTACTTGCCCAAAAAGCCAGATTCAGTAAACCCCCACCCCTGGACTCTCGATTTGGATGAGGAAAAACATCAAAAACTAGAAAAAAAACTCCACAAGAGAGAAAAACAAAGAAGACTCATCAAATTGTTCAACACCAAGTCTTTAAAATTGTAGAGTTTAACAGTACTTTGACATTTGAGTAAGGCACATTCAAACCCTCCGTTTCATATGACTCGCTGTCTACACAAGGCTTCATCCATCCATCCATTATCCAAGCCACTTATCCCGATCAGGGTCGCGGGGATGCTGGAGCCTATCCCAGCAGTCATTGGGCGGTAGGCGGGGAGACACCCTGGACAGGCCGCAACTCCATTACAGGGCACACACACACACACACACACACACACACACACACACACACACACACACACACACACACACACACACACACACACACACACACACACACCTAGGGACAATTTTGTATGGCCGATTCACCTGACCTACGTGTCTTCGGACTGTGGGAGGAAACTGGAGAATCTGGAGGAAACCCACACAGACACGAGGAGAACATGCAAACGCCACACAGAGGACGACCTGGGATGACCCCCAAGGTTGGACTACCCCGGGGCTCGAACCCAGGACCTTCTTGCTGTGAGGGGAACGCGCTAACCACTGCGCCACTGTGTGGCCCCCAGGGCTTCAATCAGGTCTAAATGTTATGCAGCTAAATTGTATTTAGACACACTGTGGGTGCGAGAAGCCTGTTACTGCGAGGTGTACACCTGGCTAAGGTGTAAAGAAGGTATGTGTGTAGAGAAGGTACACTACCGTTCAAAAGTTTGGGATCACCCAAACAATTTTGTGTTTTCCATGAAAAGTCACACTTATTCACCACCATATGTTGTGAAATGAATAGAAAATAGAGTCAAGACATTGACAAGGTTAGAAATAATGATTTGTATTTGAAATAAGATTTTTTTTACATCAAACTTTGCTTTCGTCAAAGAATCCTCCATTTGCAGCAATTACAGCATTGCAGACCTTTGGCATTCTAGCTGTTAATTTGTTGAGGTAATCTGGAGAAATTGCACCCCACGCTTCCAGAAGCAGCTCCCACAAGTTGGATTGGTTGGATGGGCACTTCTTGCGTACCATGCGGTCAAGCTGCTCCCACAACAGCTCAATGGGGTTCAGATCTGGTGACTGCGCTGGCCACTCCATTACCGATAGAATACCAGCTGCCTGCTTCTGCTCTAAATAGTTCTTGCACAATTTGGAGGTGTGTTTAGGGTCATTGTCCTGTTGTAGGATGAAATTGGCTCCAATCAAGCGCTGTCCACTGGGTATGGCATGGCGTTGCAAAATGGAGTGATAGCCTTCCTTATTCAGAATCCCTTTTACCCTGTACAAATCTCCCACCTTACCAGCACCAAAGCAACCCCAGACCATCACATTACCTCCACCATGCTTAACAGATGGCGTCAGGCATTCTTCCAGCATCTTTTCATTTGTTCTGCGTCTCACAAACGTTCTTCTTTGTGATCCAAACACCTCAAACTTGGATTCATCTGTCCACAACACTTTTTTCCAGTCTTCCTCTGTCCAATGTCTGTGTTCTTTTGCCCATCTTAATCTTTTTCTTTTATTGGTCAGTCTCAGATATGGCTTTTTCTTTGCCACTCTGCCCTGAAGCCCAGAATCCCGCAGCCGCCTCTTCACTGTAGATGTTGACACTGGTGTTTTGCGGGTACTATTTAATGAAGATGCCAGTTGGGGACCTGTGAGGCGTCTGTTTCTCAAACTAGAGACTCTAATGTACTTATCTTCTTGCTCAGTTGTGCAACGCGGCCTCCCACTTCTTTTTCTACTCTGGTTAGAGCCTGTTTGTGCTGTCCTCTGAAGGGAGTAGTACACACCGGTGTAGGAAATCTTCAATTTCTTAGCAATTTCTCGCATGGAATAGCCTTCATTTCTAAGAACAAGAATAGACTGTCGAGTTTCAGATGAAAGTTCTCTTTTTCTGGCCATTTTGAGCGTTTAATTGACCCCACAAATGTGATGCTCCAGAAACTCAATCTGCTCAAAGGAAGGTCAGTTTTGTAGCTTCTGTAACGAGCTAAACTGTTTTCAGATGTGTGAACATGATTGCACAAGGGTTTTCTAATCATCAATTAGCCTTCTGAGCCAATGAGCAAACACATTGTACCATTAGAACACTGGAGTGATAGTTGCTTGAAATGGGCCTCTATACACCTATGTAGATATTGCACCAAAAACCAGACATTTGCAGCTAGAATAGTCATTTACCACATTAGCAATGTATAGAGTGTATTTCTTTAAAGTTAAGACTAGTTTAAAGTTATCTTCATTGAAAAGTACAGTGCTTTTCCTTCAAAAATATGAACATTTCAATGTGATCCCAAACTTTTGAACGGTAGTGTATGTGTAAATGTATGGCGTGCATCTGTTTTTGAGTCTGTGGTCGGCTAAATCCACTGTCCATCTGTAGGTCTTTGGATATCTGTATTATTCTTTTCCATTCATATGTGCCCGTGTGTGTGTTTGTTGAGAGACGAGGAGGAAGAGGAAAAAAAGAGCATATCTGCACCTTTCTGTGCGCGTTAGGCCATTCCCGTATGCCTTGTCATGTTTGTGAAAAAGAGCGATTGTTTGTGCATGTTTCTGGGCATTCCCGTGTGTGTGTAAACATACATGTATACGTCTGTTGGTAGCTTGTATATATACACGTGTGTGTGTGTGTGTGTGTGTGTGTGTGTGTGTGTGTGTGTGTGTGTGTGTGTGTGTGTGTGTGACTGTATGTGTGTGACTATATGTATTTGTATGTGTGTTGGTGTGTGTGGGCATGTTTCTACCTGTGAATGTCTAAATGTGTACGTCTCATTGTGTGTGTGCAAGGCCAAGTATATGCGCAGATTCGTGTATGTGACTCAAGTGTGTATCAGACCGGTCATCCTATGCAAATGAGGATGTATCTGCATCTGAGTGTATTTGAGAGATGGTGTGTATCTGTATGAGGATGTGCATGTGCGTATTTGTACATGTACACCTGTGTGTATGGCTGTGTATGTGTGGGCACATCTGAGTGTGTGTCTGTCTGTATTAGTGTGTGTTAAACGTCTTTGTGCATCCAGAAGATGGGGACTCCCTTGGCATCTCTGTAGGGCGTTTCAGTGAGTGTCTGAGGTGCCTGTTGTCCCGCTGAATAAGGAGGGGGGAGATGGGTGGGAGTAGGAGAAAGAGGGATGGAGGGAGCTGGAGGAGGGGGAGGAGGAGGTGGAGGTGAGGGGATAGATGAAGGCGGGAGAGGAGGAGGTAGATTAGAAGATGACCGGATGGAGGGAGCAGGTGGAGGAGATTGCAGCTTTGGGAGAGAGGGCCGTGGAGAGAGGAGGGGAGGGGGAGATAAACCAGCAGGAGGGGGCGACATGCCAGCGCAGACACCTCCGGAGTCTCCGTCCATCCCCCGTGTCTGACTGTCTCTCATCTCTGTCCGCGTGTCCGCTGCCGGCATCCTGGAAAACCTCAACAGTGTCTCCATGGGGACGAACGTCGTCATGGCGCCCGCGTTCTGCACGGGCACTGACAGCACATAGCCCAGGTGGGCATAGAAGTGCTGCTTGTCGTGGGTGGTCAGGTACAGGCGCTTGAATCTGCGGCGGCTGGCGTACCGCTCCGTCTCCTCCATCAGGATCCGCCCATGACCTTTACCCCGCTCTGCTTTTGACACCACCACCGACTCCACGAATAGACTACCTACGTGACCTATGACCCTGGACAGCCGGGCATGACCCAGGAGACGCTCCGCCTCCCCGGTGCCCTGGAGAAGGATCAAGCTGACAGGAAACTCCTGGCAGGACTTCTGCAGGGAGTGGACCCTGGCCGCCTGGCTCCTCTGCCACTCCGAGTTGACCAGGTCAGCGCAGGGGACTAGCAGGTCCGGACGCCGGTGGATCGGGACTGCGTGAATCCTCTCCAACGTTTCGCCTGCAGAGTCTGTTTTAGTGTGGTTTGTCAGGGCACTGCAGGGGGTCCCTTCTGCTTCTGTGCCCGCCACTGACAACTGATGGTCATTCCTCTCTGCTCTGGGGTGAGAGGTGGCTGTTAGGACCACAGGCTCCTTTCCAGTAGCTTCCATCTGAGGGTCTGATGTTAGGATGCTGCATGGGTCTCTGTTCAGCTTGTCGCCCGTCTCCCATGTTGAGTTTGCAGATGTCGTTGGTTCACACCTGTGGCGACCGGGGTTCATGTGAAGTCAACTGGCATTCAATTCTCATTTGACCCCCCCACTCCCCCCACCTCCCCCTTTTATGAACATCAACCGAATTTAGCCTAAATGAATCCAATACCCTGACAAAACTTGGATGGAGCTGGACCCGAAACCAAATTCAGATGACATGCAAAAATATGGCTTATACATGACATGCAAACAATGTTGTTAGATGCCTTTTTCTTTGCTCTGTAGTTGATTATACTATACAGCAGGTATAATCAGCCCAGCAGTCACACTGGTCAAAGGCATATTCTGACTGCATGACTGATTCCCACTCCTGATCGGTTGCTATGGTAATAGCTTGTAACCAGCAACAGGTAAGGCTGGCGTTACATAGTGAAAATATTCATGCAAATTAGTTGAATTAATAAGAAGTGATTTGCACAGGTTCATGCAACGTCACTGTTACACAAAGCATTTCAAACACCAACCAAAGCTACACCCAAAACACCTTTTTTTACTGCATGACGGACAAAAGCAAACGAAAAGACAAAAGAAAAGGTTATTGCACGGCAATTGAATAATACAAACGTTACATAAGCAAACTCAACTGATGGTTACCCAAGTTAAGTGACGAGTTAATCTATAAACTGGCCGGACAAAGAAATGACCTTGAAAAAATTGTAATATGCTGCAAAATATTTAAATGAAACTCGCCTTCAACAAACTCAGTTATGCAGATGTCTTTTTCAAGGCTCAGTGCCACTAGTTTCAATTTGCCATCCACTGTTTAAAAATATCAGATGATACAATACACTATTTAGACCGTGAGATAAAGTCACGTGACCTGGCAGCAGCACTTTGATTGTCTGTTGCATGAACTCGGCTGCAAAAAGTAAAACGAGTTTCAAATCTGTTCAGTCTGTTCACACAGAACACGTCAGTGAACTGCATGGGCTAAAAAGACCGTGCAATCGAAACGCAAAGTGAAATGAAACCATGGACCATGAGACAGTTGTGCCTGGGGGGGGGGGGGGGGGGGGCTGTATAAATTCTTCAGAAGCACGGTTGTTTAAATTGTGTTGTTGCACAAAACTTCAGTCCCTGTATTGAAATGAAATGAAGATTTTGATTTTGTCTTTTAAAGCATCCTTATTAAACACAAGTACGATTCCATGACTGAAAAGTAAAACTTTGATAACTTAATAATGATATAATAGCATAATAATAAAATATTTATTCAATATAATATATATGATATATATATTATAATATATGATATATATAATATATCATATAATAAATGATAACAATAAAAACACGTTGTGCATGTCAGGATATAGTCTTTAGTTTCAATTACAACCACTCAGCGACAATCCTTCTGATGCTTACTAGACCACTATCCTGATGTTTACTAGTCGTGTTACAGGAAACATTACACATTTTAAAGAGCACTTCTTACTTTTTTTTGGTACCCCATCCATCCATCCATCCATCCATCCATCCATCCATCCATCCATCCATCCATCCATCCATCCATCCATTATCCAAACCGCTTATCCTGCTCTCAGGGTCACGGGGATGCTGGAGCCCATCCCAGCAGTCATTGGGCGGCAGGCGGATAGACACCCTGGACAGGCCGCCAGGCCATCACAGAACCCCACCAGAACAATGTTAAATGTAAAAATAATGGGCCCCTCATGGATGCCACCACTCACAGTTTCAACAGCCCCGAGCAGGAAACCTCAGAAACAATTACACGGATGTAAAATGAGCGGAAATGAGACGTTATGTTTACAAAAATACACTCATGCCACTTCGGTACCTCACCATCTCATACTACTATAAAAATAACCAAAGGCATATTACAATTTGCCCTGACCCCCCCCAAACTCTTTTAATAAGCCCGGCGACTAAAACCAGCGGCGCCGTCGTGTCCGGGCGGAGATAATGAAGGCGGCTGCCTGAGGAGAGAGCCAATGCAAAACAATTACACTTAGTTGCAGGAGCACAGGTTGATATTCTCTCATGTCCACCCCGTTTAAAAAAAATAATTTTGTTTGTTCTTTGTTTTGTTGTTACAAGGACACTGTGCTTGCAGCCACAAAAGGAAAGCAGATTTGACCTGGTAAATACTACATGCAGGCTTAGTAACAGGGTAAGTAACACACACACTTCATGTGGTGTCGACACACAGCCTGCCACAAACACAAACACATGCCCATAACCACAACAGTGTGTTTGACATTCATTGGAAGAACACTGTTTCCTGGCATTATCTCTGGGTTGCGATTTCACCATACTTTTGGCCGCAAGGCAGAATTGAGACACACACACACACACACACACACACACACACACACACACACACCTCAACTTACCAATCAATAAAATGTATTTTTCTTGCGTGGACTGAAAACATATTACACATTGGTGTGCAGACAGAAACTGTGTGTGTGTGTGTGTGTGTGTGTGTGTGTGTGTGTGCGTGTGCGTGTGTGTGTGTGTGTGTAGTGAACTGAATGAACATTTTATTTCACTAAACCAAGCTGTTGACTCCAAATGGTAAACAATTCGAAAATTAAAGCTCTTTTATTCAGCTACAACTACAAATATACAGATATAAGTCAATGTACACTGTGCATATAGTGTAGCTACACTGGGCTACAGACGCCCCTGTCTTATCAACTGACGTGTGTCTATGTGGAAGATGCTATGGTGTGTGTTGTATGTTGTGTTTCAGCAAGCAAGTCAAAACTATATATGAGATAGTTAAGTTTTAAATAAACTAAGTGAGACTTTTGGTGCAGATTCAGGTCAAAACTAACCTACTGTGACAGACTCGTGAAAACCAAAGCCTTGCAAGGCAATCAGAACTAGTTTTAAATGCAAACTACAATTCTAAAGGAGTTAAACTGCATTTTAAAGAACATGTTGCCACTTGCCAGGTGGCTTTACCACACAATGGTGCACCTTGCAACACCTTCGTGTGGTAAAGCCACTGTGTGGTTTATTTGGCCGATATATCATGAGAGATATATATAGGCCAAATAAACAGCATACCGATTTAGTCCAGAATAAAACACTGAAGCTCTTTATGCATGCTCAAAAATCCAGGCAAGAAAATCACAGGAAGTTGAATCAGTTCATCTGGACACGTTTATTGAGAGAAACGTTTCATCGTTCATCTACGAGATTGAAGAAGTGACTTGAGGTGACTTCGATGAAACGTTTCTCTCTGAATAAACGTTGTGTCCACATGAACTGATTCAAACTAAACCTCCACCCATCCATTATACAGAGTCTGTGGAGCCCATCCCAGCAGGCATTGGGCAACACCAGCCCTGTCCAGAGACACCTTGGACAGGTTGCCAGTCCATCACAGGGCCCACAAACAGAAAGATAAGGGTGATTTAGAGACTCCAATTCACCTATCGTGCATTTCTTTTTGCTGCGAGGCAACCGTGTTAACCACTTAACCACCCTGTCACTTCTAAGTTAAACCTATTTATTCTTACTGATATCATCTTCCTACTTTTTTTTTCTTTTTTGGATTTCCTCTCCTTTTCTCCCCAGTTGTACTTGGCCAATTACCCCATTTTCCGAGCCATCATGGTCGCTGCTCCACTCCGTCTGCCGATCCGGGGAGGGCTGCAGACTACCACATGCCTCTTCCGATACATGTGGAGTCGCCAGCCGCTTCTTTTCACCTGACAGTGAGGAGTTTCACCAGGGGGCTGTAGCGCGTGGTAGGATCACACTATTCCCCCCACAGGCACCCCAACCAACCAGAGGAGGCGCTAGTGCAGCGACCAGGACACATACCCACATCCGGCTTCCCACCCGCAGACATGGCCAATTGTGTCTGTAGGGACACCTGACCAAGCCGGAGGTAACACGGGGATTCAAACTGGCGATCCCTGTGCTGGTAGGCAATGGAATAGACCGCTATGCTACCCGGACACCCCCATCATATTCTTACTTGAATGACTGGACTCAGTTATACCATACTCAGTGTGATAATGGCTGTCCAGACTGCAATATTGCTTTAGTGCCCTATATATTTTCATGTATGCAGTCACAGATATATTGTGTGCCAGTATGTGCTTATCAAATTGTCTTTGCACCGATGCCAACAAGAAAAATCCCTGTCCACTGTACACACAATGTTGATTTGAGCAATTCTCTTGTTAATTCTGTCTTTATCATTGGTCCAGAGGAGGAAGTAAGCCTATTAACCAATACACTTGACTACACAATTTCCTCAGAAGAGTATTCCGTGAGATAAGGTTTGTCCAGACAGCAATATTATTTTAGTCCCCTATGTATTTTCATGTATGCTGTCATAGCTATATTGTGTGCCAGCATGCATTATAAAACTTTGTCATCAAATTGTCTTTGCACCAATGCCAACAAGAAAAATCCCTTTCCACTGTATAGACGGTGTTGGTTTGAGCAATTCTCTTGTTAATTCTGTCTTTTTCACTGGTCGAAAGGAGGAAGCAAGCCAATTAACCAATAAACTTGACTATAGAATTTCCCCAGAAGACTTTTTATGTAGCTTAGACATACATCACATCCACTCCACAAAGCAAAAAGGATCTCATTTGTGTCTTCTAAGGCTCAACTATGGCTCTGTTCTTTGTAAAATAATTTCGTTCTTTGTAAAATCATTTCAACTCTTACTAGGTTTAGTCTGTTGTATTTAGATGTTTTCAGGGATGTCAACCGCTGGAAACAATACTTTAGCAGTGTTAAGTTGTCTAAATTCACAAATATAGCCACGTTTCAATCTTGTTGGCTACAATGTCCAATTTAAGCATGTTGTAGTATGATGTCTATACAGTTATGGGATATAGTGAATACTATCCCATATCACAGGGCTTTACTAGCATATCACCAAATCCCCTGAACGTATTACATAATACTACACATTTAAGACAGTAATATACACTGATGAGCAAAAACATTATGACCAGTCACAGGTGAACCGAATAACGCAGATCATCTCCAAACAAGGGCATATGTCAAGGTCTGGGTAGATTAGATGGTAAGCGAACAATCGGTTCTTGGAGTCAACATGTTGGACGCAAGAGAAATGGGCAGGAGTAAATATCTGAGTGACTTTGACAAAGTCCAAATTGTTATGGCCAGACGACTGGGTCAGAGCATCTCTGAAACAGCAAGGCTTGTTGGGTGCTCCTGGTCAGCAGTGGTGAGTACCTACCGACAGTGGCCCAAGGAGGGACAAACCACAAACCGGCCACAGGGTGTTGGGCGCCCAAGGTTCATCAATGTGCAAGGGCAACGAAGGCTATCCCGTCTGATCTGAACCGCCAGGTCTACTGTTGCACAAGTCACAGAAAATTTTAATGATGGTTACAGGAGAAATGTGTCACAACACACAGTGTATTGCATCCTGTTGCATAGCCGCAGACTGGTCAAAGTACCCATGATGACCCCTGTTCACTGTCGAAAATGGCTACAATGGGCATGCGTGCGTCAGAACTGGACCTTGGAGCAGTGGAAGAAGGTCGCCTGGTCCAATGAGTCCCATTTTCTTTTGGATCATGTGGATGGCCGAGTACCTGTGTGCCCTTTACCGGGGAAGTGATGGCACCAGGATGCACTGTGGGAAGACGACAAGCTGGTGGAGGGAGTGTGATGCTCTGGGCAATGTTCTGCTGGGAAACCCTGGGTCTTGCCATTCATGTGGACATCAATTTGACATGTGCAACCTACCTAAACATCATAGCAGACCAGTCGCAGACCCCTTCATGGCAATAGTATTCAATGATGGCAGTGGCCTTTTTCAGCACAACAATGCACCCTGCACATATTGTTCAAAAAGGTTTGAGGAACATGACGAAGTGTTCAAGGTCTTGCCCTGGCCTCCAAATTCTTCACATCTCAATCCGATTGAGCATCTGTGGGACATGTTGGACCAACAAGTCCGATTCACAGCGCCTCCACCTCGCAATTTACAGAACTTGGAGGATCTACTGCTAAGGTTTTGGTGCCAGATATCACAAGACACATACAGAGGTCTTGCAGAGTTCATGCCTTGGTGGGTCAGCGCTGTCTTGGCGGCACATGGAGCACCAACAACATATTAGGCAGGCGGTCATAATGTTTTACTCATCAGTGTATAATTCACTAGAATGCATCTGGATGAAGCCAAGTTAAAGAATTCAGAGCTTCAACATGAAGAAAATAAGATAGCAATAATAATAATGATAATAATGACAATGATAAATTGGTACAAACTCACCAATGGCATAACCTGAGGACCAAAAAAAATGTCAGTGTTGAGAGCTCACAAAGGCTGTCAAACAGCTATGACATTGTTACCAGCTATGCACATATTGTCATTTCACACACTCAAAACATGTAGACTGAAAAAAGGATGTTGGGAAATTGCAACAGGAAACATGCAACTATTTCCTTATAGCTGATAAGCAAAACTGATGATATCAAACTTTAGTTGAGTTGCAAACGTTGCAAACTAGGAAATGGCCAGGGGTATAACGGTAAGGCAAAGTAAACTACATGTGCTTTGCCCTGAGTTCTTTGCAGCAACTCTCTTTCATATGTTCACAGTCTTCCGGTGCCTTTGTAACGACACTATGAGCCCAAGAACTAAATTATGGTTTGACACTACCAAACCTTTTCACTCAGTTAAACTACATGAAGGTTTACAGCACTTGTGAAAATTTGTTCATCTTCACTGTTTAGCTGCCTGACATTTATTAAGGCTGGTACTAGCCCTGAGACAGGATCCTGTGGTAGTCTGATGGTATGTGTTGTTGCTTCTATCAAAGGATCCTGTACTGCTCAATAAAAGTTTCAACCTGCAGTAGTTGGAGACGTTTATAACGAAGAAACTACATTGAATTTCATTCACCCAAACAGATGTCCACAATCCTTCACTTGCACAATTTATAGGCTTTGTTAAACACGAGCACACGTAAAATTTCCAATGCAAAGAAATCAACGATGGCTGACAAATGCCTTAACTTACTCACTGGTATTCTGTCGGCCATCTTTGATTCATTACAATGGAATTTCTTGGGCATGTTTTTGTGTGAAGTCTATTTTTGCATGGAAGATGTGTATAGCATGTGCTGCTGCGGTGGAAATATACAAAGGAATGATTATGGATATCTGTTCGAGGCAAGTGAAATTTGACGTGGTGTTTTCGTGGTAGATCGCAAGGTAAAATTTCTATGTAGGAGCACAGGACCCTTTGGTAGCGTGGAGGAAATGCTTTTGTTTTATTGCTGCATCGTGCCAGATTACTGTAATGACCTACTTTTCACTCTCACAGATGATAACACCGTTTCTGAATTAGCCGTGGAACTTCGGCATGTTTATTTCGCTCCATGCATAACGTGCACATAATCCGACTGACCCTCGTCTACCTTCCCACTCCCGTGGCTGCTCTGTTTTAGTATCCCATAATTCCCTGTGTCCTTAAAGGTGTATTCCCCTAATACTGAACATCAAAATTACCATGTAGTGAATTGCACCGTTATTCTTCCAAGACCCCTCGTCTTGCCCCCTGTGGACCCGATAGCACTAATAGATATCATTTAACATGGAAAAAATCAGTAGGTGGCTCTCCCCCGGATCAGTCACAGACCGTATTATTATTATTATTATTATTATTATTATTATTATTATTATTCCCTTTACTGGTGGATTGCAAACAACTTTAAGGTGCATACCGCCACCTACTGTACAAAAGTGTGTAACATCGTGTCATTTTTACCCTAATCAACCTTGTGTTACTTAAATAGAGTGCCTACAGACCTAATTTGAAGCGACTTTGTTATTTCAAATAGAAAAATAAAATGTGCTTTGCGAATCACCCGCCATCTTGTGGCTCCTGTATGTAACTACAAAATGGCGTCAGACCGCGGAAACAATCAATGACCGGCCTCCCCAAAGGGACTGTATGAGGGCCAGACCGAGAAGAGATGTTTTGAAAACTGCTTTTAAAATCAGTTTTGGATGGCCAACTGTAGCTTCCAAAACGCGCGTAGTAGAGATAATAAACACAATCTCATTACTCTGCCAATCCGGTTGTACAAGTGAAACCGGGTATTTCTTGCCCGGTGCGGGATTGGATACGGGGTGTACTGCACCACAAGGCGACATCACTAACCGCTCGGCTAAAGGGTCAGACCCGTTACCTAGGGGCTAACGTGTGTTATTAGTAGTTTACACAAGTATTTACCGGATTTTTTTTCTTTCCTGGTTAAAATGACTCAAATGTATACTGACTGAAGTAACAATATACAAAACACGTTTTTTGTTTTGTTTTTACAGCAGACGGACATGAAACCTCTTATTTGAAAAAAAAGCTAGCAATTAAAATTAATTTCAGGAGGGGTTGAAAAAAATACTCAACATTAGATGGAAACGGCCAACCAGCTTGCATCGGTGCGAGTGCGTTTAGTTTTGGGTTACACAGATATGTGATAATAGGCTATTTCACAATACCACAGAAGAGCAGAAGTAGTTTTTTGCTGTGCAATAAGTGGTTTTAACAAAAAACAAACCACCCAACAAAAACCCCGCCTTGTCCAATTCATCTTTTTTTTTTCGTCAAATGCCCGAAAAGGAACTTATTTTTTTCTCGATCCATCCATTTAAGAACTCTGTAGAAATCCCAGCTAGTAAGCTAAACCCAAGTATCGTCCCTCTCCAATGCGCGGATATTGGGGCGCCATTTAGGCAACAGGGCGAAAAAGCAAACAAACAAAAAAAATCTCACTTTTGACTTCAAGGGAAGTAACATGGGTCAGAAACTGTCGCGAACAAAGAATATGGTCAACATGCACGATTGGTTTATTATGTACTTTCATATATTGACCATCATTTGGGCTTGTGGGCTGTGTAAAACAAGGCCGGCGTTATTTGACGGATGGCGGACCACCGTGAATAGGGGTGGGTGGTCAAAACCCGAATTATTACCCAGTCTACGCAGAATACAATTTATAGCGCAGAGACATTTAATTACAATGGATGAGACTGTTATGTCTGCACACATCGACAGTGCTGCATTTGATTTGGTGCTGTTCTATTGTGCTGGGATCGATTGGTGATGCCTGCGGGCTCTGGGTTGTTTGATCGGGTCTGCCTGTGATGCTGTGTCAGTCTAAATAAAGAATGCAACGTAGCGGTTGTGTCGAGCGACAGCGCTGTGTCCTGACGTGATTTCTAAATACAATAGAGACATTTTAAAAAATCGTTCCTCGGCTGGTTGATTAGCAAACGTGTTGACAGCTACCATTCAACACCTCGCATATGCAATAAAGGCAACAAAACGCTTTCCCCAAACTCTCACAGCTGACTGTTAAAAACGTGCGACGGGAACTACAACAGGTGGGGGAAAGAAAGCTTTATAAGTGGAACGCGGCGGACATGTGTGGGTTTCACGCTTAACTCCCGAGTCCTACACGGCGGACTGACCCGTGATTTGGGGCGCTATAAATAAAACGTGACGTCAGTTTTGCAACACCCTGGCGACGTCCATGGTTGTGTGGCTACACTACACCAACCCCTGCCGGCGTCCATATACGGTAAATATACAGACACATTACCGAAGGCTCGAAATAGGCGTCGTCAACTTTCCAAACACAGTAACAAAGACTCAGAGGACTGTTTTGCCAGGGAGTCTGAGGGGTCAAGTGGGAGGCTGACTCAATATGTCGATTTAAGTCAACGAAGAGTCTGCCGGTTTGTTTCTTTTTTGTTTGTTTTGCCAAATACGTGCTCATTCAATGCTAATCTGCCGGGGTGTTACAAGCCTGAGCGACTGTCACTTTTAGCTTGGCCAAACAGACTTCATCCGCACTTCGTTAAAATCAGAAAAAGGTCTATAAATGACCAACGGCCGGTGAATGACCGCCACTGATCAACCAATGAACATCACAGACCTAGCTCGTTCACAACTTCACAATACCTACATTATGAGTTTCACGGTTCGCCTGCGTTGTGCTTCCTCGGGCAATTCCTGCACGGACTTCACACACTGATCTGCGGTCAGATTGAATTTCCACACTATGGTTCGCAATAGAGTTGATCGAGTGTGGTATAACAGGTCCACGATCAGCCTTTGACCGAAGAAGGAAGCGACGTGGCCGCCTTGCAGCTTTGCGGTCTGTGAACGCTGCTGCCACCCCGTGGTTAGGAGGACTTACTCCGCACACAAAATCGCTTGTTTAGCGAGGCAACTGAGGTTTAAATCAAACAAACCACAATCAAATATTTCGGTGTACTACAATCTAAATGTGATACGCAACACCCTTGATGTCGGACGAAGGTCAAATCGTCATATAAGGGTCACAAAGTAAATCAACTACAGACAGCGTCAACGTGACGTCACAGGTTTGGCCTTATCAAAGTGCCTGCAGAATATTTTGCAATCATGTGCGCTAAAAGCTGTGAATTACACTGCAGGAAGTTCAGGCGTCTTTATACAAAACTATCAAATAGCAACTGAAGACATCAGCTTCACCACTTTTTGCTTGGATAGGTGCCAGTACCCCCACGACCCTGGGAGCACAATAAGCGGTTTGGATAATGGATGGACTAAATTGTTGAAACGTATTTTTGAATTGCTCATCCACGTCTTCTCAAAATATTATGCAGTATCTACTGAAGCATTGGAGGAGAGGGTCAGCACTGAATATTAAATTCATTTGTGCAACTGCACGTTTTTAACTACAGTGTACCAAGTTAAGCGAAGTTTGTGACACAATTCAACTAAGACAAGACTTTTAACAAAATGTTTGCTTTATTTTTTTATTCAGGACAACTCATTCAAGAATAATCAAGGAGAAATAAGCACTAACATTTTTATTTAATAATTTTCTGTTTTACATGATGTCTGAGATGGATGGTGTTTTTATCTGAATTGGTCAAAGTAAAACCAAAAAAAATAAATGAATATAATCATGATGATAACAATACATTAATAATTAATTAATACAATGTGTGGCATCGATGACAGAATACCAATGGCCCAGAAACAAAGGGTTGTTATCGTTTTTACTTCTTCTGTGGTACTGCAATAATCACCAGCACTAACTCAACTCAATCAACGACAGTAGAGGAAGAATTGGAGTGCGCTCACAAAGGTCTGTACTCCAGCCTCCAAAAGAGGAAATACTTTTTTTTATTTAAATAATATTTTATCAAAGCTTGTTTTTTATTTTCATAAAATGTTTCTAAAACCTCTCTTCTTTGTCTTTAAACTTTACTCTTTTTTGCATGAATATTTTTCCTTTTCTGCAATTTCTCTATTTTCCCACCATGTGTTTGTTTTTGCAAATATAGGTGCCTGTGTGTTTCAGCATGTATATATGTATCAGTGCATGTCTGTGTGTGTGTCCTTGGCTGAGGCTTGTTGGAACAACTGCGTATTGTCTAAGTGCATATGTGTATGAAAAGCATGTACTTGGTGAGAGGTGTTTTGGGGTGTGTGTGTATGTATGCATGCATGTGTGTGTTTTGCATGTCCTCTCCTCACACTGGTATTACCTGTGTTACAGTCAAACTGACAGGGTAAGGCGGGCAAAAGCAATGACAAGTGGTTGTTTGTGATCTTTTGCCATGTGTGTTTGTGTCTATGAGGTGAGCTTATCAAGGAGTGTGTTGAGCTTATATGTGTGTGAGGGTGAGTAGACTATCTTTTGTGGGTGTCTCAGTGCCTATGTAGATCCCAATGTACATATATCTAAGTGTGTGTGTGTGTGTATGGGGGGGGGAGTGTATATTGGTACATAATCACTCTTGAGTGTGTTAATGTAGGTGGGTAAGCATGGTTGTGTGTGCTTGTGCATGTTCATGATCTGTGTAAAGCTTATGAGTTTGTCTTAGCCACTATGAACATGACATGTGCATTTGTCTGTATGAGTTCTGTGTACGTGAACATGTGTGTATACGTGTGCATGTATGTATATGTGTGTGTGAACACGTGTCTGTGTATGTGTGTAGAAGGCACGGGGGGCAGTTTGGGAGGCTCAGTCTCTCAGGTCCATGCTGGAGCCAAACAGGGCCACCAGCTGCTCCTCATAGTGGGCGATGTTCCTCTTCATGATCTCCTTACAGGAGCCTAGAAGGCGCTCGAATGCCTGCACATCTATTACTGGGGGGAGAGAGAGAAGAAAGGAGAGACATATTAGTACACATCAATGGACAGAGAGAAAGAAAATGCTTCTGTTGTTCTCTCCACATATTTTACTGCAGAAAGACAAAAGAGGAACAGACCCATTAGTGCAGGGAAGATGTTAGGACATTTAATGGAGAGAACGCAAGAGAGATTTGCTATGGCATGCACACATGTTGCGCAGAAAGAGATGGATACCAACATATAAAACGCCTGTAAGTGTACAACTAGCACTTATAAGGGGATTTAGAGGGTGGGTTGGAATGGGGTGGGTAATCAACACAAAAGCACATCGATCACACAGCTGTGCAATTCAGGGTAATGGGGAAACACTCTGAACAGATTTCACTTTGAGTGGATGAGAAAACGAGAGACAGGATCAACTCTTGAAAAACCTGTGTGGACATAAAAAAATGAGGAGCTACTCATCTATTGTAGAGACAGAATTAGTCTAAGCACTTACAAATCCTATTATCGCCTCACTACCTTCCACCCACCAGACAGACAGGGGATCAAACAGCCCATACACAATGACAAAAAGAATTAATCTAAAATTTAAACACAGCTAAATAGCTCATCACTTTAAATGTTTTGTGACCAATGACTAAATGTCTGTCGGTACTGAGCAGGTGAACAAATTAAGTCACTGTAATTAGCTTTAGAAGTATGGACACAGCCTTTAATTTTTTTTTTTTTTTACAATTTCAAACCAGGATCCCAGTTTTGAAGAATATTATAACTTTGTTTTGTGACAGTTTCCCACAATTCAATATACCCATTTAGCTTAAAAAAATAAATAAAATAGTTCAGCACTCAATATGGAGAAATTAAAGTTCATTTTATCCCCAAAATTTATGGTTTAGTAAAAATAGCTTATTGCTTGTTTTCTGTTTCAGCAAGTAATTTTAGAACCAAATACTTCACACATTCATCACACGGTCTATGAACTTAAAAAAACAAAACACCATCAGTAACACATCTCTCTTCTTTACCCAAACACTTGACGACTCCCTCCGCATAGGCTGAGGCGGCACGGGGCTTGTTGGTGACCAAGGCCAGCTCCCCAAAGTAATGACCCCTGCTACAGCGCGCTATTTCCACCTCCACATTGTCTGCATGGTCGGCCTTCGTCTGGAGGGAGGAAGAGACAGATGAGAGGAATGAAGGGAACGAAGTGTATTCCAGTTCATCAAGTCATGATTTGTGCTGTTGCTAGGGCAGAAAGAAAATAAAGGTTAGAAGTATGTTTAATTTTTTTAATCATTGGTGGCTTGTGTGCTGAAGACGTTCACTTGTGTGAGTGCAGTTGTGGAAGTGACAGCAGCTTCCACATGTTACAGAGAAGTTCTTTTGGACAGTTTGGTCGTTTTTGCCAAAACAATGTTAGTAGTGAAAATCATACGACGAAGTAGGACCTGAAGAAGGGACTTGACTTGAAAAGAAATGACTTGAGAATAGAGCTCACAAAAGTGCTTTACATACAGTGGATTTTACATTTCAGCACAGCTTGCGAGGGAAGTCCTTGTCTTGTACGACACTTCTGCAAAGTGCAGCCCCATTAGGCAAAATTGCGTTACTTAAAAATGTGCTACTTAAAAACCAGGCTTGGATGTTAGAGGAAAGAGGAGGTGGGTTAAGTCATTGTGGTTGTCAAGCGCTCGGCCCCCACCCTATCAGACCAGACACCCCTCCCAACACACACATATATACAGTACCTACTCTCAAAGCTGTTTGCCTGCATTTAGGCCTGCTTCATTATGTGCAGTTAGTGTTAGTTAATAGTTAGTGAGACAGCAGCTCACCCTGTTGGCTTGAAACATGCCAACACAACACATACATTCATGTGTGATAGAGAGATGAGCAAATGAAACGCGTTACTCAGTGTGATCAATACACTGTGGGTGTAATATGTTATAAAGAGCATACTGAAGTCCTTAAACTGAACAGTGAGATATTTATAAGACGAAAGAATGAGGGGAGGGGGAGGAATCAGCCCTTACTTTACTCTTCATCATAATCTTCACCTCTCCAGATTCTACGATGTAGAAGCAGTCAGCTTTGTCGCCCTGTGGAACAGGAGGAACACGCACACGTGCACACACACACACACACACACACACACACACACACACACACACACACACACACAAACACAAACAAGTCATTTATATACTGTGAATGAGACACTTATATCAAAACAAGTTATGAGCAGGCCAAGATATTAGCACTAGTAATAACTACAGAAAGGTCTTCAGTGTGTTGTCAAATGACCAACACTTAAGCATTCTGTTTCATCAGTTTGACTGGGTAAATGAGTAAAAAAGGAAATGGCTGCCAAACTTTTCATCCTGTTGGGCACCATAAGGATATTTAGAGAGAAGGAAATAAATGGCATTATTGCAACATCCATCTCTACATAGAAAACTGTTGATATTGAGCTAAGTTATTTACAAAGCTAGAAAATATATATAAATTCCAAGAGGCCCAGTGATGATCAATTAACAATAACTGACAATTAACAGAATTATAACAGGACCTTTGGCATCACCAGCCTGTTCATGTCACCTCGATAAATGCCATTTGGTGGTGGCTCATCCAAATGGAAACATACAATTTCAACATGGTGGACCCCAAACCAGATCCAACCACCGAATGCCATGCTGTAGAGTTTAAGCTATTCTGTACCAAATCTCTGAGTCTCACCTGCATGATGATGCGTTCACCTTCTGAAAACTGCTTCATTCCTAATACATCCACAATCTTCTGCCTCTCTGACACCTTTACAGACAGAGGATTGGGAGAAAAAGAGAGAGAAGGGAAAAGAGGGCACAATGGAAATAGCAAGGCAGTGAGTGTGACAGCGTGTAAGTCAATGACAGAGAAATGTTTCATTGTTTTAGGAGTGTCAATTATGGCCATATCACTACAAACGGACATGCTCTGATCCCTCCTTCGTCCCCCGATCCCCTCGTCTCCCCTCCTCACCTCCAGAGATTTGAGTAGGGGCACAGACTCAATGAAGCACTCGTACATCTTCCTCTTCTTCGCATTGTTCTTCACGATGAGTCTACGGAACGTGGCACGGTCCTGGAGTGCACGCATATGCATGCGCACACACACAATAACATAGAGAGAGAGATATTCTTCAAATGTTTTTTTCCGAAGCAAAATAAAAAGCTTGACCATGAAGCGCTTCAAAAGATTTAGCTGAGGCTTGGTAAAAGTCTGTATTCTTCCAGATTTTGAGACTCTGGGACAGAAATCTCATTACCAGAAAAACAATCTAAAATGTTTAATACTCATTTATAAAAGTCACAACTTCCAAAAATATCAGTCAGTAAATCAAAGGTGACTCCTTTTCTTGTAAACAGTGGAGATGCAGAGGATGGGAGAGTGAAGGTGGAGGTGGTGGACTACAACTCCACAACTAAAACACTGCTGGCTAGGGTAGGGACACCATTTCGCTTGAGACACATTTGACAAAAAGCAATATGAATGCCGATTTTGTTTTGAATTTAATATTTAAGGTACTTTAGCCAGTAACAATTTACTGTATACAAATGTATTCTTAAATACACAAAATGTCATCATTGTGTGACCTTTACAACGCCACTTAATAGCAATTCCATTTATGCTGTGATCGGGTCCCATTTCCCCTCTACGGCCACAGGGGGGTGCTGTGTCAGGGTAAGTGATCAGTAGAGAGACTTCATTCATGGAACGTGGAGAGCTCCATTCTAGTCGTGACATCAGAGCCGGCCCGACGCATGAACGAACTAAGCGCCTGCTTAGGGCCACCATAGCCACCAGAGGGCCCCCAAGAGTGCTTGAAATTTTTTGTGTGATCTATTATGTCAATGGTAATCATTCAAAAATTGGTTAAGTGGTTAGCTTGTTTACAGTAAATGCATTGTCTTCTGGTTTAGTTTGTTACTTTTCAGTACACCACGTTCAGTATGCCACTTGGTAATGTATAACTTTGAATATTAAAGTGCAAATTAACACCAGACCACTCTTGTGAGTTTGCCACCTTTTAAGATTAAAAACCATAGAAGGGTAAAAACATGCCAGGCTGATATTGCTATGATGTAAGCAACACAGCCACAACTAATAAATTTGATAACGGTAGTGTCAGATTTACAGTAGTGCAAATGATTAAGCATTGACAATAGTATTGGCGGTGCCGAGGTGTTGGGGAGGCAAATCAAATTCTGCTTAGGGCCCCATAAAAGCTTTGGTCGACCCTGAATAACACGACTCATACCCAGGACTGAATATGTCTGATAATGGTAACTCAATTAGTTCATTTGACAAACCTTTATAGAGCCCTACAGCTAAAGTCTCTCATTTCAAAATGAAATATGAACATTTCAGAGAACACCATGAGAAAAATAAAAGCAATAACGATTATGAAACTAAACTTAAAACCAAAGGGTGGGATCTCTGGTTCAAGTCTCCATGTTGCCTCCGGCTTGGTTGGGCGTCCCTGGAGACATAGTTGGCCATGACTGCAGGTGGGAAGCCGGATGTGGGTATGTATCCTGGTCACTGCACTAGCGCTTCCTCTGGTCGGTTGGGGCGCCTGTTCAGGGGGGAGGGGGAACTGGGGGGGGGGAATAGCATGACCCTCCCTTGGGCTACGTCCCCCTGGCGAAACTCCACTGTCAGGTGAAAAGAAGTGGCTGGCGACTCCACACATATCACAGGAGGCATGTGGTAGTCTGCAGCCCTCCCCGGATTGGCAGAGGGGATGGACCAGCGACTGGGATGGCTCAGAAAGTAGGGTAATTGACCAGATACAATTGGGTAGAAAAAGGGGGAATCCCCCCTCCCAAAACCCCCCAAAGGGCGGTACTTTTTAAAGTGGGCAATTTACAAACTTGTCTCTTGAGGAAATGACCACTTTTACAGACTTAATTGCATCCCATTAAATACTTTGTGTGTGTGTGTGTGTGTGTGTGTGTGTGTGTGTGTGTGTGTTTAATCTCACCAGTCCCCATAGCGCTCCCTCCTGGGTGGCAACGATGGTTGCAGCACGTGGCGTGTTGTACATGAGTGCGAGCTCCCCAAAGCTGCCCTTATTGTCATACTGGCCCACACACACTCCTTTTACCACGATATCATACACACCTCTGGTGAGGTGTAGCGGGTGGGGGGAGGAGCAGAGATATAAACAGAAAGACAGGGAGAGAGAGGAGTAAAAGATGGATTTCAGAAAAATGGGCAGATGCAAACAGAGGTGGGAAAGAGAGGAGGAGGGGGCCAGAGAGAGAGAAAGCAAGAGAAACAAAGAGGCAGAGGGAGGAAAGAAAAGAGACAGAATTAATTTGCAGAACAGACCAAGTGAACCAGAGAGGGCTCCCAGTGATTTAGTAAGCATCACGCTGGAGCTGGAGTTTAATGCTGATCGCTGTTGCATACTGGCCTACTGACTAGTTTAAATAACCACCCAATTACAGTTTATCTGCAGCCTGGGAATATGGCCTTGGGTCAGCATGGCAGACTGAACCAAAAAGTTTGTAATTTTGTGCACTTTTGTGTGTTATTGTGTGGCTATTTCAGTATAGTTGTTCATATTCTCTCCATGTGTTTGTGTGGGTATGTGTGCATGACTGCATGGGTGCCATCAGTTTGTATGTGTGAGTATTTTCATGCCTGTGAATACTGTTTTGTGTGCTTTGTGTTGTGCCGACTTGCATTTGTTTATATCTGTGTGTGGTTGTGGATAAATATATTGCCAAAAAGCAGTAATACTTCAGTGAAGCACCCCCGCCTTGAGGATTAAACCTGGGGGGAAGGTAATATGCAGCGTTGTTGCTCTGAAGGATTAGCCAGTAATTTTGTGAGATAGGCTGTCCTCCCATTGGCTGTGCAGCCGGCCTAAAAACCATGTTGCTGGTGGAGTATTAACTTAGTTTGACAGGATTACTGTGACGAGGACAATGATGATCACTTGTGTTGTCGGGTGATTGCATACAGTTAAGCACGATGTAATCTACACCCAAAGTAAAACGTATTAGTGCTGCTGTCTGTTTCCATGAATTGAAACTAAGCAGGTGAATCTGGGTGAGGGCTGTAACCTGCAATGGACTTCGCCTGTCAAAATGCCCCTCTGTCAGGGGGATTAAGGTACATATAGTCCAGGCAACCATTAACACCGCCCAGGCGCTACTCTTATCACACTGGGTGACTGAGTCACCATACATACAGGTCTCACAGCCACCACATAATTCACACTACCCCACACTGCAAATTCCCACCACACAACTCTGGGTGCTCTGGTTGTACAACATCACAGAAGAAAAAAAAAACTTTAATAATGTGGTTGTAGCAGTGCATCCAACTCCTGGGGCCCACGATCAGCCATTTATTTTTATTTTTTTTGGTGAAGTTTTGCTGTTATTCAACAGCAAGACAAAAACTGTGTTTGTTGCAAAACAACAATGCTTGTTTGTATTCAAGCTGCACAACTTCTGCTACTGGCATCGTTTCTGCTTTCGTGTTCCCTCCAGCTTTCATTGGCTATTGATGTGGGGTAACTGGTCGCTGGATATCAAACATGTTTGAAAACAGCCATGGGGCTTGCAACTCCAAACGTCTGAGTTGCCGTCTGGATCCATGTTATGTCACTCACTAATGTGAGTGTGCTACACTTCGACAGGAACCAGCAGCAACAGACAGCATTTTGTTGGCAACAAAGCACCAACTGTAATAGTTGGCTATTCTGAACCCACCTTTAGAGGGGTGGACCTCTGGAAGTTAGATAATACTTTCAAACGCTTATTCTTTTTTTTTTTTATCCATATAGTACAGCAATACAGGTGCCATAGTCAACATGACTTGTGAATTTTGAAATGAGCCTATAACTCTGGAAACTGTTAAAATAATGTATTGTAAAAATAAAATAAACCTCTTACAGGCAAGCTTTCAAGGATTGACCTACTGTAGAACAAATACAAGAGCAAAGATATTTGAAAATGTTATGCCAACATAAATATTTCATGTTTTCCCCAATAAAGTTGAAGTAATTTTCAGTTTCCAAGTGTCTTCAGTGAATGCAGACACTTGGAAACACTGCAATGCTTAGTAATAAATCAGGACAGGTATTGCAATTAAACGAAAAACATTGCTACTGGCAATGGTATTGGCTGAAATGACCATGGAAATGGACTATCAGATATCATCAAAAAAATCTAATATTGTGCATCCCTAACACTGTAGGTATCATACTTCAATTCCACGCTACTGGTGGCATTAATACTACCCCTCGACAGACCGGGGGGGGGGGGGGACAAAACAAACAAAACAAAAAAACAGTATGTGACCGGGCAAACATGTTGTTCTCAAAGGTCATCACATGTCCTGTGTACAGGGACTAACTGTACTGGACTGGGTGTATGCAGATGGTGAGATAGCATGCTACAAGTGTAATTGGATGGTAGTGCGTCGCACTGAGCTGGGCTGTGGAGTGGCAAGCTGATATGTGCAGCTCCCGATCAGGGTGGGCCAAATTAACACCAGCCAAACAGTGGTATAGTTTAGTTGAAAATTGTACATATGGTACACACACACCCGCCAGATACTTGGGTAAGTAAACAACCAACATCTGGAAGTACTTATACTTGAGAGGGTTTTTAAATTGAAGAGAACAGCTGGTGCATTTGGAATTGATTATTGACTAGTGCTGGTGCACAAAAGAGCTAATGTGTGGGGGGGTTATTGAAAAGGCTTATCTAACAAAATATGTTCCAGTTTTTAAAGGGTATTAAAATCAACGTACAACTCCACAGTGATTTGATTTACTTTCGGACACAGCGTAAGTATCTCGAAAACCGCATCAGAAAGGCCCTGTGACTCATAAGTAGATTCCAACCCATTATTTTAAAACCTCTACACACTACAGAACATCATAAGCAGTAGAGGGATTAGGAGGAGCAGTAGTACATACTGCTAACATGTACCCATATCAAACTTATATATATATAAAATCCAGTGAGTCAAGTAAATTCTTTATGACAATACAAAAGCCTGTTTCATGCCATAAGCAATCATCAGCTGTTAAGTATTGACAGCTGATGATATCTGCAAACACAGAACAAGACTAGGTCAAAAACTAGTGTACGGCTGGATTGTGCATGATCAACGTTCAAAATTGTGGCCAATTTGTTAAGAGGGGTAGTCAGTGGTAGTGTCTATAATGGGAATTCCTGGATATTAAATGTCCATCTGCTATTTTCTGTAGTGGTCCCAGTAATATTAAAGTAAGTTAAAGGGTACTGAAGTAGTATACCACATGACATGGTTAAGCTACGTTCGGGGGGGGGGGGGGAGCTATAAATGCAGTTGCAAGAACAACACTTTCCACTCATATCTTGGGATGTTTGATTTCAAAAATAACTTAATTTTAATTATAGCTATTCTAATTATCTGTTGTCTCTCATCTGTTTCCATCTGCAGACGTCTCTAATTTTTCTACGACTCACTGGCTTGATGGGCAAATTCACAAAAGGACTGCGCAGCTTTTGCAGCCGCTAAACCTGCACAAATAAGACAAAAAGAAAAAGTGCAACTCTCAAAGCACCCACAAAGGGTAAAATGCACCCCTAACTGCACTGCCATGCAAATTGCATCTTGGTGTTATTTTCACATATCTAGATTAGGTAATATGCATACATTTGGTGAAAATTGGTCCCTTTCTATGTAAATGAGCATCATTGAAAAAAAAAGCCCAATTCACAAACACCACCACTAACAGCCACACGGAGTCAGAGTGAAAATTATCAGTGTCTCCAGGGAGTTGGTGGTAACTGACGTCCAGACTTTGCAGTGATCATGGCAGCAGTGAACGTAGCCAGGCGAAGGCATCGTCATGCCAGGCGTGCTCGTGAGGGGATATTTCGAAAGAGAATATCACTTTTTGATTTAACTGAGATGGAAATAATTCGTGGATACAGGTTGCCCAGTCAAACAGTTCTTGCTATACTTGATGACATCAAGAATAACATTGAACCTGCCTACTGTGTTCTTGATGCAAAGCCACCATTTATCCTTTACCACCTGGATAATTGCAATCAGACGCAAAACAATGGCAAACTGCACTCAGCAGCAAAACTTTATGGGCGTGTTTGCGCTGCAATGTCTTTTGTGAATCGGACCTTGAGACAAGGCAGATAGCAGTTGCAAGTGATGCACAATTCCTCGTGCTATCAGTGGCCGCAATCTATTCTTTGTGAATTCACCTATAAGTGTTTTGCCAGATTGATTATTATTTGGGATGCTTTAAGTCTGCACTCTCCCCTCATGCCTCTCGGTGCACGGACAGATTTTTTCCTCTTCTAAAAGAAGAGGAAGAGGAAGACCAAGAAGCCAATTTGACATTTTATTCTTACAATGAATTTGTTCTCTGTAATTAACCCATCCTATTGTATAGGAGCAACGGGCATCTGTGGGGCAGTGACCGGGGACCAACCTCAGTTCTTTTTCCTATTGCCTTGGTCAGGGGCACAGACAGGAGTATTAACCCTGACATGCATGTCTTTTTGATGGTGGGAGGAAACCAGAGCACCCAGAGGAAACCCACGCAGACACAGGGAGAACACCCAAACTCCACACAGAAAGGATCTGGGACGGCCTGGGTTTCGAACCTAGGACCTTCTTGCTATGAGGCAACAGTGCTAACCACTGGGGCACCACGATGCCCTAACTGCCTCTACTCTGCTCTATGCTGGAGTGTTACCAGATGTGGAAAGAGCAGCAATATATTCTGTACGGTAGCGTGCAATAAACGTGGAATGAGCTGGAACCATTACACATGACCGATTCATTTTGAAAGAGCAACACCCAATAGGGGAACTCCCACTTCCATGTTTACCGGTGACGTCGTTGGTCACCTGACCAATCGTGTAACTTCAGTGACGTTGTTGGTCATCTGATCCAGCGGCCCAATCATGTAAAACTGACCACTGAGTCAATCAGTCAGGGACCAGCCAAAAACACCACAACAAACACTTTGCACACAAATGGTTTTGCTCACATACAAATGTACAAGCTCCACGGACCAAATTTTCACATAACTGGATCAAAAAGTAGTTTAAGACAACTCCTAACATTTTCTGGCTGTGTTTCTGCTGCTAGATGGGTGGTGTTAACTGTGTAAGAACAATCCCACCAGTGTGCGATAAGATGTCTTGTGACTCTCTAAACCTCCTGGCTCCCAATCAGTTTCTCTGAGTGCCAAAATAAACCACACAAGTACTTGCAAATACTACCTGACCCAGCTAATAAAACATACACACAGGCTGATTAACAAGAACCCTGATACATAAACAAACAGACCGAGGGACAAGGCAAACAGTGTAACAGACTAAAAGAGACAAAACAGACAGGAGGACCAGAAAGCTGCACAAGACAGAAATAGAAACAGACCGATAGGCCAAAAGGCAGACAGACAGAGAGGTGGAGATATGGGACAAATATGCCGTGTCTTCTACCTCTCTATGACGTAGAAGTTGTCTCCATCGTCACCTTGGTCGATGACATGCTCCTGGGGCTGAACCAGCAGCTCAAACATGGCATCCAGCACCTCTGAGAACTGCTCCTAGAGAGAGAGAGAGAGAGAGAGAGAGAGAGAGAGAGAGAGAGAGAGAGAGAGAGAGAGAGAGAGAGAGAGAGAGAGAGAGAGAGAGAGAGAGAGAGAGAGAGAGAGAGAGAGAGAGAGAGAGAGAGAGAGAGAGAGAGAGAATGAGAAGAAGAAAGTGAGGCTGTGCCAAAGCGAGAGAAAGAGAGTGTGTAATGGGTTGGACGGTTGTCCCAATCACCACATCTAGTAACTCCAAAAGCTAATCCTGCAGGAAAAGCAGAGATAGGATCACCTAAGATTAAACTTTTATTAATTCTGTTCGGGAAATCGATTGATACGGAACATGAGAGAATAATGAGAAAGAAAAGGAAGGGTGTGTTTGTGTATTTGTGTCTAACCTTGTTTAGCAGTCAAAACATTAGGATTTCTTTCCTAGTAATGTTTTAAACAGCAGGATGTCTTTGTGCGTGTTACCTGGTCTAGTGTTTTAAACAGCAGGATGTTTTGGTGCGTGTGTCTGTATTACCTGGTCTAGTGTTTTATACAACAGGATGTCTTGGTGCGTGTGTGTGTTACCTAATCTAGTGTTTTAAGCAGCAGGATGTCTTGGTGCTTGTGTGTGTTACCTGGTCTAGTGTTTTAAACAGCAGGATGTCTTGGTGCATGTGTGTGTTACCTGGTCTAGTGTTTTAAAAAGCAGGATGTCTTTGTGTGTGTGTGTGTTACCTGGTCTAGTGTTTTATACAGCAGGATGTCTTGGTGCGTGTGTGCATTACCTGGTCTAGTGTTTTAAACAGCAGGATGTCTTGGTGCGTGTGTGTGTTACCTGGTCTAGTGTTTTAAACAGCAGGATGTCTTGGTGCATGTGTGTGTTACCTGGTCTAGTGTTTTAAACAGCATGATGTCTTGGTGCGTGTGTGTGTTACCTGGTCTAGTGTTTTAAACAGCAGGATGTCTCGGCAGGCTTCTTGCAGTCTGCAGCGCTGTTCGTCTGTTTTGGGGTGAACCACTCTGGGCTCTGTGTCCTCATCATCATCATCTGGGTTGAATGCCTCTGCACACACTGTAGGGGGGTTTACACAAACTATACTGTCATGTCCTCACACAAACACACAACTGATGCATCAGTCTATTATGTAACCCACAGAATAGGGAAAGACTAAAGGCAGGAGGGGACAGCTCATCACAGGACACGGGCAGATTCCAGAAGTAGGAAAACAACACATTAAGGATGTGGACACGGACCAGTTTCAGTGGACTAAGAACACCGGGGATTCCAAAACGTGAAATATTGAGGCTATGACATCTAGCTAAGGTATTCATTCAGCCTTGTGTTCACCCAGTAAAAAAGCTCCTCTCGTGAGTGAGTCACGTGCTTGTGTGTAAGATACAGCTTGCCCTGGCCGGAACAGCGAGTTTAATGTGAATTTAATGTCACTTTTATCTTTGAGTTAATTCTGCAGGAATACAGCTTCGTTTATTGAGATAAACATAACTGGTGCTGGCTGCCAGTCGATCCACTGGCACTGAGGTGAAAAGTAAATCCACTTTTTTGCTGACGAGTGATGAATCCGACACTTCCAGGAGAAGGACGGCCTGAGAATCTGAACTCACTATTTCCATTTGTTTACTATAATCACCTTCTAGGAAGGCAAACATTGCACTATAAAAATGAACTACAGTTGCCCACTGGGGACTGGGGTTCGCGCCCCGGTCTTGTCAGATCCGACTATGGCCGGACTCGACGAAGCAGCGATATTGGCAACGCTGTCTTCGGGAGGGGGGCGGAGTCGGCTTGTGTTCGTCACATGAATGCGTCTCTGGGTGTGTCGGAAAAAACAGTGGTTCGGCCTGGAGTCGCCTTGTCACGAAAGTGGCGAGGCGTCTCCTTCGAGACTGCCGGCCGGAGAGATGCAGTTGGCGAACGCACGCAGTACGTGTTTGAATTAAAATAGGGATCGATTGGCCACTAAATTGGTAGAAAAACAGAAAAAATCAGAAATAAAATTAAGAGAAAATGAACTAGATAGTTGATGCATAAAGTCTGACTATTTTGTTAATTTGTCATATTATTTTACTTAATTTTTCACAAAGCAAGAGAGGCAAGATTGAGATGGTTTGGACATGTGTGGAGGAGAAATGCTGAGTATATTGGGAGAAGGATGCTGAATATGGAGCTGCCAGGGAAGAGGAGAAGAGGAAGGCCAAAGAGGAGGTTTATGGATGTGGTGAGGGAAGACATGCAGGTGGCTGGTGTGACAGAGGAAGACGCAGAAGACAGGAAGAAATGGAAACGGATGATCCGCTGTGGCGACCCCTAACGGGAGCAGCCAAAAGTAGTAGTAGTAGATTTTACTTAATTTTTCAAAAATTTACTTTATTTTGAATTACTTTTGTGTAAAGCGCTTTGAAACTCCTGTTATGAAAAGTGCTATATCAATATTTATTATCATTATTATTCAAAAGGATTGTTTTTCCTTTTTTATATACATTTGTTTTCGAAAGGTACTGTATTATTTTGTTTTCAAAAGGCCACTACAGTGAATGCTTTAATGTGCCTACTGTATTTAGGCGAGATGTTTTCAATATAAAGTAGGCTTTTGTTTTATTTAGCAGGACCAAAATAATGTTGTGAAAAATAACATCCAGTTCTAACATGCTTACGCCTTTCTCTCTTCATAGTGTTGCATAATAAATCACCCTCAAAATAAACAAACAAACAAACAAACAAATAAAAATAAATCTCGAAGCCATAAAACTGCAGTATTTCCTCAGACAATTGTCACACCATCAAAATCTCATATTGTGACATCTCTACTACATGCAGAGAGATATGGGCACATGTTTTAGCCACAAATATGGTTTAAAAAAATGCATGTGATTTTCTTCATTCCTCTGCTCCCCTCTCCGCATAACAGTCCTTATCCCGTGGACACTTAGTTCTTCTCTCTCAGAAGGGTGCACCATGTGCTGTGTGCTCATGTCAGCATCCCCCCAAATTGGCCTGCACGACATGAGGAAAATCTGCAATGTGTGATGACTGTTCAATATTGTGATGATGATATGACTAGCGATAAATAAACAAATATCGAAGTGTGCATATTACGTAGTCTACACGCAGTGCCCTTTGGTGTGTTCTCCAGGGAAGTTGGCTGTCTGCAGACATTGCATTTTCAGTTCAAAGTCTTGATCTAACAAGTGTAGAGTGAGGCTGGTGTAGGGCTCTGTCATTCAACTGGACCAAAGATCATTAACATATTAATTTCTTGTGTGTATTTATTATTTCCATTCCTGTTTGTGTTGTGCTTTAAGTCAATGGAAAGGAGGTCCTTTAATCGCTGAATTTCTGTACGCCGAAATCTGTGAAACCTGAATATACAGTGCATCCAGAAAGTACTCAAACCCCTTCACTTTCCCTACAATTTGTTATGTTACAGCCTTATTCCAAAATGGATTAAATTCCTTTTTTTTTCTCATCAATCTACATACAATATCCCATAATGACAAAGCAAAAAAGGTTTTGTAGAAATTTTTGCAAATTCATTAAAAATAAAAAACTGAAATAATGCATGTACATAAGTATTTACACCCTTTACTCAGTACTTGGTTGAGGCACCCTTGGCAGCGATTACAGCCTCAAGTCTTCTTGGGTATGAAGCTACAAGCTTGGCACACCTACATTTGGGGTATTTCTCCCATTCTTCTCTGCAGATCCTCTCGAGCTCTGTAAGGTTAGATGGGGAGTGTCGCTGCACAGTTATTTTCAGGTCTTTCCAGAGATGTTCAATAGGGTTCAAGTCTGGGCTCTGGCTGGGCTACTCAAGGACATTCACAGACTTGTCCCGAAGCCACTCCTTCGTTGTCTTGGCTGTGTGCTTAGGGTCAATGTCGTGTTGAAAGGTAAACCTTCACCCCAGTCTGAGGTCCTGAGCGCTCTGGAGCAGGTTTTCATCAAGGATCTCTCTGTACTTTGCTCCATTCATCTTTCCCTCGATCCTGACTAGTCTCCCAGTTCCTGCCGCTGAAAAACATCCCCACAGCATGATGCTGCCACCACCATGCTTCACTGTAGGGATGGTATTAGCAAGGTGATGCGAGGTGCCTGGTTCCCTCCAGACATGATGTTTGGCATTCAGGCCAAAGAGTTCAATCTTGGTTTCATCAGACCAGAGAATCTTGTTTCTCATGGTCTGAGAGTCCTTTAGGTGCTTTCTGGCAAACTCCAAGCGGGCTGTCATGTGCCTTTTACTGAGCAGAGGCTTCCGTCTGGCCACTCTACCATAAAGGCCTGATTGGTGGAGTGCTGCAGAGATGGTTGTCCTTCTGGAAGGTTCTCCCATCTCCACAGAGGAATGCTGGAACTCTGTCAGAGTGACCATTGGGTTCTTGGTCACCTCCCTGACCAAGGCCCTTCTCCCTCGATTGCTCAGTTTGGCTGGGCGGCCCGCTCTAGGAAGAGTCCTGGTGGATCCAAACTTCTTCCATTTACGAATGATGGAGACCACTGTGTTCTTCGGGACCTTCAAAGCTGTAGACATTTTTTTGTACCCTTCCCCAGATCTGTGCCTCGATATAATCCTGTCTCGGAGGTCCACAGACAATTCCTTTGACTTCATGGCTTGGTTTCTGCTCTGACATGCACTGTCAACAGTGGGACCTTGAATTGACAGTTGTGTGCCTTTCCAAATCATGTCCAATCAATTGAATTTACTACAGGTGGACTCCAATCAAGATGTAGAAACATCTCAAGGATGATCAGTGGAAACAGGATGAACCTGAGCTCAATTTTGAGTGTCATAGCAAAAGGGTGTGAATACTTATGTACATGCAATATTTCCGTTTTTCATTTTTAATAAATTTGCAAAAATATCTACAAAACCTTTTTCACTTTGTCATTATGGGGTATTGTGTGTAGATTGATGAAAAAAAAGGAATTTAATCCATTTTGGAATAAGGCTGTAACATAACAAAACGTGGGGAAAGTGAAGGGGTGTGAATACTTTCCGGATGCACTGTAAATCAATGTCGTTGCACAGGTCTACCAGATTTAATCTGTCGTGAAGAACTTGTTGCCTACGCACACTGTGTCCTCCTTTATTTTGCAGCAGATTTTCCACTTGCTCAAACTAAAAGACTTAGTGTTAGGTGTAAGTTTCAAGATATAACTTGAGTCTACATTAAACGTGATTTGGCGCTACGGTATAACTTTTAGCTGTTCATAAACTTGAACATAGTGCCGATTTACGGTCGAACTATGTAAAGATGTAACTTAGTTATGCTCTGCTGGTGCAGCCGGCTACAAGGCTCCATCTGATAGGTCAAATGTTCCTGTGCTGAGTGTGAATGCATGGCGCGTGTAAATAAAATGATTTTTCTTATTCATCACATTTCAGGCAGTGTTTTGTGACGTGTTTATCGCGCATGTTCATATCGCAATGACGATGAAAATACGATTTCTCGGTCAGCACTACCTCCAAGTCACATACATATTTCTGTGTGCAATTTTAGATGGCTGACCTGACCGCACCTCATCCTCTGCTCTCCTCACACGGCCCTTTACAACAGCATGGAGTTTGAGAAGGAGTTTAAATCGAGCCTACTTAATGCGTGATTGGGTTGAGAGGCTATGATGTCACACAATAGAAGGAAGAGAGGGGAGGAGCAAGATTACAGAAATTTTTATTTATCTATTTAACCTTTATTTAACCAGGCAAATCATTAAGAACAAATTCTTATTTACAATGGCGGCCTGGCAAATGGCAAAGCCTCTTTTAGCCACAAACATGGTTAAAAAAGTGCATGTGAAGGGGGTAGGGTCTAAAATAAATGTCAAAAGTTAAAAGGACAGCAGCACACATTCAAACATTTCCAACACATCCACTACTTAATACAATCACAACAAGCATTACATAAATGACATGTAATCTAACACAAAAACATTGAGCAGGTAGCTAGTTAGCAGACAACCGCATCAGGCAACACAACAGAACAAGAGTAGCATTCACAAACAGTTAAGACAAACAGGCAAAGAACATGGGACAACCACAAGCAGCAGACAGAACAAAGGTTAGGGAATATTAATGGGTCGGGACACAGCTGCATGTATCAGTGCAAATGTCCATCATAGATCATATAAACTAGTAGGGGTGGTAATCTAAACATTTCTATAGAGACCACATAAACAGCGGTGTAAATAACTGCCGCACAGGTGTGTATCTGTGGTCAAAATAAAGGAAGCGCAGCAGATAATATGAAAAGAGGCGCTTTTGTGTACAGGCATTTTTGGGACAGTTACTTACTGAAGCGTTAGGATTTTCTCCATACGTCACTGGTAAGGAAGCCATTTTGAACACTTGTTAATGTTAATAATCAGTTGTTAATCTTGTAACTTTTAGCCTTCGTTCTTGATTAAATGGATTTGTTTTTTCCCCCCGGTGTGCATAACTGCCACTGTGGGCTATGCGTCGCAACTGTGGTCACCGACTCACTTACTCATGGACGACCTGAGAGGGATGTTCAGTAGGATGCACTCGCAATTGATGTATGAACACACGGAGTCTGCAGTTGGCCCCCTTCTCACTGAACACTACCTTGGTCCACCTACACAGGTGGTGCAGCACAGGTGAAGCATGGGTCTGGACCAGTGGTACTCACTCCGTGGCTCGCAAGCCTCACGTGGTTCTTTGATGACTATGTTGTGACTCTTCAAGTAGTCTCTAATTTTTACTCATCGAAAATACTTTTAAACGGGTATTTCAAAAGATTTTGCCCAAGACATTTTTTAGTAGTGATAATCCTATAAAATTTTAATTTGCCATTAGTTACAACCACTGACCTATGAAAACCTGTGTTCTCCTCCCTCTCCCTCCCTTTCTGACCGAACTACCAATTGATCTCTGGTCGTTCTGATCCTGAGTGTGCTCATCTCGACAGTGGAAAGCTAACGTGCAGCTAAAATGGCAAAATAAATGATGAAAACACTAGTACGAAGAACAGGCTACAAGATATTCTAAGATGAGCTGCATTTATCTGCTTTGTGAGAACATCCGACGTCAAGTAACGTGGCCTACCGAACTGATAAACGTTAAACAGAACTGAACTGCCCCTTTGGATCACTGTTTCCAGGTAGCAGAGGACGATTACAAACTATTGTGTTGCAGGAGTGTCACAAATTGCACTGAATAGGGTAAATCCAATGTTTACATCCTGCCAACCTTTTACTGACTAATATACTTTTGTACAGTAAAACTGAAGCACTCTCACTCTGTATGGGTCTCTCTCTCTTCCACCTCTTGACTCTCACTGTGTCTCTCTTTCCCCTCTCTGTCATTCTCGTGTTCTCCCACCTAGAGAACTGACTGTGTGCATGTGTTTCTTTCTGTAGCCTCTCCCCCTCCCCCTCTACGTGTCTCTCTCCATCTCTCTCCCTCTGTGTGTGTGTGTGTGTGTGTGTGTGTGTGTGTGTGTGTGTGTGTGTGTGTGTGTGTGTGTCCTCTCTGTTTCTCCCTGCTGGGGAGAGAAAATACAAAGCTACAGTTACGGATGTTGTGATCACGCTCTGTATGTAGCCTACTACATTCATCTATTTTTATGGTTATGGACTTTACTACAGTTGTTTTGGGCTTTACTACATCAGTGGAGCTTGGGCTGATGGTCTGTCTGTAGTCTAGGCTACTACAGGGGCAATACAGGCATTTGAATTGCCAGGGCCTAAGATTATTCCTGACCCAAGTCTTAAATCAGTTTCAACACATAGGCCTATTCACAAACAGGGCAAGGCCCTGAGTTGGACTAGATCAGTCAAACAGTTAAATAGCCCCCCCACAAGTAACATTTTTTAATTCAAAACGTTCATGTCTAAAAGTGTCATATTGATAGATTGGGCCTCGGTGTCTTAAAGTATGGATTGTGAAATTAGGTGGGTTACAAGGTATTGTGAAGAGAACTCTGTAAATTTTACACAAGGCCAACTGATTACTGACCCCCCCCCCCTTCGTCTCCCGAATTGTATCCGGCCAATTATCCCACTCTACCGACCTGTCCCAGACGCTGCTCCACCCCCTCTACCAATCTGGGGAGGGCTGCAGACTACCACATGCCTCCTCCGATACATGTGGAGTCACCAGCCGCTTCTTTTCACCTGACAGTGGGGAGTTTCGCCAGGGGGGACGTAGTGTATGGGAGGATCACGCTATTCCCTGCAGCCCCCCCCCCGAACAGGCACCCCAACTGACCAGAGGAGGTGCTAGTGCAGCGACCAGGACACATACCCACATCTGCCTTCCCACCTGCAGACACGGCCAATTGTGTCTGTAGGGACGCCCGACCAAGCCGGAGGTAACACAGGGATTCAAACTGACAATCCCCATGTTGGTAGGCAACAGAATAGACCATCACGCCACCTGGACACCCAGCCAACTGAATTTTTTTTATCGTTTCACATATTCCACCTATCTATATACACACATATGAATTTCTTCAAAGGGGCCAGACCACAGGGTCAGCCACAATGCAATGCCCCTGGAGCAGTTTTTGGGGTTCAGTGCCTTGCTCAAAGGCACTTTGGCAGAGACAGTGGGCACCATAAATATAATACCAGCCACCAGCTTTCAGCTAAAATACTCCTGTCAGTGCTGGGGATTGAATAAGCAATCTTTTGATTAATGGTCAGCTTTTTTACCTCTAGGCCATCCTGCCACCTGTGGTGGCACAACATGACAAGGGTACAATTATGTCTTAACACTAGAACCACTGGGATTTCACTCCTACCTAAAACGATCATAGGCGGTCAAACTGACGGCTGGTTTTTAAACTCTATATTCTATCAAGATAAATACCAATTGAGTCATGATGACTGCACATGGTCGTTTTAGGTAGATCTTATAACTTTTTTTGTGCGATTGATCTAAAACGCACTTTAATGCAAATATGTGCAATTTTAGGAGCATTCAGGGAGTGGCAGGTGTGTCTTTTTTTTTCTCACAAAGTTATTAACCTTTGAAAATCCAAAATGGTCATAATGACCACCCATGGTCGTTCTAGTGTTTGAACCGTCATCCCCGAGAGGGAATGATCATATTTTTTCTGTTTTAGGGAAAAAAATGGAGGCCCTCTTCAATGAAAAAAATATGTGATACACTTTAAAAACTGCAAAAAGTAGGTCTTCAACTTAAGGTTAACGCTGCAAACTGTACAAATGAATGTCAAAACTATGAAACATGGCTTTTCACAGTACTGCAACCACCAAGAGGTAGCATACACACCTTAATGTCAGAACTATCATAACAAGCAACCTTCTTACGACACTGTGATAGACAGGAGCAGCTGTCTTTTTAAAGTGGCAGTAGCAGCCACTGTGGTAAATACAGTCACCACCACACCACACTCAGACACTTATCAAAGTGCAGTGCTATGTGACTACTGATCACATGTAATTACACATATGTAAACATCTGACAAGCAAGGCAGAGTGTGAGAACACAGCAGCAACACACAAGAACACCTGTAATATACACTAACATAAGCACATGTGCTCACACACACACAAACACACACACACACACACGCACGCACGCACACACGCACGTGCAAGCATGAAAAGGGACACAAACAGAAAGCATTGACATGCAAATAGACCACAGAAGCAAAAAAAACAACAACAAAAACCCCACACATACACACCGATACAAAGACTGTAATGCACCACTTACAGTGCTTTACATACTGTATACACAAAATACTGAACACACACATACACACACAAAACACAAAACTATGGGTGACAGACAGATGCAAAACAGTACGACAATTCACTTTAGTTAAACAGCATTCGACATGCATGACACACATAGGACAGACACACACAAATACAAGCTGTAGGTGAACCACTTAAGCAGTTAATGTATGCAACAATGTCCCTGGTGTGGATTACATTTGGGCTACATGATGTCAAAGATAAACACACACACAGACACCTTACCTGACACTCTCCTGTTGAATCTGCTGGGTGGTGGAGCTGCAATGAGAGAGAGAAAAAGAGAGAGGGGTGAAATTAACAGAACCGTACTTTTTATTATTTAACACAATGACATTCAATATGATTCTGCAAATACTTTTAAATCCTCATTGCAATTGTCTGCTTGAAACAGACTGTTTGATAACAATAACTGAATTGGGAGTGCAAAATGAAAAATGACAAAAGGAGTGGAGAGAGAAAAATGAGAGAGTAAGAGCACTGAAAGATGGAAAGACAAGAAAAGACAGTAGACGAGGGGGGGGGGAATTCTCAGCAGTGGGGTTAATATTCTCTAGGTCTCACATGGATGCTACTGTGAGCTGTGGCTATGACCTCCATCGTCCCCAGTTACAAAGTTTCACAAACCCATAGGCACTCCCCACGGATTCACACAGCTAAAAACACTAGATAAACATGCAAACACACATGCCAACACATGTCCACACACACAGACTACACACATGCTCTCTCCCTTTCTCCGTCCCAAATGCCAATATATTTATTCTTACATAACTGCCCCGAAAACAAACAGAGTAACCAACAATTAACCAGTAAAAGCCAAGAAACCAAGACCAGGTAGCTCATCCATAGTATAAAATCTACACCTTTATCAGTCCTTAGAGCCAGAGGACCATAAAGTGGTTTCTTTTTAAAATTTACAGGACAGCCAAAACACTTTGGCTTAAGTCTTCTGACCTTACAGTTCTCTAGTTTAACAGCAGCTTAAATATTGCTCTTTGAGTTTTGATAACTTGGCTAGTGAACCAGCAAATGTGGCTGATGAATTCTGACATGCTAGGAACCCACTGTGACCCCTGGAACAATTATTTACATTTGTGCACTGGCTTGCATCCAAAGTGTTGTGTACAAACTCAGTGCAACCCTATGTTTAATATGCAGTAAATCTTAATCATTTTAAGATATATCATCTCTTCAAAAGCCTTTATATCCATTTAGGGATATTCATTTAAGGTAAACTGTTACTTGATTTCCAAGGTTAAGTGGGGGAGGGGTAAAAAAAAAAAAGAACAACAACAAACTAAAAAAGCAAATACCACCCCTACATAGAGTAAATGTTAGTATTTTAACCTAGCATATTAAGGGCTGAACATGGCCTACAGCTTCTATCATATGCCAGTGAGTTTTGTGTTGGTAATCAGCCTGTCAAAGCAGGAATCTCATCTCCCAAATGGTGGACGTCTCATTCAGGAATAATCCTGTTCACTTTCACATGTCATTTTACCAGACAAGACAGCACATCAACTTGCTGCAGTGTCTTGAGATAACATTGGCATAAATAAACTGTTTTTGGACAGCAGTGGATTAGTGGAGACTTGATCAGCAGCAGTAATGATTCTAACTTCTGGTCACGCCCTCTGTGCTCTAATGCTCGGCTAGTAGATAGCGGTCATCCAGTGTCCTGTGCCTGGGAGGACACTGTTGCATATGAACATGCACCAGTCTGTATAAAGTGGTGAGTCAAAGGAGATCAAACTCTGTGGTGTGTGTCATTTATTCTTATGTTTTGCCCCCCCCTTTTCTCCCCAGTTGTACTTGGCCAATTACCCTATTTTCCGAGCCGTCACGGTCGCTACTCCACCCCCTCTGCCAATCTGGGGAGGGCTGCAGACTACCACATGCCTCCTTCAATACGTGTGGAGTCACCAGCCGCTTCTTTTCACCTGACAGTGAGGAATTTCGCCAGGGGGATGTAGTGCGTGAGAGGATCACGCTATTCCTGCCAGTCCCCCCCGAAATGGCGCCCCGACCAACCAAAGGAGGTGCTAGTGCAGCGACCAGGACACATACTCACATCCGGCTTCCCACCCGTAGACACGGCCAATTGTGTCTGTAGGGACACCCGACCAAGCCAGAGGTGTTGGTAGGCAATGGAACAGACCGCCACGCTACCAGGATGCCCCGGTGTGTGTCTTTTTATATCTGTGTTCTGTGAGTCCATGAGTTCTAGCCTTGTAAAACAATTGTTTTTCTTTTTAGGCGTGTGTGTGTGTGTGTGTGTGTGTGTGTGTGTGTGTGTGTGTGTGTGTGTGTGTGTGTGTGTGTGTGTGTGTGTGCCTGTGGATGCAGACATAGCCTGACTCTTCTATGTGTAAGTGTGCACGTGTGTGTTCATGAAACTGTGTGCATACGTTCCAAATGTGCATATGTGTTTGGCACACACACACACACACACACACACACACACACACACACGCACGCACGCACTCTCTCTCTCGTCCATTGCCACCTTATTACCATGCTGTCAGAGTCCATTAGATCGAAGTTGTTAAGACAAGGACCTGGGGAAATTCACATATGCACCACAACTAACACCAGTCACCTGGAGGTGCACACACAAAACAACTCTCTATTATTTGCAAGGATATAGCGTTTCTCCTAATCTGTCCACACTGTGTGGCCATTACATAAAAGTTTCACATTTCCTGAAAGGCTGACAGTACCCCAAACAAGAATGTTTTAAAAATGCTTTTGAAATTTCTATTCTCTTTCAGTTGATATATGTCTGGTGGCCAGTGGGTTGAGAGGTGGCTGAAGCTGTAAGGTTGTCAGCATGTAAACAAACACAAAAATACTACTTTCACATGGACAATCTCTTGAGTAAAGTAAACTCACATCTCTTGTCTTGACTGGCTGTTTCAACTGACCCAATTCACCGTTCCCTATAGACAGACTCACTCAGACCCGTCCTAATGCCAGTGTTTGAATTTTATTTTCATTAGTTTCCCTCCTGCCAGCTTTCACTTTTATTTGACTAGTGATGAGAGACTATGGGGAACTACAGGGGAGAGAAATTTGTTCCTGCAGCAAAAGTCCTGCACTGGGTTTGAATCCAGTGTGCCTGCAGCGAAGGTCCCGCCATTGGGTCTGAATCCAGTGTGCCTGCAGCAAAGGTCCCGGCATTGGGTTTGAATCCAGGACACTGCAATTAGCCCTGAGCCAATATGGTAGGCGCTCCTCTGGCTGAGCTACCAAAGCACCCCAGACATGTTTGCACTATGCCATCTCTAAAAAAAGGTCCTGCCTCAGGGCAAGGGTCAGAAATTGAACAGTTTTCATTTTCAAAACCTTCCAATTTATTTTCAAGGATAAAAAAAAAGAAGTCTAAACCATAGCTGGTAACCTGCCAGAGTGGCTGGCAAGTTTGCCTGCCAACATAGAGCAGTATTTGGGTATGGACTGGAGTGAATTTTTAAAACTGTGAGTCTGTCTCTGTCTGCCTTGAGTTCTTTCTGATACTTGGTGTATCATTTCGCACAGCTAATTTGGTTATTTATTGGCTTTAATTTTTTTTTAAATGCCTTCAATACCTTCTCCAAGTTACTACTCTTAACATTTTACAGTGTTCTGATAGTAAAAGGCGCGAAGGTGCGCCAGATCCATGAAAATGAAAAATAAATTCTTCAATTTCACCATCAGAAAGACATGACTGTTAGGGTTAATACTTCTGTTTGTGCCCCTGACCAAGGTATAGTATAACAAGACGAACTAGAGTCGGTCCCCGGGCACTACACAACAGCTGCCCACTGCTCCTAGCTACACAGCTAGGATGGGTTTTAAACGCAGAGCATAATTTACCCATGAGGATTAATGAAGTATATCAAAACAATTTTTTTTTTTTTAAATTGGATTTCCCTCCAATCTAAACATGTAAGATTTGGATCAATACCCTGCTCTCCTTGCTTCTCAGTGTGAACGCACAGTGCTAGCACCTGGCTGTTTCCCCTTTTCCCTCCATTTTTAGTTTATTTTTGTTACTGCTATCTCAGACAGGGAGTAGTAATATAGTCTCATAAGATCATAGTCCCTTGTTCCCTTTCGGAGTCTCCCTCCTTCTCTTTCCTGCCTTTCATTATATCTCTCGCCCCCTCACCTGTCTCAAAGGGACCGACCCTCCTCCCCCACATGGCTCCAAAAGATTCTCTTCTTTGAAATCAGGGGTGTATTGGTTGGTAAGGTTGTCTTGTGTCATGTTTCATTGTTAAAGGCTGGTGTGGGTGGTGAATTTTAGGATTTATTAGTTACTATGACCAGTGTATAAAACTTTTACATATGCACTGAGGTCAATGTGAACTTTTCAGAGTATAAGTGAAGGGAAAAAAATAATGCAAATGCCCCCAAGAGGAACATTCATGTGACTTCCATGTGTGGTGTGGAGCTGTGTCATTTCCAGCTCCAATGAGGAGGTGCCTCCCGATGGAGTCTGCGCACAACCCGCAGGCAGATCTCTTTTGGTAAAAGCATAGTGAAAGAAATGTGTTCTTTGAAGCATTAGGGATAATAAACACGATCATAAACACAGGCAGGACAATGTCAATTAGCACTTTAGCCCACAATGTGCAGGCCCGGGAGTAAACCCAAACGGCAGCCTTCTCCTTACGACTTAACCCTGGGTTGGTATCCTGCCAAAACTGCCCATCATTATACTCACACTCTGGCTTTCTCTCTCTTTCTCCCTCTCACACATACACACACAGCATGCAAATCTACAAAAATGCATGCATGCACTACGCCCTTATCCTAACTAGGATTCCTAATCATGGCTTAAGTATTTTTTTATATATACTTCAAGTTGCACATGTATGTGGTACATATAGATTTTTTTCTATTTTTTTATTCCATGTATATTTCTTTTGTTTTCAAGTTTATATTTTTTCTCTATCTTTTTATTTAATGTATATTTCTTTTATTCTGTTTTCAAGTTAAGTATTTTGCCTTGCTTTTCTATATAGAAAACGTGCTTAATCAAAAAAAAAATTGATGACCTATTTCTGCCTACCCCAACTTTTTCCCCCCCTTTCATCCAACCTCTCCCTTACCCTTCCTTGCCCTTACCTCATTTCACCCCATCGCCTCTGTCCATAATGAGCTACATACCCACTTAGCAGGAGCTCACATTCCAAGCTGCTTAAAAAAAAGGCTTGTTTTGATCCAGGCCAAACTTATTAACAGGCCACATCACTGCACGCAGGTCAATACTGAGGTACAAAGACCAACACAGAAACACACCTCTACATCCAGACGTGAACATGCAGCACCAAGGGTATAATCGGGTCATGTATGAACACATAAATTAATTGTGCTTAAATAATCAGGTGTGAAAATAACTAGTGCTCATCCTTCACACGCAAGTACCATTACTTTCAAATAACATTTTCTCTGGCAGTGCTGGCCACTGCCTTCTGTGATAGCCATGATTGCTAGACTGCATGCAGGAGAGAGACTAGTATACTGTCTGAATATAAACTGTACAATTACTTAAGGAACAATAAAGAAATGTACAGCTATATTCAGTTCTGATACTTTGATGCTCTGTAGTGAATGAATTTGAAACTCCATCAGGGATTCTATGTACTGAATGCTTTTTTCTGTAATAGCAGCTGGACGTGTAAGTGTTTGCTATTGGGTGTTAACATAATCAAAATATGTGAGCACACACTGGTGTGTGCACCCGTATTTCTATGTTCAGAAGTGTGAAGTGCTCTCCCCACAATCACACATGGAGGACATCAAGTGTGCACCTCGGGTTGCCGTGGCAACCGACCACAGGGAAGACCTCCTCATCGCCATAACAACGCCACCCCCTACTCCCCCCATCCAATCCCCTCCCCTCTCCAGCTTGTAACAAGAGGTAGATCATCTCTCCCTTTCCCTCTCTCTAACCCTCCCAATACACCCACTCACTAGCAGAATGGTCTCAACAGAGGAAAGAGGGAGAAAGAGAGAAAAGAAACAAATGACAGAGACAAAGGACAGGGAAAGATGAAAGAGAGAGGGATAGAGAAGACAGCAGGCAGGGAAAGGGTGAAAGAGGAAGAGAGAGAAGGTAAGAGAAAGAAGATACACAAGAGAGGATGGATGAGATGGCTAGTGATATGAAATGACAGAAAGAGAGAGGGGGTTCAATATACAAGTCTGGTGGAGCAGAAAAGGGAAGTTGGCAATGGAGAGGAGAAGGGAGGAAAGAGGAGGGAGATAATGGCAAGATACCTGTTGATATTAAAAAAGAAAACTAAAAGACGAAGAGAGGGGGTAGCAGAAGGAGGGAGAGGGGGTAAGATGGGGCAGTAGAGTAATAGTGACATGGAAATGAGAAAGAAGTAAAGGAGAAGGGGAAAGGTAGGTGATATTTAAAGAGAGAAAGGGAGAAAGAGAGATACAGCTAAATAGATAAAAACAAATGAGTGAATAAGTAAATAAGGGAGAGAAAGGGAGCCATTCAGCCATCCTCCCAAGGTTTTCCAATTGATTTTCTCTTACAAGCTTTCTCACTGTTTGACTGACTGACTACCGAGTCTGTCAATACTTCAGCCACTTAGCTGGACAAAAACTAAATACCAACAGGAATGTGGTCACTTTTCCACTCACACAATAAACATCACATTTTTGTATCATACATATAAAGGCTAGATTGTTCGAGTGGTGTTAATATGATTGATGAAGATAATCAATAGACATCAACCAGAGCTTTCCATGAGTACCAGCTGCCTGCCAGCCAAACAGCCAACTACTCATTTAAGTCCAGCCGACTACTGTAATATATCCATTTTTGATTCTAATACAATAGTCTTGATTGACAAGCTGCAAATCATTATGCATGTACCTTTATGACCACTAGCTTCAACTTCAAAAGAATGTGAGCATGATGACAGAGAAACGTGCCTGTCTGTTTGTATCAGCCCCGCCCCCACATGCTCCATATGAATGTGTGTGTGCGCTCAGCTGAGAGGCGGTGTCCTGCCGAGTAGAGAGTGGTGAGTCGTCTTCAGTGTTTCAGCAAAATTGATGACAAAACACATTAAGAATTGCACTGACTGCACAGAAGGGGACACCCTCATTAGATGGGCTACTTCTGAAAGCATTGGAAAACACCAGTGGCAGCAACTTGATGATTGCACAGGAAGTAAAAAAGTCCACTGAAAGCGCTGCATTGTCCATATATGCCACCACAGACATTTATGAGCTTAATGAATGAATGAATTATCTTTATTTACATGGCACTTTTAACATCACAGCTATCTCTCTAAGTCACATTGCAAACACACTAAAACAGGCAATGTTGTCAAAGTAACAGGCCTATGTCATAGTTTGAGGAAAATGTAGGCTATGCCTCAGCCTCATGCTGTAATTTTAGTGTAAAATGTAGAATAATGTATGTGTGGAATAGTGGTATAGTGGAATAAGTGGCTTTAGAATGTGTCAGAGGCCACCAAATTTGGGCTTTTACAGCCAAAAATTTTCTCCGACGGGGGGGAATATGCCCCCCCCCAGTTGGTTACTTTCCCCCGCTGGCTAGCTACTCAATATCCTTGTAGAAAGCCCTTATCAACAGAGACAGACAAACAGATAAGATAGTCAGACAGCCCAAGAAACGAGTTAGACACACAGGACACATGATTCCTTTTCCAAGGTTGCGGGGCAGGAATTGTTTTACAGAAGTTCATTCAGTGCAAACATCAGTAAGAAAGGGATATACTATGCACGTGGAAAATAGCCTTCACTCTTCTGCTCTATTTATTTCTGTATTATTAATGACTATACTGGCAATGTTTGCAGCAGTGTTCCTACGAGCTGATGGAACTCACACTTCACTTGCTGTTGAGAGGGCTGGCTTCCAGACAGGAGAGACAGGTGAAGAGAGGGGCTGTGGAAACCAAGTCCTGGCATGGATCTTCTACCACCTAACCTGTTGTTGTTCTCACCTCCTGGTTTCCCTTTTGCTAAATAGATTCTTGGCATTGAGAAGTATGCAGCGGGAAGGAGGGATATTGCCTTTTATCAATTTAAAAACAATCAAATTGCTGGAAAATATCACCCAGGGATAAGTCTGTCAGCAAGACCAGCCACTTTGGCAGGGCGTCAACTGGCATTGGCTGTGGTCTGTTCTGTATGATCAATTTGACAAGAAAAAAAGAAAGAAAACTAAAGTGGCAGGGGCATGTCTCAGGTTGGTTGCCTCTTATCTTGTCACCACAAAAAAAAGAAAAAACAAAAGAAGAAAAAAAGTCAAGACAACTGGCGAGCAAGATGTGGCAGATCAAACTCTAACTCAGCAGCTATAATAGGTTCCAGACACCAGATTTCACGAAAAGGAACACTGTGAGGACTTAGCTCTCTCCCAGTGCACTGACAGCAGTCAGTGGCATTGCTGTCACCAAAATGGCAAATTTGTGTTCACTATGAACATCAGGGGAGCAGCACAAAAGCTGTCCTGTCATTTATAATTTGTTTCATCAATTCTCAGGCAAGATACTAGGGAGCTTACTCTACATGTGCTGTGCCGCTAAATTGGCAAACGAAGTGTAATCAGAAATTAATTGAGAATGGCTTTCTCAAGATCAAATTTAAAGTTGCACAATCATCTGCTTTAATTTTATAGTTGTTGATTCATTTAGGGAGCCAACTCTGTGAATACTATACAACCCTTGCCCATCTCCCTCACAAGTTCTCTGTGATAAAAGCCTGGCACCCTAAACTGACCACCACAATCTAGGATTTTCCCTTTATTTAGGGTTTAGGTGTGCCGGAAGGTGGGGCTGAGGGCCATCAATTATCTCATAAAATCAAATTCGAATTTAGACCTATCAGAATTATCAAAATGTAGATAGATCTGAATCTTACTCATTAATTTGGTCACTAATAAATTAAATATCAGCCAGGTGCAGCAATCTACTCAAAGCAATCTGATACAAACTAGACTACAGTGGACCACATGTTGGTCATAATGGCCTAGAGACAGAACACTATGATGATAACTCACTACCGCATCTTTGAAAAAGATATCCATTTTATTTTCAATAAAAACAAATGACTATATACACCTTGAAATTACATTATTTCTTGAACGACTTAATTTAATAATCAACCAACAGTGACACATTTTCATTTTTGAATCATGATTTAGGATTCGAGCAGTGATTTATTTTTTTAAACTTTGAAGCAGATTTGAATTTTAATATTTGATTCGACAGCCCTAGGTGGGGTTGGGGTTAAAAGGAATGGGTTGTATTGGGTCTGAAACCAAATAAGGTCAATTTCATTATCAAAGATCAACGAGAACCTTTTCAAACATAAAAATAACAACAACAAAAAAATCGGTCCACTATGCACTGGAGTCCTCTCCCATATGAACAGGGATAGAAGGCCAGTCTAGTGTGAATTGAAAAGACCTGCAAGTATTTTTAACTTTTCATGGGCAGTGTGAAGCAGTAACTGACTCCCTGTCAGCCTGCACTGTCAACAATCACTGAAGCAAGCTGCTGGAAAGAGGTGAAAATAAGTTGCTACAGTGATTAACTATCACTTGCTAGCTAACTCGTGTCAGGGACATTTCCATATCAATGAGGGAATAAACTTGGCCCAGGAACCTTTGTCATGGATAACTAATGTATAACAAATAAAAACAGAGCAGGGATGTTGCAAGACTTGGAGGAGAATATAAGACTGACATGCGAGGAATAGGCCTGTGGTTGATTACAGAAGCAAGATAAATTACCTCAGTGAAACATTTGACCAAAGCCAATATTGGGGAAAAAAAATCCGTCATAAAATTAGGCATGTCAGAAATACTGGTAATTACTGAGATATATGACAAGTTGTACCAGATTTTAAGCTATAATTGTCTTTATCTAAATATACTTGCTAGCTTGTCACCACCTCTTCTCTACTATCCTGGGTCTCATTCTGAAAAAGGGCGACATCTTCTGCACTGTCAAGCTGAAAATCAAATGAACTGGTGTGATCCACTATAATTTTACATTGTAAAATACTTTTTATAGAGCCTCTTTCATGCACATAACCATGTATGACACGGGCTACTTAACATGGGTTCAACCTGCACTTGACCATTCATACCAGATCATGGTCATGGGTAAATATAGAGTTTGTCACTGTTAACATAAGACCCAAGTCTGCAACTCAAGTTCCAAATACGTCATTGCTTAACAGGGTGTCTGTGATGAGACTTAATAGTGGCCACTTTGCTTGGTTTTGTTTACAGTGGAGTATCAACATGGCAGACGGTGTAGACTCACTGTAAAGCATGCAACTAATTTTGAAAGGAGTTTATGCATTTTTGTTTTATTTAATGCTGTTTTTAAGCATTCTAGTGATTACCAAACGTGAACTGTTAAATAGTTTTGGTTTAGAACTCTTGCCAGGCAGCTCAACAGACAAAAGTAACATTACAGCCAATGCATCTGCAAGTAAATTTGCTGGTCATTTACAAACATTTACCTTCATTCTTTTATGTTTGGTTGCGGCCCTTTCATACTGTGCTACCTCCTGCAACACAGCCTACAGGAGTCACTCCGTCATGGTACATCAAAACAAACACTAAGAAGGAATTTAATAGTATAAATAACACACTTTTTTTCTTAATGACCACTTAAATTTGCTTTTATAGACTGCTGTAGCATAATGTTAGCTTGACTGAACCATGGAGTGCTTTTTTGCACGGCACAAGGATTGTGGATTTGTCCCCCAATAATTGCACTGAACTGTAGATGGTGTCTGGTATGAATAAATGGATGGATGACTGCGGCAATAAAATCTGCCTATGAACATGAGCACTGAGCATAAAATAGGGATAGACCTAGAAAAAAAATATGAAATGTTCCTTCAAGCAATGCGTTGTCTTCAATCAAAACCTGTGTTGGGTAAACATGTATTCCCTCTTGACCTAGATTAAGGTGCTTACATTGCAGTTGCAGTGATCAAATTATTGCCTCAACTTACATGTAAACAGCCACTCATTCTCTGTCCCCCACCCCCTTTCACCCACTCTGTCACTGTCCGTCTCTCTCCTTCTCCCATTGTTTTTCTCCTCTACTTCTCCCCTCTTCACCTTTCCTGTGTCAGTTCCCTGTCCTCCCCTTTCTACTCCTCTCATCTTAAGGTATGAGTGATAGCAGCACATGCCTCACATGCAGCGCACCACCGCCCACCTGAAAGAGAGGGCTACTGACATGGAGAACCACCATAGTCAAGCGCGCCCGCATACGCACACACACACAGACACAGACACACACACACACACACACAGAAGAAAATGGAATTCACACACATTCTTGTGGTGAGTTGAACTTTGATGCAAAATGCACACACACGCGCACACACACACACACCAGCGTCAGGCACACAAGGCAAACTTGTACTCACTATGTTGACAGACATGCACACAGGAGTTGGAGCACACACACAAAACAATGGCCAAGTTCAATAGCAGACTCAACAAACTACGTCATCATCAGCACTTGTTCCCTACCCTGCAGCCACCCACACACAAATACCTCTAAATGCATTTATATAGAACACAATCATTTTCCTCATCCTGTTAGGTGATAGGAGAAAAGAGCTGCTCAACAATGTTTCTCCTTTTGACATTTAACCATGGAGGACCATCACAGGAAAAAGGAAACACTGCCACCAATGACTGAGAAATTAGAGAGAATGCGTCACCATTAGCAGTTGCATTATGTTGAATTTTTGTTGGTCTGTTTGTTTCACACTTCACACATAACCTCATGAGTTCTTCTACTCTTTTCTAAGCCATGACATTTTTAACTTTGCACTTTCTTCCCCCATTCCTGCTCCTTCCCCGTACTCCTCAACCCCTTCCTCTTTTCTCCTTTTTCACTCTTCTACCACATTATTAATTGAACTAATTCTCTACGTTATTGGCTCTCAACCTGGGCGTCAGGACCCGTATGGGGGTCGCGAGATAATTTTCAGGGGTCGCCAGCTGGTTGTGGAGAAAAAAAGCACAAAATCATACAGACCGATGGTGCACCTGATGCAAAAAATAGGTGTACTGTCTCTTTAATTGCTGTGCTGTAACAGCCCTGAGTATACTTCAAGACTTTGACAGAGCAATGTTAGAGAGAGTACAATACTAAACGGCTGTACATTTAGTAGATAATAAGGTAACACTTTAGTATGGGGAACATATTCTAAGTAAAAAAAACTTAATTACTAGTGAATTAGTAATGATGAAGATGTCACTTTAGTAAGGGGAACATATTCTAAGTAACAACAACTGAATTTAGAGTAATTTAACACTATTAACACTTGTACTTTTGTGTTTTGTTATGTAAGAACAGACCATATTCATTACGTGTTAGTAAGGGAGAATAACTCTTCTTGTGGTACTACCACCTTATAAAGTCCATACTAAGCAAAGCATATTGAGATGGTACTACTAATAAGCAATAATTCTGAGGTTATAGAGGGAAAACTCATAGTTAATGGCTTACTGGTTGTATAATAAGGCCATGCAGAATACGGCATTAATAAATGCTTAATAAAGACCAATGAAGAGCCAATATGTTGCTAATTTGCATGCTAATACGCACCTAATTAATGGTGTATATGTTCCCCATACTAAAGTGTTACCGATAATAATAATCATTCTTCATATCAGCATCATCATGAAAAAACAATTCAGGCATTGAATGTTACAGGAATCGAACATAAATCGCTAACAACAACCTGACTATTCTGGGGGGTTGTGACTTGAAAAGGTTGAGAACCACCGCTCTAGGTACACTAACAACCTGCACTAGAGCTCAAACTGAGTGGAAAACAGGGATGGATGTAGGCCAGAACTGCTAGGGGAAATACAAAAAACCCAAAACAACTGCTGTCGATTGCACAATTTAGTGCATCCAGGTGGTCAGTAGGGTCTGGTTGCCAGCTTTAGCATGTCAGTCTCTGACCCTCTCTTTCTCAGATCGTGTCATCAGCTAACTGATGGGGACAAAAAAAAAAAAAAAAAAAAAAAAAATTGCCCAAACTGCAGAGGCAGGTTGGAGACTAGTGGAAGCGATCTATGCACTGTCTGAGCATTATTCAGAATAAAGATATTTTAATGATGGAAATAATTGATTCATGTGACAAACATAGGTGAACGTGTATTTTGAAAAACACATTAAATATTACGCTTTTCTCTGTGTGTGTGTGTGCGTGTGTGTGTGTGTGTGTGTCTGATGTCTGTTCTGATATTGTGGCAGTCTCATTTCTGCATGTGTACAGTCAATACTATGTGTGTGGTGGTTTTACCGTAGGTTTTGTGTGTATTAGTTTTACTGTGTGTGTGCGCCCTTGCATGTGTGAGATTGTTCTAAACTCCTCTTTTTCTACTTTGTGCTGCCTACAGAAGCTCTGGGTAACCTTTTTTCTTAGGGTTTAAGCAGTAGCAGCAGCCAGTGAGTGTACAAGTGTTGACCTCTGCAGCACAGGGGCCACTACTGTATCTGAAACAGTACCGGGCTAATGGACAAATCTGATTCAACAATGGCCACACTACAGCATAATATACACAGCAGCACATGAATGAACAAATACAGAAACATATACGAGCAAAAAAAAAAAACCCAAGCCAAGACAAAACAAAACAAAACAAAACAAACATGTGGTAACCCATGCACAACACAAAAACACAGTCATACAAGTACACACACACAGACACGAACAGACAAGGTAGAACAGAATCACTCAGTCTATCCACCTTGGTGGCTGATATCTGCTTTTTTCTTAAAGACAAAGTCTACCCTAAAATAGAATTCACACATTATTCTACAATACCAGACAGCTGATTCTACATATACGAACTGCTTTCTTACTTTTTAACTTGGCAATAAAACGCGGAATCCAAGTACTGAAAGAGCGGTAAAATAAAAAGAGAAATAATAGAAAATATTGGAAATAATGTGAAAGTTGTTAGGAATAGTTTGTGCTGGTGAGATTGAGTGCCCATCACTTTTGAACAATTTTTGGTTATGTACATTGAAGAAACAACTAAAAAAAGTAATAGAACTTCTTTAATGTCAGCTCAAAAGAAAACATGAGTAGTTATGTTTTCCATGATGTTTATGAAACAGATCATATCAGTGCAGCTGATGGTTAAAATCTGCTGTGGGTTCCCCCTTTTAGAGTACACCATGGCTAAGAATACTGTCTCATTTAGACTAGATTAATATTTGAGAGCATCTGAATAACATAAATAGGGCTGTGCTTTGTGGCAGGTTTGCCCAGTAGGGTAATCACGGGGAGTGAGCGTGCCCGTCTATTAGTACTGGCTGTTTCACGCTGGCAGCAAAGAACACACAACTCTGTCATATGAGAGTCAGCTGGGGAATATAAATGGCTCATGTGCAGATCACACATTACATAACATGGCAGTAGGCTATTGAATAGAATTGGCACACAGCAATGATGTAAAAGCAGATATGAAAGAATTTTTGTTAGGTTTTGACGTAATTTTGGACTTCAGCTACAAAATTAAATGGGCTATGTAGAGTTTTGTGTATGTGTGTGTGTGTGTGTGTGTGTGTGTGTGTGTGTGTGTGTGTGTGTGTGTGTGTGTGTGTGTGTGTGTGTGTGCACATGCGAGCACATGTGCATGGTCAGCGTATGTTTATGTGTAAAGCTGCTTATGCACACTGTTTAGGCCTCCTTGAAGCAAAATATGACTAATAACTATTACTAACGGTTGTTGACTGATGCTGGTTGAATCAAAGTCAATGTTTCCCCTCCCGTAGCCATTAGTGGGTGGACTGCCCAAAAATCAATAATACCCACCCTCTATCGACAGTGAACTGTGAAAATGAATGATTCATTTTCTGTTGAAAGGAAAACATATATGTGCAACAAAAAGTATTACTGTAATACAAAATTAAAGGTTTTCAAAGGAATAATCTATAGCGCTCTAATTCTCTATTTTTTTCCACAAAATACAACTTTGTATCTTTAAAAAATCCATATAGGAATGCTGCAGCACTCTTGACAGTGCATATGTCGCTCACTGTCTGGTATTTTGATGTTTACAGGAACATGGTGGGTAATCAGTGAAGCCCACACAGAATTTAAGCCCACAGAGCTCGGACGAGAAATCTGCAGAAATTCCACAGAATAAGAATTACAACTGCCACTTCTCACTTGAACTTAATGTTTTATCTGGTGCTACAGGAGAACAATGAGGCAGTACACACTCACACAATGTATATCTCAAACATTTATCCATCCATCATCCAAACCGCTTATCCTGCTCTCAGGGTGATGGGGATGCTGGAGCCTATCCCAGCAGTCACTGGGCGGCAGGCGGGGAAACACCCTGGACAGGCCACCAGTCCCATCACAGGGCCAACACACACACACACACACACACACACACACACACACACACACACACACACACACACACATTTCCACCTAGGAACAATTTATGGCTGATTCACCTGACCTACATGTCTTTGGACTGTGGGATGAAACTGGAGCACCCGGAGGAAACCCACACAGACGGGGGGACAAACTCCACACAGAGGATGACCCCCAAGGTTGGACTACCCCGGGGCTCAAACTCAGGACCTTCTTGCTGTGAGGCGACCGTGCTAACTACTGCGCCACCGTGCCAAACAGCTTAAATGAAACAAATGCTCATCTCGTAAATATTCCTTTTTACACTTAATTATTTCTTGATGCTACTTTTACTTTATCATTGTATATCTATTGTATTTACACTTTAAATAACATTTTACACAAGGGATTCCCAAAGTGTGGTGCATGCACCCCTTGGGGTGCTTGAACTGCCTCTAGGGCAGGGGTTGCAATCTTATCCAGAAAGGGCTGGTGTGGGTTAAGGTTTTTGTTCCAATCATGCAGTTACACACCTGATCCCACTAATCAACCAGCAGAGTCTTTGCTGAGGAACTTGATTAGGAGACTCAGGTGTGTAATTGCTTGGTTGGAACAAAAACCTGCACCCACACCAGCCCTTTCTGGCTAACATTGCCCACCCCTGATAGATCCATGAGAGAAACATAGAAAGATAGACTTGTTTCCATTTATTTTTTGCAGGTTTCCACATCAACTGCTAAAATGGTACTGATCTCAAGCCAGCTATTCTGACGAGTATATCTGTCATTATTCAGCGACAATGACACTTCGTACAGATGTGGGTTATTGCGGGTCCATTGTCTTCAAAACTTTCCCCCATTGTTGTCGATGCGGACGTACCAACTATCCCCATATTGCCCCTACCGTTCATGTGCATATTGCAACTTGCAGACATAAGCGTTAATTTTTGAGGACGTACACAACCAATGCTCCAAACTGAAGCAGGATACGCGTGGCAGCCATCATGCAAAGCGCATGCAAACACGTAGTTAAAATCAAGTTTATCTATGGCCTAAAAGTGTCAGCTTATTGAAACTTTGTTGTAGTGTAGTTTCAGTTTCATTCGAATGTGAGAGTGCATTGTTGCAATCTCTTGAATATTTTGGTATATGTCCTGATTATTTGTGCATGATTAAACTTGATGTATTTAATGGGGCTATAAATAGGCTATGTTGCAGTTTTGTTTTTTGTTTTTTTTTTGAAGGTGTGGGGGATTGAATGTCTGGGCATTGCCTAAAAAGTTTGGGAACCACTGTTTTACATAATAATGATAATAAAAATTGCCATCTTCATGGCTTCTCAAATAAATCTGTCTGGGTCATACAGATAAAATTAAGATAGAAAATGTATCAACAACCTATCCAATTTTTTGGAGCAGGGGTTCAAGTACAGAATTGGGTTCAAGTCAATTTCATTTCATTTTGTTTATCAATCAATCAATCAATCAATCAATTAATCAGATTTTATTTGTATAGCACTTTTCATACAAACAAATGTAACAAAGTGCTACACACAATAAAATCTCCCCCCTCACAAAAAAAAACAAATAAAAGTACAGGCAAATTTCATAAAAGTACAGACAAGTCTAAAACTGAGTTAGTAACATAAATTAAAGTGCCATAAACACCGATTAATTAAAAGTAACAACAGAGTCGAACATATAAAAATAGCAAAATATACAAAACACACTCACACACATACTATGACTTTAGATGTAGGCTGTTTTAAAAAGTAAGGTTTTTAACCTGCTTTTAAATGTGTCCAGTGTGGGGGCCTCTCTCAGGTCCTCAGGCAGGGCGTTCCATCTACTTGGGGCGTGAATCGGAAATGCAGCTTCCACTGCTCTAGACCTAGCACGAGGGATGGTTAAAAGACCACTGCCATTGGACCTGAGAGTTCTTGCTGGTTTGTAAGGAATTAACATGTCTTTTATATAGGGTGGTGCAAGGCCATTTAGCACTTTGTATACAATTAACAGAATTTTAAAATCAATTCTAGTTTTGACGGGGAGCCAATGCAGAGATCTATGAACAGGTGTAGTGTGCTCATACTTTTTAGTTCTGGTGAGAACACGTGCTGCTGCATTTTCAATTAACTGTAGTTGGCGCACAACTAATTTTGGGAGGCCAGTGAATAGTCCATTGCAGTAGTCTAGTCTACTTGTTATAAACACATGGGTTAATTTCTCGCAGTCTGATATTGATAGAAAGCCCCTTAGTTTTGAAATGTTTTTAAGATAGTAGAAGGCTGATCTTGTGAGATGATTGATGTGGCTCTTAAAATTCAGATCACTGTCTATGATCACACCAAGATTTCTAGCTTCACTTTTGCACTCGAGAGACAGAGAGCTAAGATAAAGTGCAATTCTCTGTCTCTGAGTCTTTGCACCAAAAATAAGTATTTGTCTCGTCTTTGTTCAGTTGTAAAAAGTTCTCTGACATCCATAGATTAATATCGTCAATACACTAAATTAGGGAATGTATGGGATCTAGGTCATCAGGAGATAGAGATATGTACAGTTGTGAATCATCTGCATAATTATGGTAATTTATTTTGTGTTTCTGTATAACATGTCCAAGTGGGAGCATATAGAGACTGAATAGTAGTGGTCCAAGAATCAAACCTAGGGGGACCCCACACATTATACCCACTTTGTCTGAGGAAAAGTCTCCAATAGACATAAAGAACTGCCTGTCCTGAAGGTATGTTCTAAACCAGCTGAGAACCGGGCCAGAAAGGCCGGCCCATTTTTCTAATCTCTCTATCAAAATTATCAACAGTGTCGATGGTGGCACTGAGATCCAGAAGCACAAAAACAGACAATTTATTAAGAATCTGTGTTCATATGCAGATCGTTCACAACTTTGATAAGTGCTGTTTCTGTGCTATGGTGAGATCAAAAACTTGATTGATAAATGCCTAGAATGTTGTTAGATATTAAACAGTTATTAACTTGAGAATAAACTATTTTTTCAAGGATTTTGCTGGGGAATGGTAAGTTGGAGATGGGCCTGTAGTTGGCAATAGCTGTTGCATCAAGATTACTCTTCTTTAATTGCCAAAGCCAGATTTTCTTCAAAATGCAAACTATAATAAAAGATATTCTAATTACGGGAATAATCAGTTCATGTGACAAAAAACAAAAACTTTATTTAGCTCATATGTTTATTTTCAAAAACACAACGCAAACCAGTTATGGCTTGAAAAACCATAACAGGTTGTACCAGTTTATAATCTACGAAGACAGTGCTCTATCATTCTTAAGTGAACTTTTGTTATTTTTCTTTTGAATTTACTAATTGGAAACCAAGCCTGATTAATAAAAATGCATATGAACTGAAATTTGTGGTGGTTCAAATAAATCTAATAGCCAAAGTCCTTTTGTATTAGATATCTTTATGGTTATTCTGCTATCCAAAGCTTGTCAGTAGACTACACCAGAATGACAACAAACCATTATTTACGCTTTCATTTTCTACACAAAGTCCATATCACTCCTTTACTTGGAATGTGAGGGGGAACCAACACAAAACAATACAAAATAGATACAAAATAGAACATGATGTGACTGGGACCAAGTCTAATAAATGCTGTGAAATACGTGAGATTGTGAATCACAGAGGAAGAGTTAAAGTGAGGGAGGAATATTAACCAGGATGGTGGCTAGCACTGCATGGAAGGAGAAACTCTGGTATAAACACACTAGAGTAAGATTAAGGCTGTCATATTCAAAACGGCAACCAAACTGAAACAAGCATCCTTTGACAAGTTTCCCTTCTTTATAGATTGCTAGCTTCTCTCATTTCTAATTTCACCATGTGACATGGCTAAAGGTTTTAGTTAGGGCTGGTGACAGGAAATCGTAGTGTAACACACTGGCATGCAGACATGGACATAACCATACGGCAAAAATAACAAAACAAAACATACTTTTTCAATTAAAACAAGACATATCATTGCTTCATAGACAAGTAAAAGGCAAATTCAATAATAACAACCTGCTTAAATCAAAGTTAGGCCGCAGTGTTCTGTATTGCTGCTTGATTTACTAATAAGGGTGGATTTCTCACACACAAACATATGGCTGAGCCAGCAAGGAGGAGATACGCTTGATACATGAAGTGTCAGCACTGGGAGAAAATGGATGAGAGTTAAATTAGTTGGCTCACTGTACACACACCTAGTGCTTCCCTGCTTTATAAGTGGTGATGGTGACATGACAGTGTTGAATCTATTGTGCAAAAGTTGCACACACATGCAAATAAGCAAAAAGATATCGTACACACTCGAGGGAGAGCAAATTATACACTTATGATGTACATTAAACATGCACACACACGCACACAAAAACCAACGCACAGAAACACATACATGTTTTTTTTTCCTTCTTTTTTTTCAGAAACAAATACATATGTTTGCATGAAATTACATGCACTTCCATTTTTCCTGGGATGTTTGGGCTTTTTGTCCACGGGTTTCCTCTTTGTAACAGATGAGGAGCAGGGGTCCATGAGATAACTCAAACAGCTTGTCTCACTAATGGACCGTTCTCTCCCTTTTTCTATTTTTTACTGCCACCTCTTCCTCCTTTCCCTCTCCTCTGTCATTCTGCCTGGCCCCCACCCCACGCATTTCCTACTCAAACTGCTCACTTTCTATCCCTCTCTTCCTGTCTCTCCCCATCTCTTTATATCCGTGCATTTGCGCATTCTCTCATTCCACATACATTCTGTTGTTAAGCCCTTCTTTTTTTGTCACCCAGCCCTCCCTCTCTTTCTTCCTTAATGATTCTGCCTCCCCCATCTCACACATCCTCCACTATCCTGTATTTTCTCTCTAGCTCTATTTACCTCCTTCTCTCACTCCCTCTCACACCAACTTTCACTCCATTTCCCTACCACTGTCTCTCTTGCACTGTCTTTCTCTCCCCTCTCTCTGACCATCTAACCCCTTTTCCTCTCCCTCTCACACTTTCTTATACTCTAAACTTGTCTCCAAAGAGCTAACTCTCTTCCTCTCAAACTCTCGCTCTCTCCCACGATCTAAACTTCTCCCTCCCCCACTATCTAACCCTCTCTCACACACACATGCATACACACTCTCTCCCCCCCCCCTCACCTTCCATCTCATTTTGTAGCAGACTAAAGTCCTTAAAAGGAAGTAGCCCCGTCCTGCTTAGCGCTGTGATGGTTTTAACCCGTTCACTGCATCACCAGCCCTGATGCAACTACTTAAACCTTTAATACCTGACCTGAACGTACTACTTCCATGCTCTAAACGTCAGACACATGCTGCTAAGTGATGGCTGCTGCAGGCGAGCCTGGTTGACCCTCTTAGCCAACACCCACAGGTATTTGTTCTAGAAGTCTAATACTCAGTCTACAGTGGCTGGTACACAAAATAGATGTGCCCCTTCTTCGTGAGTTGCTCTGAAACACAATTCAAGGTCAGATTTTTCTGTGGCAAATTTCACACAGACTGGTGCTTTACCAGTGTGGTGAGATTTGATGACATACCAGCTTTCATCCCCCGCAGTTGATCTAAAAACCGCAGACAGGTTTCTACAAAGATGCTCATTTTAGTTTGACAGAAAAGTTACATCAGACCCTGTGTATTGGTAAATACACCTATACAGTAAACATTTTGCAGAGGTTTATCACCATGCATATTCCTACCTGTTAGACACAATGCAGTAGTCATTGAAGAAAGTGCAAAGGCAAGTTCCTTCATACACCTTAGCAATGAAGTTAGCTGGGCACCAGTTAAAGTTTTGTGTTGAGCTTTATCATTAATTTATCACAAATAAGAGGAACACCAGAGTGTGCCAGATACAAGAGTGAGTCAATTAGGTTCAATATTCTGACTGCACATTCCACAGGTTCCAAATTCTATGGATTGAAATAATCAATCCACTAGGGATGTATGGGTATGGCAAAAATTATAATCCCAATTATGGCGCTAGATATTGGATCAAGATTATAATCACCATCATCAGTCTTGGTTTCAGGAAACATTACGTCACTGAACATTTGCAAATTATAATATTGGGCTTATCAACTTATTTTCACTCTACTCATTGCCACCTTTTTCCAAAGAGATACATGTTGTTAGGTTTTTCTCTTTCTTTCTCACCTGTCACTACAGTTTGTCATTTAGCCATTTGATTTCCACTTTATCGTACTATGAATATACATATTCATACATAGCCCCTTTAGAAACCTAAACTTTTGTCAGTTTAATGCTAACTTAAGTCCTATTTGCATGGAATTAGTATTACCTGGGGACCTCAAGGGATTTAGAAATAACTCCGTCCCCACATTGGTATTTTGTGCAGCGTATTCGCATGGGATAAGCAAAGTCTGTATTTTAGTCGATTTTACTGATATTATCCCCCAGATATGATGGAAAATGTCTAGGCTCCGCCTAACATCTGCTTCTGAAATCTTCCTCTGGCTTTGCCCTGCCCAGGCATAGTTCACTATCTTTTGGTTCCGATCGCACGTGCTCACGTGACACCTCCTAACAGTGCAGGTAAGATGGGTCATTGGTGCGCCTGGCGCCCAAGGGGCTGGGATCTCACCTTAGCTGGTGCATGCCAGCCTTACTTTCATTGCAGAAATTTCACTTTTGGTGGACTTGAACTTGCTCTTTCTGTGAATGAGTGTCCATGCTGTGTAGCGAGACGCGCATCCTGAATTTTCACCCAAAATTATATCAAAACTTTCATTTATAATTTCCCCCCCGCAGGCTCCATAATTCCTGACTGGGAAAGGGGCAGAAAAATGGTGTGGAGAAAACAAAAAGCATTGCCAAAAAAAAAAGAAGAAGAAAAAAAAGACCTCAAATCATTGAGATGCCAATTCACACGGTACAAATATCAGATGACCTGTGTTTGCCAAAATATGATGAGTAATTTGCGCTGGAATTTTTACTCTAAAAATTACAGACATGGCCGATTTGCACAGAATTAAGATCACAGATGACCTCCGCAATTATTACAAATTACTAGAGGTCCCAAGCAGTGGCGACTCTGACACAGAAAGCCTGGTGGGGCACAATAAATTCGGTATTGGCAGGATCCGACTAGTCAATGAAACTACACACAAACCTACTTGCTCAATGAATCCAAACACAAACGCACTTCATCGATGAAGTAAATCACAAATGCACACATTAACGTAACACAGCGCAGGAGTTAGCAGAAGTGGAGACAGGGCTATGAGTGATGTCATCAATAAAGGCATTTGAGCTCACACAACTGGTATATTACCTTGTTATACGGCATCACATTACAAATCCAAAGGTATCAAGCAGCAGGGGTTATATTGGGATTTGTTATGTGTGATTTGAGGGTTGCCATGGGTGCACATGTGTGTGCACAGACTACAAAATCTGATTGCTGTCATTTGACAAACTGTAAATAAAATACAAGGTGAGACAACCCTCTGCGCTGAACACTAAAATGCTAATTAAAGTCATTCTAGATACTGTTGGCAGTGTGCAAAACTACTGTTGATGACAATAAAATCTTTCTGAATAAGTGCACCTGTATGAATGGTGTTGTTACCACTAAAGAAGAGAATAATAATACAAAGTAATAAGAACAGAACAGTCTCTTTAACAGCTACACTCATCTGGAATTAACTTACGTCTTACAAATATACAAAGGCTGCCAACACCTTTTCAAATTTCCAAACTTTGCCATGACTGTTGACTATCAAAAGATTTGAGGCAACCTGTCGCAAACTATCTTGCGTTAGTATAATTTTGCAAAATCAAAAAAAGTTTAAGCAGAATATCAGATCAATTTACATTCTGTTATTAAACCTATCAATTTCTGACCTTTTTTTCTCCCTACCTTGCCATCCACCTACGCCACATACTGGTTTCCAGCCTAACTTGATTAACGGGATGGTTCATATCAATTTACAGTCACAAAATTTAGCCTAGCAAAATGGCCCTGGCTGCTGATATTACTGCCAAACCTAGCTAGCTAAAATAAGTTACTTGGCTGTCTGAGGACATGATGAGTTTGCCTTGATTTAAAACAAAAAAAACTTGATGATAATGAATGACCATGGTCACTGGTTTGTAATTACGTTTACAGGAGTTTTCTAAAATATCAATGTGAATAGAGGAGACATTGTTTAGAGGGAATGTCAGATGAACTGCGTGGTACAGTCACTTGTGCCACGGTGAGGACATTTTCCCACCAGTTAATAAATTCATAATGACAACACCAGTGTTACTAGATACGCTGACCGGACATTTTGTCCGGGGGTGCGCCTTCGCTGGATGTCACATGAGTTGGTGCAGCAGCCGGTGGATACGACTGTCAGCTCGCCACTGACCGCGAAAGTGATGACAAAAACTTAATTTTAAACTAAAAAAAAAAGTGAATCGTTATTTATATTCAAATAAATAACGATTCTAGCTATTCAAGGCCAGCATGTAACATATGTAATCTATTAACAATAAAAGCAGAGTAAAAATGTATGAATAAATTAATCGTTGATGGAAGATATTTTTTTTTGCCGGTGTTCAACTCCACCTGATGACATTTAAGGTGCTATGTGGTGGTGCTGAGCCCTGGACCGCCCCAGCCCAATTTAATCCCTGTCAAGCAATATACGATCATTGTGGTCTGCAATGGTAATAGCACATCCAAAGCAACATTTCAGAGCAGGGAAACCCATTGCTTTCCAGGCCTTAACCTACAGCCAAAATAACACGCCTTGTAGTAATGCAAAATAGACTCACCAGTAACATTCATTACTTGAAAAGCAAAGATGCACAACGATCTTTCATCTTGGCCAACTTGTCAATAACTTTTCTGTCAAAGTCTACCAATCCACGAATGATTTCATTTTCAATTGCTAGCATAGCAAGTGCATTTAAACTTCTGTTGCTCCATGGTGTCAAATGGTGCTGCATGTAGCTGCGTAGCAACGCCAATACCATAAAATACGTTCATTAAACATCTTGTCATTCATTCTATTATCTTTTTATTGGCTGCTCTCAGCATGGGGCTAACATAATCGTGCCGCACAGATCATTATTGAAAACACGTTGAACATGGGCACAGTGTTTTCAACTGCTCACTTGGTTAAACAAACGCTGACGGGCCGGCCACATGCTCACCAAACGAAGACTGCTAGGAGAAGTACTGACCTTTACGCAACAGGTACAGGAAGATATCTGGAATGTATCGGACAGCGCTACCCTTGTCATATGTAATAAACGTGCAACAATGTACGATATGAAGAAAAAAATATTACTTATTACAATGAATTATTGATCGTGTTGTGAAATCGCAACATCTGGTGGGGCCAGGCCCCATCAGCCCCTAATGCAGAGATGCCATTGGTCCCAAGGTAACACTAGTCCCGTGCGAATAGGACATAAGGCTACTTAACCCACTGAGCTATACAGGCTGGTAAGCAATACTGCTTTTATTCCAACTCCTGCATTGAAGTAGTAAAGCAGCAATAGTGGAAACAGAGACATTAATTCTACTTTGCTGATCCCATCAATAGTATATTCCTTTACCACTCTATATCACAAGTATAACAAAAAGAACAGGCCATTAAAAAGTCAAATCACTCTGGTCATAATAAGGTGCCATTTATGCAACTCAACCACAACTGTCCCATATCAGATTGAAGTCCTGTTGTATGAATGGAAATAGTCACATTGACATGCATAACAGCACTAGCACCAGGACCTTTCTCAGAGGTCAGAAATGTAGTTTTGATTTTTTTTTAAGTTTTCAATAAACATTTTCATGACCATGCAGTATTTCAAGATGGTGGTTGATTTGGCTGTTAGTGTTGCAATTAAAGTTTTGATTCCAGTGTAAATTTAACTAATTCTAAAATTAAACAAAAACAAATTAAACTGAACTTTTTATGCAAAATACCACAGATGTGAAACACAACAAAACAGTACCCTGACCTGAATGCTTTGAAGATTCAATTGCTGCCACAATACTCAAAGCCCAAAATCAGTATTCGAATTGTTTTTTTTTTTATATATTATTTTTAATTAGGCCTATTGCCCCTCCGAAAATAGCCCAGAAAATAATCAAGCACTATTCATTATGCATCAACACTGATTACTTCTTCTCAGAGAAGGATATTTTAAACTTTTAGAAGATCTATCTACCATAAAACTCTTATCTGCCCGCAAGGGGTTTTGACAGAACCACGTGACAGGCTTACAGCTAGGTTAGCAAGGTGTCCAAAAAGTCAAGTTCATAATTTGTGAAGATGACCCTCAAAAAGCTGAATGCTAGATTTGCAAAAGGAAACTCGTATGCCATCACTCGACGAGTTTGGCAAATCACCTGAAAACTGCACACCCAGGAGGGGAAGGTTACACACACACACCAGTGTTTTTGTTAAATATAAAACTGTAAACATAAAATGAGCCATGTTGCCTGGCTCAATCAAAACCATATCCGACCCTGACTAATACCAGGGCTGGGTGATATGGTGAAAAAATGTTTGGATACTTTCAAAACTTTCAGTGATATACAATAAATATGTACACATTATCTGAATTGGCTAAAGAGATTTTTTTTTTTTTGCAATTAGATGAATAATATAAAACTCAACAGCCTTCATTAAATGCAATGAGATATGCAAACTTGGACGTAACTAACTAACACATGCCAGGAAGTAACAAATAACACTGTAATTCATACTGGCTAAATCGCATTTGCAACAAACATTTTCTGACAGCTGATCACAACCTTGAATGTACGTAGTTTTGGGAATGCTTCTTGAGCAAAGAATTTAAGACTTGGTTAATCTAAGAATTAGAACTAGGGTCAAGTCATATCTGGAGTCTTCAAGTGAAATAATCGTGACTTTCAGTGTTCTGGACTCTGTTAGTCATTGTTTAAATTGAGACCTTTATTCTGTCGACGGACTTTTATTTTGAAGTACTTCCTTCGCGACCGGCAAATTGTAATCAGGAAGTGTTATACTATCTTACCGGTGCGTTGTGGGTGTTGCAAAAGGTTATCCGCCATCCTTGTTTCTTACGTCTTGATACACACAATGTTTGTAAGTATTTCAGTTTATGTGGCCTATATTTACAATAGCATTACAAAGTCTACCCCATTAATTTTTCGTTTTATCTCTAGTATGTTATGCCTTGTTGGTTTGTGCTAGCTTGATATGTGTTAGCATGTTCCCTTTTGCTAGTCGTATGCTACTTTATACCCATCTGCATATTAGCTAGTCTACAGCTCTTATTTCGTGCACCGAGGCACTCTTATTTGTACTTTTGATAGGTCTTACGTGTTCATTTTGTGTACGTACTATGTAGTACCTTCAGTTTTGTAACTGCGGTGTTATATTGTGTTTGTATGTTTCAGTTTCACCTTTTGGAAAGTAAATATCATAAACTTCACTCCGCCTCCTGAAATGATTGACTGCCGAAGAGTTTAGCTGACTGGATAGTTGGGTTATTGCTCAGATCCTCCGAGACCAGTACAGTGAAAAAAACATCATAACCGTAAGAAGGGAGCAGCTGGGTAAGAGACTGAAGGACCATCATACAGGCATTGAGCAAGCCTCCACAACACCCTCCCCTAATGTCCTCACTTCAGCGAGCCCACACTTCTTCTCTCAGCATGGCAGAAGGAGGCGCACATGCTAAAGTGCTAGAAAGATGTGCCACAGAAGAGGACCTCCACTCATTACGTTCTCGTTCCTCCAAATCATCAAGTAATTCCAAACCATCACTCGTCATCGCCAAAGCACGAGCCAATGCTGAGGCAGGTATCTCCAAGATGGCCTATGCTCAGAGGGAGATGGAACTTAAACTACAGAAGGCCATCATTAGATACATACTGTAGAGGTAACACTCCATTAGTAGCCATAATAATGAGCAGTCCTCTGTGTCTCTGAAACGCCACCAAAATTGTGTTGATGTCACTGAGGGACAATCTGGAATGTGAAAACTTACTTTGCAATGTAGTGATGCAATGTAGTGTTGTTATTCTTTTTTTTCTTTTTTACATAATACAGCCCATTGGCAAACCCTCCATGGGCTTGACAAGACAGAGGTCTAACCACATGACAAGATTATAACCAGAGACATTCGAATGTTTCAAAAAGTAGGCAAATACCATATTTCCCGGACTATAAGTTGCTGTTTTTTTACTCGTCTGACTGGTCCTGCGACTTATATTACAAATCGACTTATTCAATGTAATTTTATTGGACAATACACTGCATTTCAACTAAGTCCACTAGATGGCCCTGTTCAATCTTGTGACTCAATTGAAAATACTGTACCGCCATATAAATGCAACATATACACCGAAGTGACTTATATGTTTTTTTCCTCGCAACACTTTTTTGCTGAGTGTGATTTATACTCTGGTGTGACTTGTAGTCTGGGAAATACGGTAATTCCACACTCAGTTTGCTGTTAAACAGACCACCGCTGAGTGGTTTTCCATGAGACAAGGAAACTTATGGTTAAAAAGATATCTTATTCCTCACTCCTTAAGTGGGGCTTAGTTGACTCAGCTGATTCAAGTAAGTACAATAACTTCTAAACAATTATTCAGATGAAAAGAAATGTTCTGATCTCTGAGCTATAGTGAATTTCAGGTTAAACCATGAAGTGACACTTTAGATCATGCACAGTTGGAGGTTTGGGATGGTGCCCTTCAATAGCGAACCTGCCCACCCTGGTAGCTGCACATATATCATTACCAGGGTTGCTAGGTGTGCACAGCTACAAGCTACTAGCTATGCACCACATGAAAAAGAGCCATCGTGTAGGTGGTTAGCTTTGCAAAAGAAAGTCAGTCGCAGCTTTTCCTGGTTGCTTGCTGTAGCCACAGACTCGTGTTAGCTACCAGAACAGCCACACATGCTGCTAACAGCGCCTCCGTGATCGTCATTTGAATCAATCCACCAATGATTAGTCTTCAGTTGTTTGCGTGAAATATTCCTGCCTTCACCAGTCTACCTGAATGCGCCCAAATTACTCAATGGAGTTTGATAGGACATGAAACCTCTTCCTGTGACATTAAGTCCTTCTGTTAGTACTTTACCAACTCTCTCATACTCACGAGACAAGGAGGGGTCACAAGACTACTGCAACAAGCCCAGTCTGCAGGTAACTCAATTTGCCGCATTAAAAGCACACTAAGATAACCATGATATACACCATGTTGCCTACTTTCATACTGCCAACTAAATTATTGTGAGTATATCCAATACTTGATATATCACCCAGCTCTAAATAATACACTACCACCTGTCTGCTCCCAATAATGGAGAATGTTGAGACAATGGCTTTCCAGCCATGTTGGCTTTCCAGAGTTGCTGGCGTGTGCTTCCAGAGTACTGGCTCCAGCCTCACTGCCAGACAAAGTGTTATGCAATGTTAAACTGAACACTGCACAATGTGTCACCAGGTTAATGAGATTATTAGCCTAAAGCAACAAAACTGACTCTACTTCTTTCTGCAGTATGATAAGACTGGACATGAAACAGAGGTTTCACAATCAAGCATTCCAACAGCGATCTGCTATTTAGAAATAACAGACTGTAGAATGCTTTCATTGACCAATCAGAATAGAATATTCAACAAAGCAGTGTGTGCAAGTTTGAAGAAAGTATATGGCAGTTTATGTTGTACTTCCCCTCTGTCAAAGCTTTAATTATTCGTTGATAACTCGTACCAATGCGTCGAAGTCTTATGTATTTAGGACAGCTCTACAACACAGTGCACCAATTTAGGGAAATCATAGTATCTTGCAAACCAGATAGAAAAGTATTCCTTTAGTATACTACTACAACTACTACTACTACTACTACTACTACACTGTGCAACACATGCTCTAGCTTGTGTTTCACCATGTTTCCCTTGGTATTAAGCCCCCCCACACACACACACTTATGTCTTCAGTCTCTCATACACGTTGCCTCCAACATTTTTTTTTTCTTTTGTCAGAAGCAACACATCAGTGAAGTGCACTAGCATGCACTGGCTAACTCTGACAGATGCTTCATGCTTGCGTCACTGAGGGTGCACAGTCCAATGCTAGCTTTATTTCATCTCCTTTGAAGTGCAGCTGGAAGGATATGGCCTGATGAACTCAACAAATCACAGAATCAGGCTACAATTAGTGGACAATGACCAAATAGTCAGAAACATTAATCCTAATTAAACAGTGGCTTACTATATGTGAAAACTTGAAATTCTTTCCAAAGCTAAGAATATTCTGTTCATAATGGTGAATCCAGTCAGCAGGCAACTGCCTATACAATGTAGAATAATAATCTTTGAAATTTTTCCAAAAGTTTGAGAAAGGTGGATATTTTTTTCAGACAGTGAGAACGAACAGGAGATTTAAGGGCCTGGTTGGGATTTTTCATTTAAGGAATGTTGCCTAGCAGCTGTAGAATGTGACATAACAGAATGTGGACGTGAGGATTCCTTTTGTTTTACCTTGCATAACAATGTACTGAATTTTGCTTTGAGTCAAATTTCTCGACTTATTCATCCTTCAGACCAATGACAACTTACAGTCTTTTCCCCTGACAGCAAGCCTTAATACAACATATTGCCCCTTTAGCCACGTGGTGAACTCCCAAGGAATTGGCCCGTAATCCGCTTTTGGGTCCCAACCCATAGATCACGAGACAAGGACCCAGAGACATTAATTGTTATTGGAGCAATAGCATCACAGTAGCTTTGTGTTGTAAAGGCAAAAAAGGATATGCATCAAACCAAGGCTGAATTGCAAGCCAACATATGGCTCCTATGATGATGGGTCTCCACATGACAACAGCAGCAATTTGTTTTCTTGAGCCCAGGTCCCAAGATGACAATCAATTAATTCATTTTGTTCCCCAAAGTAAAGAAGTTATAAAAGTTTATAAAGCCATCATAAGCTACCAACTGAACTGCATTAGCACAGCGGTGCAGCCCAGTGGCTGGACTACTGAGATCCTGTGCGTGGTCAAACGTCAAACAGCAGAAAGACATTAGTGATGGGCCTGTGGGCAGAAGGGAGCAACATGCTCTCATCAAACTATTGGGGTGTAACATAAACAAGGCCAATCTGTTCTTCCCCTATGTGACCATTTAAAGTCACAAAAGAACTCTAAACCTTATTCTGAAGCTCCTCTTTAGAATTCAGCCATTAAAAGGAATGCCATAACTGGTCAACTTGTAGTTATGGCTACAACTTCCTGTTTAACAAAGTATGCTACTAATGACAAAAGCTTGAAACTGATTCTTTTATTTCAAATTTAACTGTTACTCTTACATATAACTGAATTTGTTACAGGCTTTTGTTTAACATCAACTTTAACTGACATCTGAAGAGCCAAGTAGAAAGCCTCTCACCTGATGTTAGTGAAACAACATACCAAACTTTAAAATATCACTGTAAAAGCTTGTACTAGATCATTCCCAACATAAACTAGCCTGTAAAGGAAGGGAAAGGATATAATACAATGCTTAACTAAATAAAGCCTCAGTAATATGGGCAGATGAGGGTCAACTTGTGCTCACTCCCTCTCTCATTCTTCCTCTTTCATTGATTACTTTATTATTCCAACACATGCAAATATGCGTGCAACTTACCCTTCAAGATAAATTATTTGGGGGTTAAGCAAAGACTGCAATATCAAGGCTGATGTATAAAGGCACTGATATGAAGAGTGATGTCAAGGCAACACTAATAAATAGACATATGTTGTGAGGGAGACAGTGAGAGAGAAAATAAAAGTAGAGGAGTAGGCCTGTGAACTATGGGTGACCCTATGTGTTTGCTTATCTGAATCCTGATTAGGCAAGGTTGCTGCCTGTCACTCTTTTCAGTTTGCAATTGGCTGAGACGAGTTTTGAGGCCAGGGGAGCGAAGAGGTCTGTGTTTGTTTCCATGGCAACGCTGACAAGAACAGAAGGTCGGGACACTTTGTAAAACTAACCATCTCTCTTAATGGTATTAGAATAAGCACATAAATCCTTTTTTGTGTCCATATGTTACCATAACCTTCCAAAGTTTGTTTGAGGGGGGTGAAATAAGGCACTGAAAATGTTGTGGAATAGTAGCCGAAAACCAGCCAGGCAAATTTCTCAGGATTCAAAACTCATTTAGAATTAAGTTTGAAGTCGAATAAACTAAAAATGTTGGTCACTTTTTGTTTGAATTAAAACCTGCCTGGGTAGAAAAGTGTTTCTCAGTAATTCTACCAACTCTCAACTCTGCCAAATTCTTTAAAAACTAGCCACAGAAAAGAAAAACAGTTGAAGATTCAAAGTCTGTTTGACTGCCAACTAAAGTGGTTAGCACACATGACATCCTTGACACTTATGACCGATTACAGCACACAAGATTTGATGATGGTTGGTGTCCATCTGAAACATGCATTTTGGAATCCATCAGCCACTGAGGCTCATGCATGAAAAGGTCACTTTCCTATCTTGAGTATAAACCATTTCTCAACAACGTCACAAAACATGAGACAGGATGTACAGTTCTTCAATCTAAAATTGTAGAATAGAGATGTATGGTATTGATGAAATAATCAAATTGTTTCTATTTAATATATTCCAGTACAAAATTAATCTATGTATGAGGCATAAGCAAAGAATTTGCAGCAGAAGTGCTGTTAACTGTATCAACTACTATAAAACCATCAAGGCATTTCAAAAAATGTAACCCTAACCCTGGTGGGAAAACCAGTTTTTTCGCCAAAGGTTACTGAACCTATTTTGTCCACCAGGGTAAAACCACCAGCTAAATGCAGATAAATCTCGGTCTGCTCAACTGTCAACTTGGACAGCCCCTTAAGACGATACCAAAAGAATATCTAGAGGTTCTTGTGTTTCTAAAATCTGTTTGGTAGGCAGCTGCTAAGCTCTGGAATCAAACTGCCACAGTGGCTAGCAAAACAGCAAGATTTATTTCCTTTCCTGGTCTATGGTTATTGTAGATTATGACATGATAAAAGCTAAGAGCACTACCTAATAAAAAGCAACTACAGTCATTTTCTCCCTTTTTGCCCACTGACATACATTCCCAATGTCATTTTTTTCCTGGACAGTCAAAGCCAATTTCATCAAAATATGGTGTAGGCAAGTAGTTTTGAAGATTGTCGTCATGGGACCCATATTTGTAAGTATTTCATTTCCCCACAGACCACAATCTGCCAGGGTATAGACTCTTTTTTTAGACTAGCAACCTACTTAGATTCCAAGAATTAGGCAAGGCATTAGCGACGTCAGGAACGACAGCAACATTTTTCCCATTTCCCGCAATCCACCCGAGACCTGACTCAGTCTTGACAAACGATGATTCACAGCAGACTACCACATCATTATTAGATCGTCTTTTTGCTAGTATGTTTAAATTAATTTTTTCAAACCAGTTCTTGTCGCTGTATTCTGGTTCATACAATTTTGGCTGAATGCTAGATTCTTCAAACCATCATCAAAATCAGAGCTATCCAAAAGTTCTTCAGTGGAGAAATTTTGCTGTCCATGTGATTTTGGGTACAACAGCCAAGTGCTTTATCGTAAATATGGCTGCTGTGCTTTTCCAGCTGAGACATAGCACCACCCTGTGCTCCATGAGCAAGGATCAAAAGTGAAATTTACCTCCCCATTTCTCAGCAGTAGTTCTTCAGCCACACAGTTACATCAGTAAAACATCATTGTACCGCAGAAGTAAGGGAGATTTCTACAGCAAGCTCCGACAATACAGAAAAAGTAGGAAACTCTGCTGGACATTACAGACATGGAAACCCTTTGAGTAATAAATGCAGATATGGTTGAAAGCGAGTATATGGGTCTTTTAATGTGGCAACTAAAAACATGGTCAAAAATTCAATGTGAAGACATGAAAGTGAGTATCATATTCAGTATTGGGCCTTTACTACAAGTCATGATGGGTGACCCCACTTGACCAGGCAGTATATCTGCTTTGGTTTGGAGTGGGTACCATAAGAATTTGATTGATACCACTACTCTTATTGACACCACTTATCAATTTGGTACTTTTTCAGTTCTTTGAGACTGTATGGTTAAAAAGGAAAAAAAGAATAACATCGATTTATCATTCTCTGGCTACTAGTGTAAAAGGACTTTGGGTTTGGCTGCGACAGGTGGTAAATGGGTTGGATCATGTTGCTTGAAGCCTGAACCTGACAATCTACAAAAAGTTACCAGATTTTTAAAATATACTCATAGCCAAACAATTAGCTAAGCCATTAGCTTTGAAAGCAGGGCTGAATCAGAATCAATGATTCTTTTTCTGATTCTGATTAGCTAAGCCATTAGCTTTCATTCATTAGCTTGTTTGTAATAATTTGTAATTAGACTAGCAGACTCCAGATCTACAGCTCTGGTACAACATACCTGCAGTGGGTGAGAACGATGGGACTTGCAAGGGATGGACTGCGAGCATAGCAGTCTAAAACTGGGGATTTTCATACATTTCTGTTATGCTTGGTCAACACGTTTGGATAAAACACTCTTATTGCTCCCTTACTTGTAAGGGTTTTATTTCACTTTTGGCAACATGCACTGTCCTCATAGACTCAGGTAAAGAATAATGACACTTTTGAACATTTTATTCTCTCTGCCGTGATGACACAAACGCCTATCAAGTTGTCCATAAGAGCACAGCCCTCCTCGGTCAAAGATAGGCACTGAGAGGGAGGGACAGTGAGAATATGACTGTGACGGTTGCAGGAATTACTTGAAAACTGTATTTGCTACTAGGGAAATCTCACCCCCCAATTTCTCCAGTACCGATAACAGAACCAATAATGTCAGACCTTATCAATACTCTGGGTTTTACTAAGTTATTATCTGTTTCTGTTTAGAACCAGATTTCAAGCCTTGGTGCCTGCTATTTTGGCTATCTCCCCCAACCTGCCCACCTGCAATCTTCCTCACACTTGACTGACTTCAACTTTCTCTCCAATTCTTCCTGTTGATTATTTTTTTCAACAGACAAGACAAATTCCCGGATTTCTTAAAATAAATCTGTATGCAGAGCAACAAAGTATTTTTCTGCCAAAAACCAAAATTCACTAGCCATTTTCCATATGTTTTAACAGTTTTCAGAATAAAACAGACATTTGAACAATGGCTAGATATGTGCAAAGCTAGGACATAGTAAGGTAGTCAAACCAAGAAGCCACAGTCATAATAGCGGGATTTGGTGGGTGGCCTGTGTTAGCCCTAGTTGCCATCTTTCTTTTTCCTCTTTCATTCATTCTCTCTTGCTCATTCAAACTCTCCCTCTCTTCCTCTGCCCCTCCCCTGCACTTATTTTCTCCCTCTCCTTTACCGTGCTGGTATTGGTTCTACTAAAAAACGACTGACACCAAAATTAACATTTTAGCAACTTTAATAATATTTTTCAAACAATTAAAAATGGCCGCTGTCCAACACCTGCAAATACAGCAACTATTAATCTGCACTGGAGACTATTAATTAACTTAGACTATTAATCTGCATTGGAGAATGCTAGTTTTTTTTTCTAGAACAGAGCAACAAAGGAAATTATGTGACCACCACACATTGTAAATAGTGACATGACGCGCACAATCACACGCAAATTACGTGCCGTCGTTTTGACTGGTCATGGTCATTTTAGGTAGATCTTATCATAACTTTTTTGTTTTTGTGTGTACAATTGATCCAAAACAAATTTTAATGCAAATATATGCAATTTTAGGAGCATTCATGGAGTGGCAGGTCTGTATCTTTTTTCCCCCACAAAGTTATTAAACTTTGAAAATCCAAAACGGTCATATGACCGTCTTTGGTCATTCTAGTGTGAAATCATTTTCTCCATTTCTGCATGAAGTGCTATGCTGAAATACATTTGCACTGCAGAGAATGTGAGGTTTCCTTTGTCAAACAGGTGTGTGTATTTCACTGCTGGGGAAACGTGAGGATTCAAACTCAGCAGTCAAAGGACTGAAGCCACATTTTAGCCAACTTTGACAAATGTGGAGTCAGCCAACAGCAACGATCACAAAGGAACAGATTTACACATTCTCAAAATCAGCCTCTCTCATGCAAGCACAACCTCCGTCTGTCTTTCTCTCTTATTCCCTTTCATGACTCCTCTCATTCCTTCCTTTAACCCCTCATCATTTTCTCACTCACTCCACCTTCTCCCCCACTGTATCCCTCTCTAAATTTGTACCCCTCCCTCCCATCTCTCTTTGCCCATCCACCCTCTCTCACTCCTCTCCCTTCTTTTCCACACCATCTCCTAGTGTCTCTTTCCTTCCATGTCCTTTCACTCAGCCAGTCCCCATGCCATCTCTCTTCAATTCTCATTTCCCCAGTCTGCCTTTTTCATCCCGCCTCTCTACCTGCCGTTTTCCCTGTCCATTGTGACCCAATGAACCCCACTCCCATGCCTCTCCTCTCAACAGAGCTCAGCTGGCGTTCACAGCCAGCTAATGTTTTCATTTTCACACTTAAACTTCTACAGAGCTTTGATGCCCAACATTTAGCTGCTTAAGCTTTCATACAAAACATCAAAGTCAAGGGTTTGCTTTTGAATCCATTGTTGTAAATGCACTTCCTTCAGTAAACCAAGCTGAATAGAGTTTGAGATTGGCAGAGCTGTAAGGTATTGCGCTACACTGCTGGCATCCTGCTTTTCTTAAAGCTGCATAAAGCCGGGATCAGACTACATGATATTTTTGTCTTTCACGATAGTTACCATGTCAGATTAGGCAATCATAGTGCCATACATTATTGCTGTGTCTTGGCTGAGAGACTGGGAACACTACAAGTATGACCCTGAGCAACCATCATATGATCACGATCTTGCACAAGTTCATAGGTCATCGGGGAGGAAGGTCAAGAAATTGTCACTCATGGCTATAGAAAAGCTATGAGTGATGCTGACAGTCTTGTGTGCTGAAAATAAAAAGAAAGAAAAAGCAATTCTGGATGCTGCTGTGGTAGTGCTACTGGGGAATGATAACCTAGCATACCAGCTCCTCACTGGATGGCTGAAGACCCTCTGCTATTTCTTGCCAACATCTAGCCTATCTTTTTTGACTCTGTCATGATACTACCTCGAGAAAATGTCAAAAAGGCAGGGGTATTTTTGCCACTGCTCAATGAACCTCTCCTTGGTTTCGTCTGTTCCACCTGAAAGCAGCAATAGCAGCATCGATTTCTCTTTGCCATGTTTAGATACATATGTGCCCCAGAAAGCACTGTGTCATTCTATTGGTCAACATCAAGGAACACGTCGTAGGAGATGTCAGACTAGGCAGGAAAATACAAAAAATTCTGACATGCTAGACTTTTTGTCGGTGTGTCATGGAGTGTCCCAGACGCCACATCGCTGTTCTTCAATTATGTCACACTACACAGGGTAAAGACACCTGTTCGTCATTCATAATTGGGCCAGATGCTGGAAAATTGTTGGCAACGATAAAATCATGTCAAAATCAGGCTGAAATCATGTAGACTGATCCCAACAGGAGGGAATTTCTACCCAATAATGGTAGACAATGCTACACGATGTTTAAATTGAGGGTAATTTCCAAAATTCTGTTTCATGTTGCTTGAATGACATGAGAAAACAGTCAGAGACTATTCCGCATGGCTTCTAACACTGCAATCGTTTTTTTTTCTTTCATTTGTATACAAACAACTGTGATCTGTGGCGAGAATAGGGTGCGGGTTGAGGATAGCCTGGGGAGGTGGAGGTATGCACTGGAGAGAAGAGGAATGAAAGTCAGTAGGAGCAAGACGGAATACCTATGCATGAATGAGAGGGAGGACAGTGGAATGGTCAAGATGCAAGGAGTGGAGGTGACAAAGGCATGAGTTTAAATACGTGGGGTCAACTGTCCAAAGTAACGGGGAGTGCAGGAGAAAGGTGAAGAAGAGAGTCAGGCAGGGTGGAGTGGGTGGAGAAGAGTGTCAGGAGTGATTTGAGACAGAAGGGTACCTGCAAGAGTTAAAGGGAAGGTTTACAAGATGGTTGTGAGACCAGCTATGTTATATGGCTTGGAGACAGTGGCACTGACGAAAAGACAAGAGGCAGAGCTGGAGGTGGCAGAGTTGAAGATGCTAAGATTTTCACTGGGAGTGACGAAGACGGACAGGATTAGGAATGATTATATTAGAGGGACTGCTCAAGTTGGACGGTTTGGAGACAAAGCAAGAGAGGCAAGATTGAGATGGTTTGGACATGTGTGGAGGAGAGATGCTGGGTATATTGGGAGAAGGATGATGAATATGGAGCTGCCAGGGAAGAGGAAAAGAGGAAGGCCAAAGAGGAGGTTTATGGATGTGGTGAGGGAAGACATGCAGGTGGCTGGTGCGACAGAGAGAGATGCAGAAGACAGGAAGAAATGGAAACGGATGATCCGCTGTGGTGACCCCTAACAGGAGCAGCCGAAAGTAGTAGTAGTAGTTGTATACAAACAATATCAAAGTAATTGATTTAAATTTTTAAGTGTAAATATAATGTACACATTAGATAACTGTTCTTAAATACGTAAATTATATCACTTTCTGTGCACCAGTAAAGATTTCGTGGAGAAGTCCTTGACATGCTCAGTAATCGACAAACAGGTAAAATCGGCAATTCATGTAACAAACTGTTTTTTTTTTTTAAACTGGGGCTTGGGGGAGATTTTCAACACCAATAACAATTAAAAGCAATATTTTACCATAAAAAATGTCCCTCATGCAACTTCAAATATTAACTCATTCACAGCTTGCTAAAATAAGCTAGGAAATAACACTAGTAAGGTCTGCTCTATTATAGCTTCAAAGATAATCAGGACAACGGTACAAGATTTTTTCTCAATGTCCAACAATTATTTTTGTTTTGAAAGGAAAAAGAGACACTTTTTCCATCATATAAAAGGACGTAATGTTTACCAGATATTCAAAAGTTCAACCATAATTAGATACAGTTTTACCTGATTAAAGGCTCCCACATACGATGCAGTTTTGGCCATCTTGCATGTTAATGGATGTTAATTGTATGTCACATTGTACAATAGCAAAATGAAAACCTTGACAAATCCCCTTTGTGACTGCAAGTTGAAGATGGACTACTGTCAAATTGTGCAAATGGAAACAATACAACCTCAGCCAATGGCAAGTTGATCATGCCCAACACAAAAAGGCAACCTGGTCTTACGGAAATTCAAAATGGTCGCACAAAAAAAAACATGCAGTTGCATAATAACCACGATTTTTGCTTGAAGAAATCCAAAAATCAGACAACATGGGTTGGCAATTCTCCAAAGTGAGTTTGAGGTACAATAATATTGCAGGCTATTTTTCACAAAAGTGTAGGGTATTTTAGACTAGTAGATGACTTTCATTGATTTCCCTACAGCTATACACACACTCACACAGAAAGGGAGAACTGAGCAATGTAATCCTTTTTGTGAATTATATACTGTTCAGTCGCTGTCATTTTCTACCATGCACCTATTGGTCACAGAGGGTGTCATAGCCATAGTTTTTATCATTGCATCCCCTACCACTCTATATGACCACAGCCCAATTTTTCTGACACTGTTAGAACTTTTTAACCATCTTTCCTCTGGTCCTAAAACAACAAAAAAATCCCAAAGTCCCAGTGCAGTGACGGGCCAGCTGTGCTGTAGGAGATGCCATCCTTCGGATGACATGTTAAAACCGAGGTCCTGACTCACTGTGGTCACTTATCGCAAAGAGTAGGGGGTCCCCAGGTGTTCAGGCAAAATTCCCAACCTGGCTCTCTCCATCTGGCCACCTAATCACCCCCCCCCCATGTAATTCACTCAATGATTCATCCCTATCCACCTCAAGCTGATGTGTGGTGAGCGTTCTGGCGCAAAATGAGTGCCGTGCATCACCCAGGTGGGTGCTACACATTGGTGGTGGTTGAGGTGCGTTTCGCCATCTTCACTGTGAAATGCTTTAGGTGTCTAGATAAAGAGCTATATAAATGTAAGCCATTATCACTATCCATCAAAGTCTCCAACTCGGTGCATTGGCACTCTGTCGGTGACCCTTAACCCTGTCATATTGTAGAACCCAAGACACCCAACCACAGTTCACAATGAAAGATTTGCCCACAATTTGAAAAACTTGTCTGAGACGGCACTAAAAGAGCCAAAATTGAACAGTGTGTGGGGGCTTGGCTTAACTGTGCATCCCCACAACTAGTTTTGTCAAGTCCACGTCATGATAGCTGGCATAGGTATGAAATTATCTGTTGGCCCTATAAACTAATTCTTATATGTTCTAAGATGACATCAATTGTGTGAATGTGTGAACATGCATGCCAAATAATAAGACTATTAGCCCATACAAACCTTGAGAGGCTGCTTGTGTATTATGGTGCATATGGTAGATTACACAACAAGGGGACAGAAAGGTTATATAGCATTCCCTCTTATCCCAGCCCCTCTGGAATTAGTTAGTGCTAGTGTTAGTGTCAGTGGAATTAGTGTAACAAATGAACAAGATTATTAGAATTTGCTGGAATTTCACTGGACATGACCCTCCAAATTTCAGGAGGAGAAGACAGGACTAAGATGTGTGAAAAAACAGACAAAGACAGAATGGGCAAGAACTTTCCTCTTTGAGAGATAGAAAATGATAAACAGACAGAATGAGATAATAAAACAGAGAAATTATAACGGCAATTAGCCATGTGAAGTCCAAGCAGGAGTAGGGGTGGGAGATGTAGTGTCAGTGGAAAAACTGCACCCGCCCCATTTTTCTGCTCTTCCACTAGCGACAGCTGATGAACAGGGAATGAGGAACTGCCAAAGTTCAAATGATGGCTATCAGTGCACAGAGGCTGATCAGACTGTGCTACACACTATCCTACCGTGCCCCAATCTCTCTCGTTCCCTTTTCTCCTGTCTCCACTGTTCATCTCCTGTCCTCCCTCTGGCATTTTACATCTATTTTCTGTTTCTCCACTAGATCAACATTTCCTTTTTTGCAAGTCTTCTGGTCCCTTCTCTCTTGTTCTGTCAGGTTTTTTCTTGCTTTCAGTGTCAATTTGTGTTAGTTCCTTTCTCATTCTTCCTTGATTTCTCAGTCTTGCTTCGCGTACTTTCCATTTCCTATTCCATCTTTCTCTCTGTGCTCAATTAAGGGTGACCAACCAGGTGATCATTATGGCATCACATAATAAAAATGTAAACTTTCTGTGCATTCGTGTTCTCCTATCAACGAGATTATCTCTTTGCAGATGCAGAGAGACATCCATGCTTCAAATGGCTAAAGGCACAGGTTTTCTCACATGGATAACAGGTCTGGAAGTTTACCTTGAACTTCAGGCACTTGTTGGCATCCAATTTGAATGTCTATGAATGTTCTCATTCATCCAGGTCATAGTTATCCAAAGGAATTGAATCAAGTACAACTGGACTTGGTGATATATCCGTGAAGATGTTTCGCCTCTCATCCAAGAGGCTTCATCAGTTCGTGCCTTTCTGACTAGACCAAGCTAGTCTGACTAGCTTGGTCTAGTCTAGTCAGACTACCTTGGTCTAGTCAGAAAGGCACAAACTGATGAAGCCTCTTGGATGAGAGGCGAAACGTCTTCACGGATATATAACCAAGTCCAGTTGCACTTGATTCAATTCCTTTTGATCCAATTTGAATTTGTGAATGTGACATGTGACTTAAGGTTTAGCAATACATTTGATAAATTCCTACCCAGCACTACTACAAGGTCTGCTGCCTGGCATGATTCCAACCAGCCCGTCGAACAGTAACTAACCTAACTTCATTTTCATAAACTGACACAGGCACGGAGAGAGATAACAGAAAAATAATCTGACAGAGAGAAAGACACGTAGATAAACATGCCAACAGGTACACAGGCTATGTAAAGATGCAGAAACAGATAGGAAGGACGAAGAGGGAAGTAGAGTACAAGTAAGGAGACAGACAAGAAAGACCAACATGCAGAGACGCTGCAGGGCAACTGAAAGATGCAGAACCGGGTGGACAGAAAATGAATGTAAAGAAAGAGGTGGGACAGATACATGGTCCAATAAACAGGCAGGAAGAGCGAAGACCAAGGTATGGAAACAAAAAAAACAAAACCTGTAGATATGCCAATAAACTGACACAGCAAATGGGAAGATGAAATGGGAAACAACCAAGTAGAAAGCAGGTAATTAAACAAACACGTAGACAGACTGTTACTCTAACAGGTAGACAGCCAAACAGTAGTATTAGCCGTCCCAGGGCTTTTCCACTTAGCTTCGTCAGTCAGCCAGCGCAGCAGGGCTCTATAGGGATGTTAGGGAGCATTGGATTTACCTGCAGGCTAAACGCAAAGCAGATACACACTCTGCAGGCTGCTAATCAGGTCACCTGTTGCACAACACAGCATGTAGACCAGCAACATACACAAGTATGAAGACATGCACAAATGCACACATTCAAACAGACATACATGTTGGATGCGTATGGTCACTGCATCTCCCTCAACCCCCCCCCCATACACACACACACACACACACACACACACACACACACACACACAGTCCCTGAGGGATAACTGAGCATGGACATCTCAGTATTGTTTGTTTGCGCTAATGGCCACCTCCTACATGTAGCCATGGTGATGACAATTCATCAAATACAATTGACAGCGAGTGATTAGAATGGAAACATTATAGGAAATAAAAACGCAGAAAAGCGATTAGAGTAGACAATGATAAACTGATATTTCAACAGAAACAAACCAAATAGAGCAGGCTTAGATATTCTTTTCTTATTTGCCATCAGTAGTAGACAAGTGTCAGCTGGTGCATCAATTACTCCTTGTAGTAGGAGTTGTTTTTTATACAATGAGACTGCAGTTGAGCGAGTGACAACTAGGTTGGACAAGACAGTCACTAATAACCTGAAAGGTTAAAAGGAGGTCAAAGAGAGAGCAAGAGAAACGGTGGAGAGCAAAGGCGAGAAGTTGAGAAAGAAAGAAGGAAAGAGGTGGAAAGTAAAGCCAAGAAGAATGGGTCAGAGAAGGAGAGATGGCAAAGGAAGGCTCAAGAAAGAATGAAAGTGTGTGTGTGGGGGGGGGGGGCAGAATTTGCCTTACATTTATGTGATCATGCTACAAGCCACGTTGACCCCAAGGTTTCAAGCAGCAAACAAACGAGTAGTGCATTGGTCTACTCCACACAATGAGTGGCCTTATCATATCAAGAAAGCATCTACCAGTGCGTGCCACTGGATTTTTTTCTGACACGTCTCTGGAGGTAGAGGCTGGCGACCAAACTGGTTTATCTAAACTGATAGATCACAATGACAAGACTGGTCTCCAAATTCATTTCGCTGCTGCTCAGAGGTGGAGTTGCTGGCAGGGGATCAGCTTTTCATCATAACATAAATCCCCTCATCCTCTGTCCCTGAATATTATTTTCTCTGGCAGCACGTTGGTCTAATATGATAGTTCTACAGCCAATGGGATATCATTAAGTCCTCCAATGCCACCTTTAAACTCCTGACTTCTGGTTGCTTGTAATGTTAGCAGTGAGCAAGGAATTAGAGCTTGTTCTGCAGTTGCATCCACCTCTTTCATTCATGACCCTGTTTTATACCCTATACATTATCATAGACTAGGTAGTTTAAAACAGGAGTCAGGAATTACGAACACCATTTGTCATTTCGTTTCATGCACTTGCATATATGAAATGAAACCAAATGCTGTTTACCCCAGCCCACAGCAGTACAACACAAAGACAAAAACATCTGAAAAATACAAGAACACGCATATCCAAACTAACATATATATATATACACTACCGTTCAAAAGTTTGGGATCACCCAAACAATTTTGTGTTTTCCATGAAAAGTCACACTTATTCACCACCATATGTTGTGAAATGAATAGAAAATAGAGTCAAGACATTGACAAGGTTAGAAATAATGATTTGTATTTGAAATAAGATTTTTTTTACATCAAACTTTGCTTTCGTCAAAGAATCCTCCATTTGCAGCAATTACAGCATTGCAGACCTTTGGCATTCTAGCTGTTAATTTGTTGAGGTAATCTGGAGAAATTGCACCCCACGCTTCCAGAAGCAGCTCCCACAAGTTGGATTGGTTGGATGGGCACTTCTTTGAGCAGACTGAGTTTCTGGAGCATCACATTTGTGGGGTCAATTAAACGCTCAAAATGGCCAGAAAAAGAGAACTTTCATCTGAAACTCGACAGTCTATTCTTGTTCTTAGAAATGAAGGCTATTCCATGCGAGAAATTGCTAAGAAATTGAAGATTTCCTACACCGGTGTGTACTACTCCCTTCAGAGGACAGCACAAACAGGCTCTAACCAGAGTAGAAAAAGAAGTGGGAGGCCGCGTTACACAACTGAGCAAGAAGATAAGTACATTAGAGTCTCTAGTTTGAGAAACAGACGCCTCACAGGTCCCCAACTGGCATCTTCATTAAATAGTACCTGTTAGAGCCTGTTTGTGCTGTCCTCTGAAGGGAGTAGTACACACCGGTGTAGGAAATCTTCAATTTCTTAGCAATTTCTCGCATGGAATAGCCTTCATTTCTAAGAACAAGAATAGACTGTCGAGTTTCAGATGAAAGTTCTCTTTTTCTGGCCATTTTGAGCGTTTAATTGACCCCACAAATGTGATGCTCCAGAAACTCAATCTGCTCAAAGAAGTGCCCATCCAACCAATCCAACTTGTGGGAGCTGCTTCTGGAAGCGTGGGGTGCAATTTCTCCAGATTACCTCAACAAATTAACAGCTAGAATGCCAAAGGTCTGCAATGCTGTAATTGCTGCAAATGGAGGATTCTTTGACGAAAGCAAAGTTTGATGTAAAAAAAATCTTATTTCAAATACAAATCATTATTTCTAACCTTGTCAATGTCTTGACTCTATTTTCTATTCATTTCACAACATATGGTGGTGAATAAGTGTGACTTTTCATGGAAAACACGAAATTGTTTGGGTGATCCCAAACTTTTGAACAGTAGTGTATATATATATATATATATATATATATATATATATATATATATATATATATCCAAACTAAATGAAAAATCACTGTCCAAGGGAAAACAGAGCAATATCATGGATCAAAGATGCGTTCCAACTGCACTGATAATTCCCATAGAATTTGGCTAACGTTGTATTGGATGCTATGCCAACTACGGTGGTAACCAGGGGTCTGTTTGGTTTTTAATACTTAAAAGTCAGTGCATTTAGTCAGTGCACATATAGGTAACTCCACACAGAGGATGACCTGGGACGACCCCCGAGGTTGGACAACCCCAGGGCTCAAACCCAGAACCTTCTTGCTGTGAGGTGAACGCGCTGACCACTGTCCTCTGTGTAGAGTTTGCATGTTCTCCCCGTGCCTGCGTGAGTTTTCTCCGGGTGCTCTGGTTTCCTCCTACAGTCCAAAGACATGTAGGTCAGGTGAATCGGCCATACTCAATTGCCCCAGGTATGTGTGTGTGTGCGTGTGTGTGTGTCAGCCTGTCCAGGGTGTCTCCCCGCTTGCCGCCCAATGACTGCTTGGATAGGCTCCAGCATCCCCGCGACCTTGAGAGCAGGATAAGCCATTCAGATAATGGATGGATGGACACAGGTAACTGCTATACAGACATATATACAGTAGACTTTTTCTACCGTGATTAAGGGTACTCTGGTGCATCCAACAGATCACAGACCATTGGATGTTACGGAAAGAAGAAAACTCCCTCTCAGATACTGTTGTTACATTACAGTAAATAAACACTGTAGGAATTTGGACTGACAATTGCTGACAAGAGGACTAAAACCTGTTATTGAACTATGGTCAAAAGAAAGCAATGACTAATAAATGATTGCGTCTTCCCTACTGTGCTCTCTATATATGGTCACCCTGCATAAAACCTGCACTACCCTGTAAATAACTCTTATTCTGTAAACAACATCTTAAAATTCTAATTTAGTTGTTTGCAAATACAGCTCTTGCCACCCAGTGCTGGGCATCAGGGGCTGTCATGTGGTCTCACATTCAACTCTGAAGTGGTATTGATTTCACCTTATTGCACCTTACATATATATATAATTTTGTTATTCTTAAACTTTTACGTTAATATTTATTTTATTTTTACCATTTTTATCTTTTATTTTCCCTCTTGCACCAACATACCAAGACAAATTCCTTGTATGTTCTTGTACTTGGCAATAAATCTGATTCTGATTCTGGAATTGTTCCAGCATTTCATTTAAATGCTGACTATGTCTTGATGCATGCTCAATAATCCAGGTATAGAAATCCCAGAAAATTGAATCAGTTAATCTGGACACAAAGTTTAGTGGGATAAACGTTTCATCACTTGGTCAGTCTCAGCTGACTGCAGGTATCCCCAACCTTATTCACATTGCCACCACCACTAATAAGAGTTACAATGGCCACGTGTATTATTCACAGAGGATTGGGGAATAGCTGCAAAAACTCTTTCGAGGATGAGGATGTGCACATCCTTTATAGGGAGGAACACTGGTTTGAAAGGGGAGTCCAAGAGGCCATCTATGTGAAGAGGGAACGACCATCCTTGAACTGAGGAGGGGGGCAAAGAGTACATCTGTCGCCATCTTACAATGCTGTGATTGCAGCTTTTCCTCAATACTCTGAATAGTACACGTGGCCATTGTAACTCTAATTAATGGTCACAGCAATCTGCATATGAAACCTGTGTTAGATCACCAGTTTCGGTTGTTAGGCAACTGTACTGTTTATAAGGGTGGGGATACCTGCAGTCAGCTGAGATTGACCAAGTGATGACACGTTTATCCCACTAAACTTTGTGTCCAGATGAACTGATTCAATTGTCCAGGAAATACTATGTATCACGGCCTTAATTGCTTAAGCATCGTTCAATTTATGAGTTTATTCTGCACTTCAAAATGCCTTCACATGCCAAGACTGACTTTAGAATTGAACATCAGAAGATGCCAAAGGTTTTTCGACTAAAACCTGTTCAAATAAATTAAGTATACACGTGAACTCAAATATTTTCATGCCAAAATAAAGACTCATTCTAAATGGAGAGTGCTACTGCCTGACAAGAGACAACTGCTCACACAAAAATGAAAATAATGCCCATTATGGGTTTCTTTTGTGGCTCTGAGATTTCCCTCAACGTTTTCTTTAAAAATTCTCATGTATATGAATAAAAGACTCATTAGGGCTGCACGATTATGGACAAAATGATAATCAGAAATTATTTTGATCAATATTGAGATCACGATTATTGTGAGTTTTAGAGAAAAAATATATTTTCTTTTAAAATAATTCTCCTGTGGGTCGGCGGTGGTGTAGTGGTCTAAGCATTGGCTTTGTGTGGATGCAGTTGCCCACTGTGGACCGGGGTTAGCGCCTCGGTCTCGTCAAATCCGACTATGGCCAGATTCGATGAAGCAGCAATAGGCCCTTTTCACAATGACGTGAATTAACTTCCGCGAAGCAGGTTATCTTCACTTCTGTTTGCGCCGTAGATAACTCATGGATGTTGAGATGACTTCTGAAAATGTAGGAATGCTTAGCCTGAAGTAACTTCGAAAGGTAACGTTAAGACTAGCTAATCATAGTCATATGATTATGACTATGATTCTGTCTGTCTTTCTTTAAAGTAATTTTTTCTGACTGTCTGTCCATCCGTCTATCTATTTTTCATAATACTGCAAGTCTTATGACACATAGCATGGCTGAAATATTTTAGTTTTCGTCTCTGAATGGTCGACAGAAAGATCATATTTGTTCCGAGTTGCTGTAGCACACTTTCATTTGTTCGTTTTTCCATCCGACCTATTCTCAGCAAAGAGCAGCAAAACCACATTTCGGCAGCACTGATTTTCTTTTCATCTATTTTAGGCAAAGTCCATCCTTCACTTCTGTTTGTAGTATCTTCATTTTCAGATTGGTTGAGATGGCGTGATCTTTCTAAAAGTTATTTAGTTGAATTCAAGATCTCTCTCTCTCTCTCTCTATCTGAACATCTCTCTCAAGATCTCTCTCTCTCTCTCTCTCTCTCTCTCTCTCTTTCAAGAGCTCGCTTTTTTTTCCTCACTATGATTTAAAGTTATTGCCTTTAACATAAGTTATTTAGCATAATCAAACAGGTACCGTTCAATGAAGAATGTGTAGCCTTTGTTGAGTTTGGACCGTTTGGTTAATGCAAATGTTTCGGCAATCCGTGGTACCTCATCTAGCTGTATTTCAGGCAGGTTTGTGAGCGACTGTGTAAACTCCATAGTCCGTCCGGAAGTTAGCATACCCTGCAAGGAGTCAGAACAGAAGTTCTCTGACGTCATGTGAAAAGGGCCTATAACTGGCAACGCTGTCTTCGGGAGGGGGGCGGAGTGGGTTTGTGTTCGTCACATGAATGCATCTCTGGGTGTGTCGGAAAAAGCAGTGGTTCGGCCTGGATTCACCTTGTCACGGAAGTGGGGAGGCGTCTCCTTTGAGACTGCCGGCCGGAGAGATGCAATTGGCGAACGCATACAGTACGAGGGTGGGTATTTGAATTAGAATAGGGAGCGACTAGCCACTAAATTGGGAGAAAAAGGGAAAAATCAGAAATAAATTTGTAAAAAAAAAAATTCTCCTGTGTGGTCTTGTGAGAAAAAAATGACATTTACAAGCATCGACTATTCATTTAAAAATTACCGTTGATGTAATGGAATTGTCAGGCTCAAGTACGGCTCCATTGTTCTGCTTGACCAAAGGTCAGTGGCAGTCACAAAGTACTCGACAGCTGTGACATCGCTCTCTATTTCCCCTCGACGTTTTGCATACAGTGCAGGTAATGCCGCTTTGGAAAAATAATTGCGTGAGGGGATCACACACCTTTTGTCCAGTGTGTTGGCCATTTTCCTGAAGCCTTCATTGCTCATAGTGTTTATTGGACACATATCTTTGGCCAAATGGAATGCGATTGCATTGGTTATTTCAGTCTGTCTTTGGGAGCTGGATGGATACAGTGACGAACTGTACAGGGTTGCTGTTATGGATGTCTGAGTTGACGTTGGACAGGGATTCAGTGAGCTAACATTAGCAACGTTATTCTTCTTGGCCTTCATACATTCAAGGTACTGCAGTTTGTGGTGGTTTTTTCAGGTGGTTGAAAAGATTAGTTGTGTTGCTTTGTGGCACACACACAATTCTATGGCACTCTTTGCATATGACTTGTTCTTGGTTGACATCACTTGCTCTAAATCCAAAATATTTCCCAACAAGGGATGATGATCTGTTTCGAGGGACAAGCTCTTTGCCTTTTGCCTTCTGCTCCAGGAATTTGATATCCGTTTTGCCCTTACTCGTCTACTCTGGACTGCAGCTGCAACAACCAGAAACTTTTTGCACAGGCTGCCGCTGCAGAGTTGGCACTTAAAGGGAACAGTTGTGATTGGTAAGGCGGTTAGTTTAGGAAGCGCTTGATTTGATATACAGCGGAGCATTCCATGAGCGGAGCACGCATTGTAAATGTCAATATCGCAGTCGATCATATTCAATTAATTGTGGGAAGCCAAAATCGTGATCGCGATTAATATTCGATTAATTGTGCAGCCCTAAGACTCATACATGATTATTAGACTGCTGACAAGACAAAACTAGCATTCTTCAGAGCCTGTGTTGAAAGTATCTTACTTTATGGGTCGGAGACATGGACCATGAAAAAAGATTTTCAGGCGAGACTTGGCGGAACATACATACTTATGAGAGTTAAGAACATCTCCTGGCGGGAGCACAAAACCAACGCTGAAATCTACGGTGATACACCACCTATCTCAACCACAGTTGCACAGGGGAGAGCACATTGCTACAGAGCAAAAGATCAGATTATATCCAACATTATCTGTATGCGTCTCCCATGTCCTAACAGAGGAAGCAGCCTTTCAACTACATAGACTGTATTTCAAAAGACACTCAAATAAATGTTCAAGACCTACCAAATCAAATGGGAAACGGAATACTGGCGTGACATTGTGAATGCATGCTTGACTGCGGTCAAAGGATGATGAAACTGCTAACCGATGAATTTAAGCCAACAAAAAAAAAAGATACTCGAGTGGACGTACAGTGCACAGGAATCCTTCAATGTGCCTTGATAAATAGCCTTGCATAAAAATCTCCCATTTATCTTCTGTAAGATCTGGAAGATGAAGACCAACTAGGAACAGAAGAGTCTGTTATGCGTCTCCTGGCTGCGAAGCTTTGTTATATTCTGTCAGGGTTACTGAGACGTAGTGTATGCCAGTCATTGCTTCTGCAAACGTTTCTCTCTATCCCCCTCCACCTCTCTTCTCGCTCTTAAGATATCTGCTTTATCCCCCAGTCCCTTGGAAAATCCACATCTTTTATCCTCACTGGGAATCGTCGGGCCTTTCCTCCACCAGGCCATCACAGGGCCGACATAAACAAACATTCATACCTAGGGACAATTTAGTACGGCCGATTCACCTGACCTACGTGTCTTTGGACTGTGGGAGGAAACTGGAGCCCTCGGAGGAAACCCACACAGACACGGGGAGAACATGCAAATTCCACACAGAGGACGACCCGGGATGACCACCTGGACTGAACCCAGGACCTTCTTGCTGTGAGGTGACCGCGCTAACCACTGCACTACTGTGCCGCCCTCTACACTTCATAGTTCAACTTAATTCCAACAGGTGTAAACAATATGGAGTCAAGCTTTCACCTGCTCAGGGCTTTTCATGGAAAGAGCAGGTTACTCAGTTATTATGTTGACAGTGCTGGGCAATATGGGAAATATTATCATGATAATCATTGGGAATTTTATGTGATTTGAATGTAGGCCTACATCATATATGCTTACATATGCAAAAATATCATGTTTATAAATCCAACTGAGGTCCATCACGCATAACTGTTTGGTAAAGTGTCATGTCAAACCAAAACTAGTTTTGAAACAAAACTCCCTCCAATATTTCAGACCTCATTATGTGTGAAATTTTAGGTGAGAGACTGTCACTATCATTAATCTAGACAACAATATTGTCAATTACAAAATGAAAATATCCAAATTTAATCTGAGTACAATACCACTGATAGACGATAAACAATAATATTGAATTGCCCACCCTTTTTTGTAAACTTAAAGGAATTGTTCTGATTTTTTCCAAGTTTATCCCTATTTTACACTCACCACTCATGTAGTACATAGCTGGGTTTCATTCACACAAAGAGTGCATGATATGTTGGTCATCTTATCAATATCAGCCAATAATTGCTTAAAATATGTTATTGGTGCACATTTCATATTCTTATCATTATCAACAGGTAATCTCCACTAGTGGAAACTAAGACACATGGTTATGATCCAATGAAATGGAAAATGACAGCATAGGTATCAGCTGAAATGACCATGAAAATGATCAGTTATTGGCAAATATTGCACTATATTGGATCCCTTATTTTCCCAGTCATCCAGCCTTTTCTTCATATTGGACATGCAGCTTCAGCTTGCCTTTGACTGTTCAATGCAATTAATGGCGGACAAATCCACAGTGCTTGTTCAGTACAAAAAAAGCACTCTATGCTTCAGCCAGTTAACATGGCACTACAAGCAGTCTATCATAGCAAATTCAAATTGTCATTTGAAAACTTTACAGTCGTTTTTACAGTCAGTATGATTAAACGGATGGATAACTGTGAAAATGAAACCTATAACTATGTACTACATGAAAAGTGAGTATAAGGTAAGGACAGAATTCATAAAATACAAACTATTCCTTCAACTTACTTCAATTAAAATTTTTAACACTGGTCCATTTTTGTAGCCCTGCTTACTATAGCAGGTCTTACTTATCTTCATTATGTTAAGGCATCCTAAACATTAGCCCAATGCCACTGCTTAGTGATTGATAATAAGATCAAACTCTGGGCATCTCCCCCTATGATGGAGGCATATAAATTTGTATTCACAACAATGCCCACTTTTGTCAAGGAGCTTAGGTTTACGTTGTGATCCTGCTGTGGATTTAGTTGGCAAGGGCCAGACAACCCTCGCAATGGTAAATTGTGCTGTTAAGACCATACTGTCCATATGAGCATACATTAAATAAACAGCTATCTACTTCATTTACATTTCAGGCATCTATCCGACACTCATCCGGAACAATTTCCTGTAAGCGCAAATAGAAGGTTAAGAGCACTACAATGAATCATTTCATTACAAGAAAGCGCAGCCTAACAATAGTTGACTGATAAGAGGAAAGGTGGATTTTTTTTATTTTGAAAATAATGATTTATCAAGAGAGAGAAATGAATCTCAGATACAAATGCTATTAGTGTTATACAATAGCCATGTTCATCTTAATTAATTACCTCTACCCTAATGAATTCCGTTTTAATCCTGGGTTGATCAAAGCCTCTTCTGCCTGTAGAGGCCTGTTGTGGGCTGTTAAAACCTAATACAGTATTCCCCAACAGCCTGATTTTTTAAACTACATTATGGGTCAGACCCCAAAATGGGTCTCCAGCTAATATCTGGCAACACATGACATGAGCAGTAACGTGTTTCATCTGCTTGAATCCAAGGGTGAGAGAATCAATTTCTGAGTCCTCAGCTGTACAAGGGAATAACATGGTGAAACCAGGCTTGAGCTTCGGTTATAAATAACTTGCACCATTAAGATTCTCAACATTCTCAAACATAAGTAGTGTTTCTGTGATTTGCTTCACATTTGGTTATACACAGATATGATTTAAATAATAAGTTTGATATTTTGTGATAACCCTTATCCTGCTAAGTCCCATGTGCTCCCTCTTTATTAATTAAAATGTTAGTGCTTTTGGATTTGTGGTCCTGGAATTATGGTTTTATTCTACTTTAACATGCGTTGCAAAATTTAAATAATTTTTCACATGTACTGAGTTTCTCACAAATCTCTGTAATGACACTAAATTGAACAAATTGGACACAAAAGTCTTGGCTCTGTGAAGACAGAGAGCACAAACTTCTCAGTTTAGAAATTTGGCAACGCAAGGAGGATATTAAATGCTGCCAACTGTGAAAATTCACTGAAAATTTCCATGCCTACTTTTAAGCGGCAAGTTTGCAAATGTACTCCTTTTGTAAAGAGTTCCTGGTAACATGAATGTATTTTTAGGACCAAAAAATAGTAGCACTGTAGCGCTCTGTGGGTCCAAAGGCTAAAGCAAAGGTCAGGCAGCAGCACATGATGTCTTTAGCTATACAGGCCTGTGCTGTTCCCTACACACATTTTGGAAATGAGGGTCCCCTGGGGCCAGTGTCTACTAACCAAGTTGAGTAATCCATTGTCATGGATGTCCTGCGTGTGACCCTACTGCATCTAGGGAAAAGCTTCCTCCGTGGGACAGTAATCCAGAATCGACTTACTCTTCTTGCAGCGGACTTTTATGATTTAAGGAAAATATTCACAGCCGATTTCTTATCAGAATGTTCTAGTAAGAGTTACGGTTGAGTATTGTTTAGATTTAGATTTAATTGTTCCAATTCCGGTTTGGCTTCTCAAATCCAGCTCCAGTTATCATGATTTTTTTATGGGGGGGGGGGGGGCGGTCCAGAGGCATTAACTATCATCTCAATGAAGCAGGTAGGGTTCAGACACTATATACCATAGTGTTTCCCTTACCTAGGGCTTTCAGTTTTACTTGGGTGGGCTGCCCAAGTATACAATTAGCTGTTGTATAATTTCTCTTTTTTTTTCAATGAAAAAAAAAACGAGTGCAAGGTGCTAATGGTACTAACACTAGCTGAATTTCGGTGTTAAGACGACTGGGACAGAGAGAGAGACATCAAAAATTGATCAATCTTTGTCTTAAATCATTCTGTAGTAAATGCTTTACCATATTGACGATTCTTACCCCCTTGCATCAAATTACGTTACTAAATCAATCAATCAATCAATCAATCAAATCAATCAAATTGCATTTTATAAAGCACTTTTCTAGCTGCAACAGCCACTCAAACAATCGTGTTTTTGCTGTGTTGCTATTTTCTTTAGTGAAGTTCACAACACATTTGAGTGTTGTTCTAGTCAGCAGTGTCATAAACAGTCTACATGCATTGTTGACACACGACATAACCAGTGATTAGGACATTAGGTCAGCAGGTCATGGGAGCAGAGTAAAGCCTTTTTAAACACTTTTAATGTTCAATGTATTTCACTTATTTCGCAATAGCGACTGAACTACCCTTTTAGCATCCAATAAGCAGCTTTGAAACTCTTTTCTTAACCAATTTATTCAAAATTTGTAACCACTTTCAAGTCAGAACCTGTTCCCATAGAGCTTGAATTTGAATAGGCATGAATCAAGTCATACCATATCTGTAGGTTTTTTGATAGGCGAGCACACACACAGATGTGGAGACACAAACACACCCTCAAAGCCCTTGAAACTGAGGTCACAGCTGTTTGACAGTGCCCCAGCTATACTTGCACGAGTGTGGAAACCCAAAATCCCCTTCTCACTTTTACAGCCAACTTGCCTGAATCTCCCAAGAGTGATGATATATGAGAAATGTTTGTAAACTAAACGTTTGGCCAACATTGCCTTCAAAAGGGCCGGGTATTTATTATGACTCAGGATGGATATCTATGCAGTATCTTACACAATGAAAGAATCAAAAGGAAAATTGAAAAATACTACAGAAATAAATGGAGCAAAAACCTGTTTTTTTTTCCTCCCAGCCAGAGCACATGGTAGTTTCCAAAATTCACAAGCCATTTTCGGTATTTTACAAGAACACAACAAAAAAATTAATTTTAAAAAATGACCAAAACGGCTAGTAGGGAGACAAACTTCACCAGAAACAGTCATAATTTACCAGCATGGTGTTGGTAACTGGTGTCAACTCCTTATTCCCTTGGACAAAATCATTGGCGAAATGCCCCAACACTGCCCGAAATATGTACCCCGTGCATCACTGGACTGCACGAGATATGCCTGAGATAGATACAGAGCTCATCAATGCTGAGCTGCTCATTGAGAAAACACAGAACCTCCATTCACAAGGTAACAGCCCGTGGCTCTACAGCACACTGTGATCTGATCTAGGTCATGTTGCTCTTAGCAGCTCATAGCAGGGAAGAGCTGCTATGGGCTGAGCTGTGGAAGCATTTGGATCTTCTGCCTGCCTGCCTACCCATAAAGCAAAGGAAAAGATCTGAAGTGAGATGGCGTGTGTATTGTGACTATCAATACTTCACTACCCCGCCTCCCTGATAAATCTAACACATGTAAGGTGTTCTCATTCAGGGCTCTATAGTAACATTGTTCCCGAAGCAACACTTTACAAATTTGGGAGCAGTGACAAAAACAGAGTGAAAATAGGCCAAATAGACAAATGGCACTCTTTGCTTTAAATCTCAAGTTGCCAGAAACTTCTCTCTGTAGTTATAGGGAACAAGAATTCAACATTAGGCGCACATGCTTCCAAGATTCTAGCTCTTCAAATCCTGCCTTTATCCTTTTGTCATTGTCAATGCAGAAAACAAGCAAAAATAAATACAAACTTTACAAATACAATCAGTAGCTCCAAGTTCCATTCTGTGCTCTAATTTCAGAGAATTTCAGCAAAAACATTCTATGTATTATGCTTACATCCTGAAGCACCAATTTTGGAAAAAGGGAGCTGAAACAACACTGAAATTGACAACTGTCTGAACAAATTACCCACTGCTGACAAACCAAGTGCTTAAGGATTTGACAGGATAAATTTCAACTTTAAAGTGGAAAAGCAAACAAAATATAATATCCCAGTGGTCTGAGTGAAATCCAACCAAAAAAGTAGCACAGTAAGAATAAGACCTATCTAGAATGATATTTAATCATGTATGAAACCAGTAATGGCCTTAAATTCTAATAGCTCAATGATAGAAAAGAGTGAGACAGGCAGATGAGGACTTCCTCTCTAACTTATCTACTCAATGGGATATTGTGGGTTCAAGTGTAAAAATTGTGTCTGGAAATATGGAGACTGTCATGTACACTGAGAAATTGCTCCACCTTTTCTACACTCTCAAGAAAAAGACCAACAAACTGAGTACATCAGTGACAATGTTTTCAGGCCTTGCCTTCACTTTCTCAGGCGTTGCTTTCACTCACTTTTCTGCTTGCTTGTCTCTTAAGTTTCCAACCATCTTTTTCTCTCTCACACGCAGTAACACACTCACATATCCACTTTATCACCACTTCATTTGACCAGCATCAACTTACGTTCAAAGTCAGAATCATCGTCATCTTCATCATCCTCTCCGTTGGACTCTGTCTGCATCGGCTCTCCGTCAAACATCACTCCTTTTCCCGGCTTGCCCCCAGTGCCAGATGCATCCTGATTTCTGGTGTCCCGCAAACGGGTGAAGTACTGTACTGCAAAATCCACCAGGTCTGACGGTCTTTGTCGCAGGACCTCCACAGTGTAGCCTTGCAGCAATTCTGTCAACCCCACCGGTATCTCAATACTCATGGTTGTGTGTGGCTCGGTGGCGGCGATTGCGATCTAGCTACGGACGGAGAGATGATTCACAATTTGTTAGCCATTTGAGTAATAATTTTTTTGTGTGGATAAGTGTCTGTATGTCTGCAGCCATATAAGTATTTGGGGATAATGACAGCAGTGCTTGGTGGCTAGACTGGAAAATAGCAGTTTAGAAAACTAGTGCAATGGTAATCATGTTTGAGTGGTTGACAGACGCAAGGACAGCGATGATCTACATGGCACTGTAGCTATGCGATATTGTCAACGATGAGCAGCCAACTAATCTAGCGCTGAGACAGAGCACAGTTCCCACGCCTGCACCCGTCTGAAAGAAGAAGATATAGGCCTAACGTTAGCTGTGGCACGAAAGATAAATAGAAAAGACTACTTTATCACATATGTTAAAGTTAGGTGTCGTTAGCAAACGAGTTTTCAACTTCAGCGGGTTGACGACTATCGCTATGGGATTACCTAGCCAAGTGCCTACTCGACTCTACCTTATGGGTAGAGTATCTAATTGTAGTTAGCTTTTTTTAAATATCGCTAGCTTAGTGTGCTAACAAATCGGGGGGGGGGGGGACAGGTTAGCCACCTTACCTGAGATCATGTATCTCGCTAAAAGAAATTCCTATGACAAATGTGGCAGATGTGGAAGTGTGGTGCTCCATTGTAATGCAGCTCACTTTTACAGCATAGGGCAACTGCTTTCAACCTACTGCAGTGTGTTAACGTTACCTTTCACGGAAACCTTTCCCCGTTAGCTGTAGTGTGACCAACCGGTCGCGGGGAGATACGCCGCAGATAAGCGGCAAGCTGGATAAACGTTGCAAGCAAATCCAATAGTACCGGACCAGTAAACCGTTTCGGTAAGGCAACTAGTTAGCTAACTCTACTGTATGTCACTTACGTGCGAATCTGTCTCCCCGGCTAAACTAGCCAGTCCCCTCCTCGATGTCTTCCCTGTCCTCTTCTGTTTCGCCTCTTCTTCTTAACCCGTCTCCTTGCCAGTGTAGCGACAGTAACCCTCCGCTGAAGACGCTTATCAAAACGTTATAACCCAACGAATTGACGTTAGCGTTTATCGAGCTAACGTTAGTGAGTCAAATCTTGGCTTAGCCAGCCAGCCGTAGAGCGATGCTGGCTAGACTGAAAAAAAGCGCTCGACTTCTCCGGTTCAGCCTCTGGAGCTACGTCTACACTCCGGGGAAGAGGGTGGGACTTGATACGGCAGCGGGGAAAGCTGGCCAGCTGGCTAACTAGCACACCTGCTAACTGCTTTTTAGCAACCGCTTGGCGATTTCCACTCTCCGCAGCACGATAACTAGTTCAGTGAGAGCCGAGGGACAAATCCAGAGCCCGACGCTTGGCAAACTACACAAAAACCGGAAAAAATATCCGACAACTCTGACACGAAATACCAACGAAAAGCTACTCTGGAGGTTTTGTAAACGGATAACGGGTCAAGGATAAACAAATTCGGTGGACATCCGGTACCGGCCTCGAGGCAGTCCGCTGGCACTCCACTGGCACTGACTTTCCCCGGGGCGTGGCTAACTCTGGACAATCTGACATTGAATGATAGGCGGTTTCACCAATTACAAAACAGTCATCGCGTACCAACCAATTGAGTCAGGGACTCGTCAGTATAGGGCGGGGTTAAAACGAGGTTTCTGAAGGTCCCCAATAAAGCGCCGCACCTAATTTATCGGTCTTGTCAAATCATAAGATTTGTAAAGGTGAACGCACCCTCAGATCTGTTGCAAACCCCACTGAATCGGTGAAGATCATTCTTAGGGCGGTGGACAAGTTGACTTGATCTTTTGCCATCGTGTGTCAGACTATCAGGCCATATAAACAAGACTTGCAAGATGCAGAGCACTCGGATTTGTACGCCAAAGATTTGTACCAAAGATGCACCCATCGAGCACGCTGTTTTAAGTAAATATACATAGGATATTTTGTAATACACGTGTCTAGTCTGAAGGGATGCCGAAGAAAAAAATGAAGACGAGTGAGACACCTGTTGTAATTCAACGTCATACACTTGTCAATCGTTTAGTTTTCCCCATTCTCCAAATGTAACTGAATATTTTCTTAATTCTTACCCAATGAACTCAGACCTCGAAAATGATTTCACGTTGCCCTTTCATATCTCTCCGCTTTTTTTTGCTTTTTTAAAAAATATTTTCCTCAGGCAAAGGCCTAGAATCAATGTCCCCTCTTAAATAAATCAGCCTAAGGGAAGATTGCAGTGTGTTCCAGTAGATCTTCACTAAACTAAGAGGCTTGCTTAAATACCAGCACAGACCAGGTAATGCTCTCAAGTCTCCAGCTTCTCCTTCGTCCTCACTCACCTCGCTTTCATAGACCTAAAGCCGTTGCCATGGCCACAGGAAACCCAGATTTAATTTGTCGAGTCGTTTTCTGATTGGTTTAAATACTGTCCTCCATTGGGCATGGGGATTAATACAAGCCTCCGGTCTCCCTCTGCTGGGGGGACATATAACATGTAACACCTATGTGAAACGGAGTGCTAATTGCTGAGCAGTAAAATAATATTTTAGTTTAATCAGAGGAAAATGTAAATAGAACAACATCCTTGTGATCTTCAATCAAAATGCAAGACCCTTCGTTGTCCCGTGAGGCAAATTTGATTTAACGAGGCCCATTCAAATGCACAAGGGCAATAGAATAAAGGCATACAACTTGAAAACGCCATTAAAACAATTAGCATATTGTGGTGACCCACATCTATATAACTAGAGACATTCACCTAAGAGAGAATGCACTTCCGCTTCCGGTCCAGAGAGTTCAGTGTCGTTGTCGAAGATATGACATGTAAAGTTGGAGCTAGTAAACTACCTCGACTACGTCTACTCTCACGTCTCCTGTCTCGTTGTTTTCTAACTCCACATTGGTGACCCCGACGTGATCGAACAACTAATACGAGTATGTTTGACAACGACGACGCCGGTGCTAACAACATGGCTATTGCTAACGCTAGCATTTACACCGCTACTGTGAAGCTACCCGACTTTTGGCAGCATAATCCACGGCCGTGGTTTCAACATGTGGAAGCCCAGTTCCAGCTGAGAGGGATAACGCAGGATGCAACGCAGTACTTCCACGTAGTGGCGGCGTTAGACGCATCGACAACGGCGCGAGCAATGACACTGTTGGAAGCTCCGCCAGCTGCTGGCAAGTACGATGCTATAAAGACATTCCTCCTGAAACTATTTGAACTGTCGGAGCTGGAGAAGGCAGACCGTTTACTGTCCCCGAATGGCCTCGGCGACGGCAAACCGTCTGAGTTAATGGAAAAAATGCTGTCTGTGCTGGGATCAGCTGATCCGGCCTTTCTTTTCACACACATTTTTCTGAGGCAGCTCCCCGCACCTGTACGCACAGCACTGGCCAGTTCTCCTCTCGCCGCCTCCAAGGACTACCGTTCTCTGGCTGCTGAAGCAGACAGGGTTTTCCTGGCCAACCGGCAACAGTTTGTGCATGCCCTGCTACCCCAGCAGACCGCCCCACCACCACGTGTGTACGACTATATGGACACCGCGGCTGCGGTGACAGCCCGCCGTCAACCTGACGACGGGCTCTGTTATTACCATGCCAGGTTTGGGGCAAAAGCAAAACGGTGTCGCAAACCCTGCAGTTACAGGGTTCAGGGAAACGCCAAGGCCGGTGCTTGTTAACGGCTATGGGCGCCGGCCGTGACTGCAAGCTGTTGTTCATCAGAGACTCCTTGTCGGGCCGGCGGCTGCTGGTTGACTCTGGCGCTCAACGCAGCATACTACCAGCACAAGCTGTGGACACGATGACCGACAGTCACGGCCCCCAGATGGACGCCGCCAACGGCACGTCCATTCGAACGTACGGTATCAGACATGTGGACGTGTGTTTTGGCGGCCGACGTTTCGGCTGGGACTTTGTGATGGCTGCTGTATCCACCCCGCTCCTAGGTGCGGATTTCCTCTGTGCTTTCAACCTGCTGGTGGATGTTAAAAACTGTCGCGTGATTGATGCCGTCTCTTTTGCGTCATACCCCTGCACGCTTGGGGGCGCTGGAGCGCTGTGCCTCGCTAACACACTCTCCACCGGGGATCCATACCAACGCCTGCTCGCAAATTTCCCCGAGCTGACCACACCCACCTTCTCCTCGGCGGTGGCCAAGCACGGCGTGGAACATCATATCACCACAGTGGGGCCCCCAGTTTACGCCCGGGCCCGACGCCTCGACTCGGCCAAGCTCGCAATAGCCAGGGAGGAGTTTTCGACTATGGAGCGCCTCGGCATTGTCCGCCGTTCTGACAGCCCGTGGGCTTCCCCTCTTCACATGGTTACTAAGGCCAACGGGGGTTGGCGCCCGTGCGGGGACTACCGTCGCCTAAACAATGCCACGACCCCCGACCGGTACCCCATACCGCACATACAAGATTTCTCTACCCACCTGGCGGGCGCTGCCATCTATTCCAAAATCGACTTAGTGCGGGGGTATCACCAAGTGCCGGTCCACCCACTGGATGTCCCAAAAACGGCTGTCATCACACCCTTTGGGCTCTTTGAGTTTTTACGTATGCCTTTCGGCCTTAAAGGGGCGGCGCAGACGTTTCAGCGCCTTATGGATTCTGTGCTCCGTGACATGCCATTTTTGTTTGTGTACTTAGACGACATCCTCGTGGCCAGCGCGTCGGCGGAGGAACACATGACGCACCTCAGACAGCTGTTTGACAGGCTCAGCGAACACGGCCTCATCATCAACCCAGCTAAGTGTCAGTTCGGGGAGTCGTCCATCACCTTCCTCGGGCACCACATCACTCCACAGGGGGCCGTTCCCCTCCCTGCCAGGGTTGAGGCTGTCACCATGTTCCCCCGCCCCCGCACTGTACAGTCGCTGCAGGAATTCCTGGGCATGGTGAACTTTTATAACCGTTTCCTGCCCCGTGCCGCCCACATCATGCGTCCCCTGTATGAGGCCCTGCGGGGTAAGAAGTCTAAGGACGAGCTGGACTGGTCTTCGGGGATGGACGAGGCTTTTGTGGCCGCCAAGACCGCGCTGGCCAACGCTGCGCTGCTAGCTCACCCGTCGCCTGCCGCCCCCATAGCCCTTACAACGGATGCCTCCGACTACGCCGTGGGGGCCGTGTGTGAGCAGTGGGTGGGGGGGGGCTGGCAGCCGTTGGCGTTCTTCAGTAAACAACTCCGTGAGAGCGAGCGCAAATACAGCACCTTTGATAGGGAACTACTGGGTCTCTTCCTCGCAACCAGACACTTTAGGTTCCTATTGGAGGGCCGACAGTTCACCGCTTTCGTGGACCACAAACCGCTGACGTTCTGTATGGCCAAAACCTCAGAACCGTGGTCTGGGCGTCAGCAGCGTCATCTCGCGGCGGTTTCCGAGTTTACCACGGACATACAACACGTGTCGGGCAAGGATAACTCCGTCGCCGACTGCCTTTCACGGGCGGTTGTTAACGCCGTTCACTTGGGACTCGACTACGCCGCTATGGCAGCGGACCAAGCCAAGGACGCGACCGTTCAAGACTACCGGTCGACCCCTACGGCGCTACGGCTGGAGGACGTGACGTTCGACGCTGCCAACACCACCCTCCTCTGTGACATCTCCACCGGTCAACCGCGCCCCCTGGTGCCTACTTCCTGGCGGCGCCGAGTTTTCGACACCGTCCACGGCCTTTCCCACCCGGGAGTGAAGGCCTCGACCAAATTGGTGAGCGTCAAGTTTGTTTGGCCTGGGCTCCGTAAGGATGTTAGAGCCTGGGCCGGCTCTTGTGTGGCGTGCCAACGCGCCAAGGTGCACCGCCATACCAAGGCCCCTTTGGCGCCGTTTGTGGTTCCAGAGAGGCGGTTTGACCACGTCAATGTTGACCTGGTGGGTCCCCTGCCCCCCTCCCGTGGTTATACGTTCCTCCTCACTATTGTGGACAGGGCCACCAGGTGGCCAGAGGCTATTCCCTTGTCCTCCACGACGGCAGCAGAGGTAGCACGGGCGTTCATCGGCTGCTGGGTGGCCCGTTTCGGCACACCGGGTGACATCACGAGCGACCGGGGCTCCCAGTTTACCTCGGAGCTCTGGACGGCGGTCGCTGAGCACCTGGGGATGAAGATCCACCGCACTACGGCGTACAACCCGCAGAGCAACGAACTTTGTGAGCGGTTCCATCGGGACATGAAAGCCGCTCTGCGGGCAAGCCTCACTGGCTGCGACTGGATGGACCGGCTCCCATGGGTCATGCTCGGCCTGCGTTCGGCCCCGAAGGAAGACCTCCAGACCTCCTCCGCTGAGCTGGTGTATGGCCAGCCCCTGCGAGTTCCGGGGGAGTTTCTTCCGGATGCTACGACTCCCTGGTCGGCCGCCTCTCACCTCAGTGCGTCCCGGAGCGCTGCCGGTGCCTTCGCTCCCGTTCCAATGTCTCAACACTGCCTCCCCCGGTCCTACGTCCCCAAGGATCTGCCATCGGCGAGGTACGTCTTCATTAGGCACGACAGCCATCGGTCCCCGCTGCAGCCCCCATACGACGGGCCCTTCCGCGTCCTGGAGGCGGGGGATAAGAACTTTGTGGTGGACATGGGGGGCAGGCCGGAGCGGGTCGCTATAGACCGTCTCAAGCCTGCTCACTTGGACATTGGGGAGCCAATGCAATTGGCCCTACCCCCGCGGCGGGGACGCCCTCCTAGGTCGGCCCCGGCACCTGCCTCTGTTCCTGCTTCGGCCCCGCCTATGGCCCGGGTTTCGGCCCCATCTGTTTCCCCTCCTGTGAAGCGCAGCCGTTATGGCCGCAGGGTCCACCCCCCGACTCGTCACTTGTTTTCCCCGTGACTTTGCACTATGTCATTGACTGTTCTGTTGTAGAGTCTATTTTTATGTTCATGAGTTGCGCTTTTGCTGTTTTGCATTGTTTTGTGTAGGTGAATTCTGGGGGGGCCTGTGTGGTGACCCACATCTATATAACTAGAGACATTCACCTAAGAGAGAATGCACTTCCGCTTCCGGTCCAGAGAGTTCAGTGTCGTTGTCGAAGATATGACATGTAAAGTTGGAGCTAGTAAACTACCTCGACTACGTCTACTCTCACGTCTCCTGTCTCATTGTTTTCTAACTCCACAATATATGCTATTGGAACGTATCAATTAATAAGGCTTGTCGTCGTCATCATTATCGATTGGTATCATCTTGGGCAAAACCAAGATGCAAACGATTAAAACCAGTGCCCCAACCATGCAAATGATAATCCGCAGATAGCATTTTGTTTTGATTTTTCAAAAAAAATGTGTTAAGATAACATTTTAGTTTAATCAGAGGAAAATTTAGATAGAATAACGTCTTTGTGGTCTTTATCAAAATCATATTCAGTCAAAATTAAGTCCCTTTATAGCCCCGTGAGGCAAGTTAGATTTAACAAGCCCCATTTAAATGCACAAGACAACACACTAAAGGCATACAACTTGAAAACATAATTAAAACCAATTAAATATGTTTTTGAAACATATGTCAATTGATAAGGCTTATCGTCGTCTTCATTATCATCCTCCTCATATTCCCAAAATGTGTGAACAAGCTGGTGTTGGGAGTTTGTCTGGCTTCTGGGACCGCATATCTCTCCTTATTATGAGCCATCTGCTGTTGTAGGTACACGTGAATGGAGTTGTACTTTCTACGGTGACGCCCCCATAGGACGCACGTAACATGATCCAGCGGAACACGAACGCATCATCCTTTATTCCAAGTGTTCGAGAATAGTGAAATAAAGAGGGCAGGGCCTCTTTCCTCCTCTACTCAAACATTTTCTAGCTAGCTAGCTAGCTAGATAGATAGATAGATAGATAGATAGATAGATAGATAGAGATCAGTCATAGAATAAGAAAAGCCAAAAAGAAAGTCGGAAAAAAGAAAACAAAAAGGAAAACAAAACAGCGAAAGCCAACCAAAGATAGACACCCACCTGATAGAGCAACTGAAAGTATTAAAATTATGTTTAAAAACTGTTAGGGGAAAACACAGAAGAGATGTGCGTATAACATAGTGGGGTAGAGCCTGACATTAACATCGTCGTGTCTCCCATCTCTCTCCCAAGCTTCCCATCGTTCTCCCCTATAGCGTCAGTAAAGCAGAATGCATTCAGAATAAATTAAGAGACATCATTTGCTTATCTGTAAATGGAGCAACTGACCTCTGTCTGACCCAAGTTGCCCAGTACCACAGACCATCAATACAGAGCTGTCTGTTTTCTCATTAATGCTTCTTAAAACTTATGCCTTATCATCCCCAGCCAAGTCCTCGGTTCATTCATATCTCTGTGTACGTGTATGTGTGTGTCTATGTGATACAACGCATTCTGCAAGGCAGTCATACTTACATTCATGTGCTGAGACTGCCTCGTTTTCAATGGAAATGTTACGTTGTGTCGCCCTCTACTGGTCGATAAAGCTGTGTCTCCCTGGCAACCGACTCCACAGTGCGAACTATTTAAACTTGTTCAAGTGATGTTGCTGCAGCAGTCCTCAGCCTCCGTCTCCATAGAAACCCCTGTTAGAATGGACTCCGCTGCTCATTGTACTGGGATGCGTTTATAAGAGGACCGATTAGTATGATTACAAATCCTTTAATCCTAGCAAAAGCAATTTTTTTTACATACATGCGGAACAGACCATGACAATGAGCCAGCTCATCCAGCTTTGTTAATGGGCAGTCAAATGTAGCCTTGAGAACTAAAATTCGTCTGCAAGTGGATTTTTAGGGGTCCAAGCAGCGAAGCTGGTGGAACCCTATTGTATTTGTTAGGATTATTATTATTTTTCTCCGCTAAAAGTGTGTGAGGCTCAGCAACCGTAAGTCCTAGACCTAGACCAACCAACTTTGGTACGTGGATTCCTATGGCCCCCCACTACTCAGGCACCACAAATCACCTATGTCAGCCAGATGGTGGCGCTGTAACAAAGGGTCATGCGTAATTCCCACACCATAAGTCAGATCAACACAAAACTGCACAGACCTATGCATCTGAATATGCTCTACAACTTTGTTATTGGGACCACATATGTCAGCCATATAGTTTGCCCGCCATTTTGACTTGTATTAGTTTGGGCGCGGTTTCTCAGCTAAAAGTGTCTGAGGCTCAGCAACCATAAGTCCTAGACCAACCAAATTTGGTAGGTGCATTCATACGGCCCCCCACTACTCTGGCACTACAAATCACCCATATCAACCAGATGGTGGCGCTATAACAAAGGGTCACGCTTAAAATGCCATAACTCCCACAGCATAAGTCAGATCAACACAAAACTTAATCGATCCATGCATCTCAATGTGCTCAACAGCTTTACTATTGGGACCACCTATGTCAGTCATATAGTTTGCCCGCTATTTTGACTTATTTGGTGTGGAAGTGCTGCAGCTCTACATACCACACGCCAGGACACCTGGGTTTAACGACATACTTTTTCTTTTACGGCAGTCGGCTAGGACGCAAGAAATCGGACACCGTCTGGTCCAGTTTTGGAAACTCTGGCACATGTTTCTGAAGCAATGGAAGTGTTACGACATTTAAAAAAATTACGATAATCGTCTAGGACACAGGCGACCCAAGTAATCCGACATTGTCATATCTAGTTGGAAACTCGGGTAGGCTACTGTTTCTGAAGCAAGATTCTTCAATCTTTATTACATTACCAACAGCGGTTTAGTTTCATGTTGAAACGGTAGTCTATTACAGGCTAGGTGTATAAAAGGCCCCTACGTATCATAGCGTTAATTATTTACTTTGGGTGAAGGTATATGATCATGAGGACAAAACCATTCAAATTGCTCCATAGGGGGCGCAACAGTGCCAATGCTTGGACCCCTCCCAACGCCGCTTGCGGCTTTAATTTTTATTCTTTTGTTTTGTTTTGTTTTGTTTTACGTGATTTATTTCTCACACAAAGTTTTTATTTCTTACCACATTAAAATGTCATAAAAACTAAACTATAATACACAAGTACATGGTGGGGGGTGAAATGGAGGCAAGACCACGTTATAGAGTTGTCAGAATATCCCACTCAGGTAGGCAAGGTTAGTGTTTGAACGGTCATAGTTTATTTTGTAAGAGTGGTAACCTTATGAACATCGTAATAAGTAGTTTGACATGTAGTGATTGAGAAGTAATATATCATCATAGGGTATCATAAACATATACATCTTCTTTATGTCGTATATAAAACAGCATTTAGTTGGTTTAAACATTTACATACAATGCATGATACTTTCCCTTAAAAGGAAGACTTGGGTATGTAATTATCTGGAACTGTGAGTCTGGTTTCAGTGGCCTAGATGTCCCGTGTACCCTAAGGTCTTCACCACAGCCTTTTGACTACAGCCTGACATCCATGTTTTGGACTAAGCAGCTGCCAACACAATATCAGATTAGAGTTTATGCTTTGGAGATATAGCACGAAATGTGATATCATGTCACATTAAGATATCATTATTTCTCAGCTCAGTCTCTATTTGGATGCTGATGAAGCTCTTCTATACCAGCTTGTAAATCAGCTTCTCACATCTGGCTTTTTGCCAAGTTATCTGTATTACATAGCTGAGTTTCCCCTTTAAAGTTAACCAATACATTTCTGCCACGATTCTTGTGACAAAACCCTTAGGCAATGAAGACAATTTTACCCACAGTCACAGCCAACAGTACTACTTTATTCAATTTACATGGACACCGACAGCGATGATGGCCCGCCGTAGTTGCCTGAAACGGTCGCTCATAAATCATGACCTCACAAACAGCCCCCCAGCATCTAAACACGAAGACATCAACAAACACAATGATGTAATTCAACACAAAACAGTCTTAAGGGACTTCAGCAAGCCAATACCTGGAACTACTTGTATTGGACTTGCTCCTTTCATATAATCTGTCACCAACTGACTTGAATTGGTTTTTCACTGGAACCAAAATCAAGCCAAAAGGAACCACTCCAAAGCTTTAAATTCTGCCAACATGGAACTCCAAACAGGCCACAAATCATGCTCAATACCATATTTTGACACAGAAGGCTCTTGGCAGACTAAAGCAAAGCAGGCGATTTAAAGGAGCCTAACTGGGAGGTATTTTAGCATGTATACAAAGGTTCAATGATCAATTTTACCTCGGTGTGTTCAGAACTGCTGGTCAGCAGATGAGCAGATAGACAACAAGCAGAGAGACAAGAGGGAGGAGACAGGCATGCAGAACACTGGACAGATCAGATGGAATGTCAGATAGACAGACACAGATAGGACCTAAAGGAGGTAGAAAGGTAGAGAGACAAAAGCAAGGACAGACAGACTGCTGGGAGATACTGTGGACTATGGCAGGTCCATTACCACAGATAGAACACTGTGTAATCCAGCGCTGCACAGCAACACACAAATACACGTGCACGTACACATGCACGCGGTCATACAGACATAGGTCATGGGAATAAGGCACGAATAACATAAGATCACATTCCAAAAATAAACATACTTCTCCTTTTCTTTTCTTTTGTAAAAACAGTATTAGTCTGAATGAAATTCTTGGTGAGTTGTACAATCCCATGCTTCCTTTCCCAGAGGCACAATGCTTTGCACTGTCATATATATATATATATATATATATATATATATATATATATATATATATATAAACAACCCTTGTCTTCAGTGTTTTCGTGTCTCAAATCCTTCTTCTTTTAAGTTGAAATTTGACGCAGAATTTTAATGAATGGATGGAGCTTCGTGAACCTCAAGGGGCTGATGAAACGCCATTTTTATCATTTCAAAGACACATGACACAATGTGGAAAAGCGGGGGGCCGTGGGTACAGGTTGTCCACAGATGCCAGTCAAACCCTGATTGTTTGTCAGTGAACAGCAGAAAGACACTGGAGACGTCAGAAGATTCAGACATGAATGACTCTGACACACTTCAGCTGTAACTACACAACTGAGATTAACACAGTAGTGTATTTAGTCCCTCTCGCTGCAAAATCAAATTGGTGAGTTTTTTTTGTTACTAACCAATTTACATACATGCTTCTTTTTTTTTGGACTCCCCCCCTTTTCTCCCCAATTGTACTTGGCCAAATACTCCACTCTTCCAAGCTGTCCGGTCGCTGCTCCACTCCGTCTGCCGATCCCGGGAGGGCTGCAGACTACCACATGCCTCCTACGACACATGTGGAGTCGCCAGCCGCTTCTTTTCACCTGACAGTGAGGCGTTTCACCAGGGGGACATAGCGCGTGGAAGGATCACGCTATTCCCCCCAGTCCACCCCCCCCCGAACAGGTGCCCCGACTGACCAGAGGAGGCGCTAGTGCACCAACCAGGACACATACCCACATCTGGCTTCCCACCTGCAGACATGGCCAGTTATGTCTGTAGGGACGCCCGACCAAGCCGGAGGTAACACGGGAATTTGAACCGACAATCCCCATGTTGGTAGGCAATGGAATAGACTGCCAAGCTATCCGGACGCCCTACGTACACACTTCTTGACACTTACTGGAGTTATCATTAAACCCTACACATCAGAGTACATAGTATAAAAAAGTGCCTTGTCATGCAACAAATTAACTACCCCTATAAACACCATAGACAAGATAAATAGAAATTTTGTAAAGTACAACACAACTTTGATTTTCCTATATCCATTGTGATTAGCACTGCTCTTCATATACTAGTGTACAGTGTATTACACATTTCTGTAGCAGTCAATCAGCCTGGCCACTGGGTACATGGGCCAACACTGTTGACAACACCAGCAGGTTTTGAACAAGATATTATTGTTTTTTGTTTTTTTTAAGAAAAATTAATCTTTTTACTGGCATTTTTACATTCACGTTATACAATGAAAGAACTATTTCAAAGTAAATTTCCAACATTTGAAAAAAATAATAATCTGCTTTTACAAAATCATCACTACCACATCTTGTGGTATTTTTGAAAGGGCATATATATATATATATATATATATATATATATATATATGATACATAACTAAAGTCCTTGGCTGACAAAGAATTAATGCTGTTACAGGTTGGATTCTCTGTAGATTAGAGATATGTCATAAGTATTTCATAAACAGTAGACTATTTCCTTTTTCTACCTCTAAAACAGATATTCTACTCTTGCTGTAGCATGCGAGGACTTGAGGAAAGACTTGTAGTGAGTTCATTTGTGCAAACTCAGCACTGTCTCTCTATAGCACACTGTAATTTCATAAAAACTACGGAGCGTGCGGCCTGCGCCGCACAGGTCTCCTTCAAATTCAATGGCTCCATTCTCTGAAACAGTCATCAGTCAGCATACAAAAACAATGGCCCTATTCACAAACCCCACGGCCAATTGAACTTAGCTTTGTTGGAAACTTTTAAGGCCATCCCACAATGAGCTTTGTGTTCCCACCCCTTCTCCCCACAGAACTTCTTGTGTTTTAACTAAAGCTGATATTGGTGGCGGAGTGGCTTATTTACGCCTTACCGGGCATTGCATCTGCATAGATGGCTGTTTCGACATTACATTAAACCTATGAGCTACACACTTGTGTCAAAGTACATGACTGTGTAACAGAATGTGTTATGGAATGGACTGAGGCTCAAGCAATTTAAAACATTATATTGGGGATAGGATGATATGGGAGGAGGGAGGATGGGCAGGCTTGGCAGAGGAACATTCATCCCAAGCTTCGTAGAGGAAAGAGTGATTTCATGGGCCCATGCCAAAACAATAGACCCACCTGCCTTGAATTAACTTTGTATGTAGGTCTGATGGCACTGCTGGAGCTCGATGTGTTCGCTCCCTTATCATTACTCACACACAGAGGGAATACGCAGCCCAGCCCACAGCCAGCAGCCCACCAGTAACCAGGCAAAGCATCACAGTGAATCCTGCACCATTAATGAATAGACATTTTCTACATGGTGATTTTCCTCTGGCAAACTGCTACCATGGATACTGCATATTTGATGTATTTATGCCTGCTGCAGCTTACCAAAAGTGGAGTTTGTGTTTACTAAATGAGAAAGCCCCCCCCCAAAAAACAAAACAAACGATCATATACTGAGTTATGTGTGAATGCCATCTCCAGTGGAGGTTTACAAGTACATTATATTTCAGATCATCCATGGGACTGAAAATGGATTTTATATTTCTTCTCTGTTAAAACACATTACATCAGCCATCTTTTGAAGCCTTGTCATTTCAAAATATAAAAAAAAGTGATTTTTATCATTGATATTGATGACTTTCTGACAGTTTCACAACAGGACGCAGCGGTTGACTTTGTCTCAAGGTTCAGAGACAGTTTTGAAAACCTCAGGGACAAAACTGTACATCTGTACAAAACAAAGCAAAAAAAGTATGAATATCCGAAATTATAAATGCACTACAGCTAAAAGGTTTCTTCTGGACACCAGTAGATTCTGGTGCTGTCAGCAGACCAGTGACCTTAAAGTTATTCCTCTATTCTAAAAATCTTTATGCATATGGCCCCAGATCTCTCTTTACTTGTCATTTGCAGTAGCAGAACTATTTGGTGCATCAGTGCACTGACTGGACTGTGTGTCAACTCTAACCGCCATCATTCAGTAATATGATCAGGGTCACAACCTAATCCCCCTATAGAAGTGCGTGGCAGATCAGATGAGTGTGTGAGGGTGTATGAAATAAAATAAGCAAACATACAAGCAAGCAAATAAGCGTAACAAGTGATATCTCAGATTGACTCCCACTTTGCAGTTTTCACAATTAACCACTAGAGGGTGTAGTTGTCGTAAGAAGTAGGTGCCGGGAGCTAAAAGCCAGTGAGCGCAGGATGTTTTGACCCACTAGTCACCATGGCAACAACAATCCCCCCACCACCACCATGGGCGAGCGGGTGGAGGTGTCACAAGGGGAGATAAAGAGAGCGATAAAGTATGTGTGTGTTTGTGTGTGCGTGCACATGCACGTGCGACAAAAAAACAAAAACCAAAAACCAAAACAAAACAGGGAGGTTAAGGGAGAGGGCCAGACACTGGGCCAAGATGCTATAAAACAGAAAGTGACAGAGAGAGACAGTCAGGCATGGAGAGGGAGACTCATATCATTCCGTCAGCATGGCAGTGATCACCCTGGTTACTACACATGTAAGACATCGATGGGAGGGGAAAAAAAAAAGCCCACTGTGCCTGCCAACCTGCTGCCGTGGTGACATGTGAAAAACGGTAACCGTGGACACGGAACTCCATCTCCTCTAGGTTCTCTGCCTGAGTCCCTTTAAAGTCTGGGGGAAAAAATAAATACAAACCAGGGGGACGCCCCATGGAGTCGAGAACAAAACACGATGTATGTCCTTGAGGATGTGATCAGTGTGTGTCCTCATGCCTGTCTGAAGTCTAAAGTCATGCTCGATCTATGCATCATGCGGGTCCAACGTCGGGGTTGAGCCACTGAGTAGAAGAGTCACAAACAGGCGTGCGTCTGATCTTTGTCTGCGCTTGATGCTGACGGACAGATTAGCGTGACACCAAAGACAGCGGAGAAATGCGGATGAGCAACACTAATGTGTACCTGCTTTAATCGGCAGCCAGAACATGCTCGGTGCATGTCAATCCATCTTTTATGTGCCAAATGTACACAGAAGTGAAGCCAGGGTGAAGTATTCTCCCTGACCTAGACACAAGTAGATATCTGTCTTATAACATTTCTGCCGTGAAACAGTGAATGGCTGAGAAACACGCTGAGAAGAGAGTTGCTAGAGCCAGCACCGTCATGTCTGCCTTTTTCTTTTTAGGTGTGTGTGTGTGTGTGTGTGTGTGTGTGTGTGTGTGTGTGTGTGTGTGTGTGTGTGTGTGTGTGTGTGTGTGTGTGTGTGTGTGTGTGTGTGTGTGTGTGTGTGTGTGTGTGTGTGTGTGTGTGTTGTCTCTTTGTCTACGCAGTTGTCACTGAACTACGATGGTGACCGCCCATCCGAGGTCTGTGTGTCAACTCTCTCTCAGTGACTGAGCAGAGCATTTTCTCCCCCCCCCCCAAAACAAAGCAACTATCGATATCCAACAACAGTTTTTAAACACCTTAACTCATAGAGCACGGTAGAACAGTAAAAGTGTAGTGTGGGTTACAGGTCTGATTCTCACTAGCTATGCTAAAAATGTAAGGTTTTGTGGTTGTGGGAGGTACTTGAAGAATAGTGTTTGCTCAACTGCATGCATTATGCAAACGGAAGAGGGCTAGACATACTATGCAGTCTCCTCTATTGTCTGCATTGATGGAGCGCCGTCTCTACATTTTCAGCCTGGCTCCAGCTGAGGTCTGTGCTTAATGAAGAACATAAAATCTCTGGAGGTTGAGACCCATTCCCACCCCCAACCCCGATAGCACTGTCAACCATGACCCCCAAGGTCAATGGTTACAGGGGGATGACCTTTAAGTGACTTTCGAGCCTCCTATTCTCGTCCTCTCTCCTTCTGAGGGAGCGGGTGAGTGTGGAGAGAGAGGAAGGCAGAGACAGAAAGAGCAAGCATCTCCATGATATGAAGGCTGGTGCTGACTGGTTAGAGCCCCCAAGCATCACTTTTCAGGGTAAGAACCACAGTGAGTTATATTTAGAAAGAGACAGTGAGAGACCCACAGTCTGAAAATATCTCCAGCATCCTTATTTAGACACCGTATCCTTTACATTCACACATCACTACGTCACTTCCTTCCATGCACCTACCGACGCCTTCTCTACACCTTCCGAACCATTCCAACGGTAATCGACCATTGACATTGGCTGTGAAATAATAACAGACACAGCGATCCGATGGTCATGGCTTCACAATCAACTCTACTTCCTCCAACATTTGACATCCCACTAAGAGCAACTGAGAACAGCTTTGATGGAATGTAAAATTAAAAAACATATGAGATAAGTGAAAAGACAAAGCATGAAAAGGCTAAAAGAAAAGGAAATTATGAAAAGGTGTTGCTGGATCACTCATCTTGAAAGTTTTAGACATTGCAACAGTGACCAAGGGAGGTGGGACTTGAAGAGATTTTTAAAATCACTATGTGAGAAAAGTATAGTTGTTTAAATAGTTACTTATGATGTCATTTTAAATAATGTGCACCGATTGTGATGGTAATGGTCGTCCATAACAAAAGCTAAGATAAAATGATAAAATACAATCTTAAAACCACACGAATATAAAACCTACTGCCTGGATCCATCGCCTCAACTGGCTTAGTTACAATGGCAACTTTTCCAATGAGTCGAGGAAAATGCTAATCAGAATCATATTTTCCTGGACTCCCGAAATGATGGATTTAATTCAGGTCAAAAAAAGTCTAGGGCTAGTTATAGATGGACAAAAGCCATGTAAATACATTATTGATACAGTTAGCATAGCCGCAGCATTTCATAAAGACCGAAAGAAAAAAATGTTTGGAGGAAGTCAGGAGAGCAGGTGGTTTGTAATATTAACACACAGTATATACACAAGCTACGTGTGTTTACAGTGCAGGTTTCCAACTGACTCTGCCAGAGCTTGTCAGTGCAAAATGGCAAAACTAATATTTAGGCAATTCCTATAAACCCATGTAGGGTTCGGTCAGGTCATCTGGACTGGTGAAAATTGAAGTGCAGTTTCGATCTAACTGCTAAGGAGACAACAGTTTCTCCTAACCCCCCTAAATACTGCCGAGGGAATGTTAATTAACCAATAAATTAATTAACAAGATTTACTCTGTACTTGTGTCTTTCTCTTTTGTACTCGCCCACTGATATTGCTTATACTGTACCACAGAACCACCATGGTGGTACTGTGTGCAGAGGGTGTGTTGATTCTATGAAGACTTGCAGTGTGGCTGTGTGAGGACCTATACTTGTAGTTATACAGCTACCACACAGACAAGGTAACCTGCTGGTTTAGACAATAATTTTTTTTTTAAAAACGAAAAAAAAGGGTCTACCAACCAATCAGAGGGTCTTGGTTTGGCCCTCAATATCCCTTATTCAGATAGCCTTAAGAAAGGCATTGGACTCCTACCAACTTGAAGTGCATTGGTCCGTGGCTGACCTCTGACCTCCCAGTGGTTGGGGTCACTGGTACTGCTTAAAAGAATCTAAGGCTGTATGCAAAAAGATATGAACTTCACAAATCTGCATTGAGAACCTCTTAGCTCAGGCTAACAGTAAAATTCTCCTCAGCCGATGTGATTTGAAAGAGGTTTACTGGAGTTAGCGCTCAAATGGCAGTCAGCTAACCTCATAGGGCTGAAAGGTGTCCAGAACATTCCTAACCCCAACCTTAACCATTATGAAGTGATGTTGCAAAACTGTCCACAAAATTTCCAAGGTATCTTCACCCTGGTGGGAAATAGTGAGCAACAGATAGTTGAATATGTGGATATACTGCGACTGAACCCCTATAAGATACTGGCAATTTAGCTGATGAATGGGTTTACTAGAGAAGTGGGTATATTGTAGTATGCACAGAGGAAGAAGCATCTGTAATCAGATGTAGCCAAAGATGGAAGTGTCAGTGCTGTAATTGTCAAAAGAGGTATCTATAGTCCCTATATCCGGAAAAAGAGGTTTGTCACACTTAAAATGTCCAGAGATAGAGGCGGGTACACTCCATATACCTGGGGACACTCTTAATGTACACTACTGGATGGTGAATGAGCCACTGAGTTGGTGAGGTTTGCAGATCTACTGTGGCGGCGTGGCAGGGAGATGTGGGCGAAGCCTAAGAGCTCTGCTGTGGTGGCGTGGCAGGGAGGCGCTCTGTGATCCAACTGGTCACCTCCTTCAGCACCGATTCGGCCACCTCGGGCAGGTCGTGGTGTAGGGCGTGGTAGCCTCCTTCGTAGACCTTGAAAAAAAAGAAAATCATGAAAGAGGTGGCAAGAAAAAGTATGAGAGGGACAGTGGCGAATTTAGGTTAAAGGTCACATACAAAGCTATTGTTTGATCTGCATTGTGGCAGATGAGTAGGGCTTGGTGTGAGAGGAAGTAGAGAAAATGACAGGGGAGAATTCAAAAGTCAATGTAAAATGCTTCTCCATTCCCCTGGTAGACAGGTTAAAAGCAACACTGAGAATTACTTACAAATACCATTCGACCCTGGTCTGAAGTCTCATGAATCAGTAAAACAGTTCACCCTCTCTTCTCTCTCTTTCCTCGCTCACTTTGTTTTTCATATTATTTATTTTTTCATTTATATTATATTTTATTTTTCTATATTTTTGACTACATATACACATTAGTACCATTCTCGGTTTTAATCATTCTCTCTAATATGTTCTTTGCTTGTTTGCGTCTTTCTTTCTTTCCTCTTATCTTCATAATCATGTGTTTTGAAGTGATACGGTAATGCAACATGTGAGGCCTATCAACCCTGAATAACAGACCCACGTTAACCTGGCAGGAAGAGGAAGCAGAACATATGAGGAAGATGGCAAACGATGACTCTGCATGCCCGTTTAACCATCACTTCTTTTCTTAATCTTTCTGTCATTTTCACTTGTCTGTCTTAATATCGACATGTTCTTCAGTATCTATCCATCCCTGTTTCTTTCTTTCTTCTCTTCTCTGACTTTGTGATAACTGTGATGCTATCTGGTCTCAGGCTTACCAAATACTGCATCCAGGTGCAGAAACAAAGGGGAAGTAGAACATGTTAAGAACAGTTCAAAGAAAAAACGAGCACTTTAATGACGCCCCCCCATTGTTCTTTTACTTCCTTTTTGTGATGTATGGAAACTTGTCTGTTAATCTGTTTGTCTGTCCTTCTGTTGATCAGTCTCTCTGTCTGTCTCTTTATGCCACTGCCTGTGAACTAGTCTGCCGGCTTTGATTCTATTCTACTTGTGGCAACTGTGTGGCCCTTTCTTCAGCGATGGTATGAGTTCAATTCCCAGTGAATATCTACCAATTTAAAACGTACGCTAGACTGAGTGGGCAAAAAAACTGAATGATTCGCAAAAGTGAAACAAGGCGATGCTATGTCTGCACCTTGAGTTTCTTGTCAGCGCTCGGCGCCATGTCGAACATCATTTTGGACCCCCTGATGTCGCAGAGCTTGTCGGCGTCGCCGTGGAGAAGCAGGAATGGCCAGGTGATGGAGGGGATCTGCTGCTCGATGCGAGCCGCCGCCCCCATCAGCTGCATGCCAAACGACACGCGCATCCCGCCATGGAAGTTCAGCTCATCTGCATCGTATGCCTCCACCTGACGGGATAAAGGGAGATAGGGGTTTGGGGGGGGGGGGGCGAGAGAGAGATAGGTTGGGTGGGACAGAAGGGAGAAAGAGGAAGAGTAGGAGTGAGAATGATGGTGAAAGAGAGGTTGATTCATGGAAGGAGATGGAGTGAAAAAGGGGAGAGAAAGAGTAGGAGGGGAAGAAATAGAGGGATGGGAGGAAGTCAGGCAGGCAGGGAAGAAGGGCGAATTTGGAGAGAGAGAGCAAAGGAGACGGGTAGAAAGAGCGATAGAGCGGCATCAGTGACCGAAGTCTAATTCAGGTCATATTCAAACAGCATGCACAGTACACAGACTGTGGACGGTGGTGATACTGCAAGAAAACACAAACACCTCCCGGTCAAAGAGTTCTCACTGTCAACTTACATCAGCCATGTTCCATATCTACTTCACCTTTATGCAAATACAGTGAAAAGCCTGCTCAGCTGGACAGCGGCTAGAAACCACACTAGCGGTTTATTGAAGACAAATGTGTACTTCTGCTTTGAATAACAAATGACTGCAAGGTGACATGTGACACAGACAGTCTTGTCCTTGTTAAGAAAGCAGAGGATTGTGGATGACACCATGGAACCTCATCATATGTAGCTGGCAGAGACATACGTAGTTTGGTCTTGAAATACAGAATGCCATTATTTGGAAAAAAATAAACTTAAGCCGACATACAAAATGACGGCTGTCATGAAAGTACATTTTAGGCTGGAAGTTATCAAAGTTATATGAGTCATCCCTAGATTTGTATAAAATCATTGTGGATAGAATATTTTTGAATTGTTGACTGATAAACATCTGGAAACCATTTTTTTTTAAAATTAAACCGTTAATCATGAAACAGCAAGAAACTCATGTTGTACCTTTATACAGAAATGCGAATATGAATATGATTAAGAATGTGAAATTTCATAGGGGACCACCCCCCACTGCTTCCCCATTCCCACCCCAGAGAGGTCAGAGGTCAGGTTCAGCTATAGAGCAGTGGTCCTAGTGCTGGCAGGGATTTGGGGTCTTGCTCAAAGCCACATTAACAGCGTGAACAATCGAATTCACAGAGCTTAAACCCTGCAGTTTAAGATAATCTCTCTAAGTCTCCTCAACATTTGTCCTATTCTTTTTGTTGGAATCATAAAGACCTTAGTTCCTTATGGAAACAAATGTGAACAGTTTTATTGCCTGTACATGGTAGTAGCAATAGGTGTCAAGAGTCACTGGCCTACCAGTGAATCTTGACACCTATTGCTACTGCGGTGAACTTCACTGCGATTTGGTGTGGAAACACACCAACACGCATGAGCACACACGTATGTGGATGCTCACACAAAAGGGCGTCGGTTCAAAGGCACGAAACAGAACACACACGTATGTGGATGCTCACACAAAAGGGTGTCGGTTCAAAGGCACGAAACAGAACACACCCAGGCATACACACAAATACACACACAAACACATAGAGGGATGAAACACAAATGTATGTGCGTGCGCACACACACACACACACACACACACACACACACACACACACACACGTACACATTCACATATGCAATCAGGGGCATGACAAAGAACACAACACTGCTCAAAACCAACCATGATCCTTAATAATGATCAGTAACCACATGTTGTGTGGAATACAGACTTTTTTTTCCATAAAACTATGCTAAACGCACACACACAAACATGCATGCACACATGTACACAGCCAAACAAACACATACATACACTTGCACTAAGGAAGGCATGCAGACACACACACAATTGGATGCAACAGTGCTTCTGGTCTGGAATTCAAAACATCTACTGTGGAACTCTTTCATTGTCATACAAAATACACACTGCCCAAAATATTCAGGTCCATGAGTTCAGACACGTACACACATACCCCCCCCACACACACACACAAAAGTATGTGGTTACTAAATGTGTCCCCTGAGAAGTCTTGAAGCTGCACAATGCATGCACGGTATTTTACATTCATGACTGACGCCAAACAGCTCTCCAATATTCCCATCGCTCATGGGAATATTCGAAGAGCTGGTTCTCACCGAATTTGTATCTTCCTGATGTAATGCAAATTAAGACCACGTGAAAATGCACACATTCCAGCTTCCCACCTGTTTCTTGTCCCGTGAGACCCATTTGGACTCGATGGAGCCGAGGGAGAGACTGGGCAGCATGTGGTTCAGGACCTTCGCCAGGAACACCTGGAACAGAGCCGTGGCCGAACACTTCAGATGGTTTTAAACAGAACAACCTTCTCTGTGTTCGGTGACCCCGAGTTTCCCTGCTGTTAGTCTGAACCTCCACTATCTTCATTCAAGAGAGGCCAAAAACTGTCCTTTTCCAGACCTCAACCGACAGATGGTCTCTAAACATGAATCTAATCCTGTTGTGTATTATTGTGCCGCTAATTGTAATTTGAATCCCATTTCTTTTGCATCAGTGAGCTTACCACTTCCACTAATTGCATCTGACATGACTTTTGACAATGATATAGTTAGTGTTTAAATGTCTGTAAGGTGAAGCATGGGTACATTTGCTAATTGCTTACTCTCTTTTCAGCTGCCTCGGAGAAAAACAGCTGCTCAGTGAGAAAATGCCAAACATAGATGTGACGACTAATACAGTATGGAAAGGAGAGAGGGGGAGTGAGTGATAGAAACAGCGTGTGCGCTGGTATGTACGATGTATGTGTGTGCGTTTATGTAGGACTGCAGAATATAAACACCACCTTTCCTCTTGTTTAAAGGAGACTAATGATGAGGATTGGTCGGCTAAATCACAAAACTCTTAAAACTCTCAAGTAGCTTTTGACATAAGTCTTGTCAACACAAAATGTACTTGTACCTTTGATTCAGTAAGAGATTAGCAGTCCTAGTCAAGTGGTACTTAAGATTGTTTCTTGCCCTGGCAAAGATAAGAAGTAGTGGTATAGCACGTGTCAGTACTGGAGGGTCTACGTCAAGTTTAGTAAGATGATGCCACTGACTCACAAGATAATAGAGTAGAGCTGTGGTTTAATGAAAGCCACTTTATTTGACATTGTATTCGTACAATGAATTGTATTCTTACAATGAATGCGTTGTCTGCATTTAACCCATCCTACTGTGTAGGAGCAGTGGGCAGCTGCAGCGCCCGGGGACCAACTCCAGTTTTTCTTTCCATTGCCTTGCTCAGGGGCACAGACAGGAGTATTAACCCTAACATGCATGTCTTTTTGATGGTGGGGGGAAACGAGAGCACCCGGAGGAAACCCACGCAGACACGGGGAGAACATGCAAACTCCACACAGAAAGGACCTGGGACGGCCTGGGGTTCAAAGCCAGGACCTTTTTGCTGTGAGCAACAGCGCTGACCACCCCTAATACAGATATATTCACCTGTACCAGGGGTGGGCCAACATGATCCAGAAAGGGCCAGTGTGGGTGCAGGTCTTTGTTCCAACCAAGCCATTACACACTTGAGTCTACAAATCAAGGTCCTTAGCAAAGACTATTGTTGACTAATAGAATCAAGCGTGTAACTGCTTGGTTGGAACAAAGATCTGCACCCACACCGGCCCTTTCTGGATCATGTTGGCCAACCCCAGGTCCTGGATGATGGAACAGATTCTCACTATCAGTTGCGATCTGCTGTCTTCATAACCGTAATGGGGTTCGAACCCAGGACCTTCTTGCTGTGAGACAACAGTGCTAACCACTGGGCCACTGTGCTACAATAATGTGAGTATATTTAGAGAGGAGAGGAGAGAACAGAGAAGAAAGGAGGGAATAGAAGAGGTGGATGAGAGATATCCTCATACCTTGAAGGGCGTGGCTGAGTCTGGGTTCATCTGGACCATGGGAGCGATCAGAGCCACCCCTGCAAAATCACCGGGTCTCTCGCATGCTGTCAAGATGGAGATGGCACCTCCCTGATGGGAAAATGACAGTTCAAATATGAATATAATACAAATTATGAGGTGGACATTTGTTTGACAACAATTAATGTCAGGTTTTAGCTTCAAAAGTGATGCTTAGCTCTTGCAGCAGTTGTATGAATACGAAACTAAATATGATTCATATTCAGTGTAGGACATCTTTTGTTTAAGTAAGTGGGGATTTCACATGACATCTACCATTTGGTCAAAACCTAAAACCAAACCATCTGTCAGCACCTAAAACAATGTAATTATTGCAGGAGAATTGCACCACCAACCCAGGCAGTGTTAGTGTCAGCCGACTGCAGCAGCTGTGTCTAACCTTAGTGCTGTCTTTCCTTGTACACTAATCAACATTTGAAATTGCAATTCAAATTTACACGAAAATTACCCCAACTGGCAAACCTTAGTATTTACATTTTTAGATTTTAAGCAAACAGCTGACACTGATATTCAAAGGAAACCAACAGTGAGAAATGAAAGGACAGAAAGTTGATATCCTGATGGTAGTCATGTGATCCTATGATGATAATGTGAAACCAATGGCCAACGGAAAGGGAAAAAAATATCAAAAGAAGATAGAAAGAGCTGAGTAAAGCTCTAGCGGTGCAGCAGAATAATACGTTGGGGTTCACGGTTTGAACTCTGACCCGAGACTGGGCGTTGGAAGGAACATGACTGACAGTGTTCCCGTCTGGGCAGCCTGTCTTACAGATGGTAGGGCTTCTGTATGGCTGCAGGTGGATCTGGGGGTAATAGTGCGAGCCTCTGCATGCATCACACTCTCTTCCCTGAGAAACCTGCAGCCGTACAAGTGGAAAGAAGCGGTCAGCCAGTCAGCATGTGGCATTGGATACACTTTGAAGTGTGTGTCCTCCCTAATCGCCGTAGGGGTTGTGCTATGGCGCCGTCTTAGAAGAACAGAAAAGTATGGTAACAACAAATTGGGAGGAAAATGGAACAAAGTAAGATAAAAAAGGGTGGGCATCATTTTTCTAAGAGTCAAGTCAAGTCAAGTGGATGAAATTACAGGGAAAGAGAAGTGAGTCACTGATGGTGGTGATGAGGTGGGGTGACATGTGGTCTTTCCTAAAACAGATGAGTTCTCAGCTTACAGCAAAGAATGAGGAGTGACTCAGCCGTTCTTTTCTTTTTTCTTTTTTGGATTGTTCCCTCTTTTTCTCCCAATTGTACATGGCCAATAGCCCCACTCTTCCGAGTCGCCCCGGTCACTGCTCCACCCCTTCTGCTGATCCGGGGAGGGCTGCAGACTACCATATGCCTCCTCTGATACATGTGGAGTCACCAGCCACTTCTTTTCAACTGACAATGAGGAGTTTCACCAGGGGGACAGAGCGCGTGGGAGGATCACACTATTCCCCCTCTCCCCCGAACAGGCGTCCCGACTGACCAGAGGAGGCGCTAGTGCAGTGACCAGGACACATACCCACATTCGGCTTCCCAACCACAGACACGGCCAATTGTGTCTGTAGGGACGCCTGACCAAGCCGGAGGTAACGTGGGGATTTGAACCGGCAATCCCCATGTTAGTAGGCAATGGAATAGACCGCTATGCTACCCAGACAACTCAGTGGTTCCAAAGGGAGAGAGAAGATCATTTCATGAAGGTTTTTACCAAAGGAGGAAAGAGAGAAGAACAATGGAGAAAACAGGCAAGAGGTTGAGAAGGACAGAAGAAAAACAAACTGTCTTTGTTGAAAAGGGTGTGAATTCCCACCCTGCTGTTCTGGGGTGTTTGATGTTTAAAAAAAAACAGCAGCAAAAAAAAGAGAGCAATTGAGGGCCATGGAGAGAGAGGGATGTGAAGCCAAAGCCCCGGGGATACCCACTGTGTGCTCCCAAGCAAACATGAGGCCTTGACCACACCTTGGCACTGGGTGCACATTTACGATTGTGATTTAAATCCGATGATGCAGGGCCAAGATAATTAGTGGGGCTGAGGCTGCCAAGAATGAAATCAATTTCCCATGGCTGACTTGGGCTCCCTTTCGGTTCTCATGCGCAGCGAGCGTCGGCACATCTCGTGCAGGTGCACACAACTGATGTGGATGGGCAACGCAACTCAAAGGTGAGTGCGTACATGCATGCAAACATGGATCGGCAGACAGATATGTCTACAGGTAAAGTGCATGCAAATTCAAATGGAGACACCAACACTAGCACCAACACACATACGCACAAGGAAAGACACACACAGATACATACACGAAGACATGGACGTAATCACAAATGTGAACACATTCTTTGCAAACGTGCAAAGAAGTACACACAAATACACATGCACAGCCATTTTGGATGGGTCAATTTGGCTGGAATTTTCTTGAGACTAATTTGCTTCAACTTTGTTTATGTGAGCACTCTTTGTCAGTGGTTTGAATATTCATCAGGCTGGGGCCAATGGCAGCATAGCCTCCTGAAAAGAGATGGGAAGTGCAGGGAAACAAAACATTTCCCACCAGAAAATCGTACTTTCTAAAGACTCAAACATACAAGCACAAATGCTCCTGCACATGGTACGTACACACACACACACACACACACACACACACACACACACACACACACACACACACACACACACACACACACACACACACAATGATGTGCGTGTGTGTCTTTGTACCAGAGATAAGTGTGAATTGAGAAGAGAGTAGAGAGGAGTTCAGCAATGGATAGAGTGAGAGACAGCGAGAAGGAGGGAAAAGAGAGAAAGAGTGGGCTAGAACAGAGAAATTCTTTAAGAAGCTGATTGGACAACTGAAGCCCTCTTCTCTCTCTCACACACATGCACACGCGCGTACACGCACACACACACACACACACACACACACAGACACACAGAGCTTGGGTGGAGAGTATGAATACCAGTATTGTGTACTGTCAGTACCCTGATACTGGGAGGATTAAGACTGTAGAAAACTGCCTGAGGCACCATCTAACCTACAAAGCATTATATAGATTAAAAAGGCATTTCTTAGATTAAATAGCTAACATAATGTCCTTTTTAAAATAGATTTACATTAAAATATTCACATAAAAAAGATATTAAAATTCACAATATGACCTATGAGTGTGTGTCTATAAGCCATTTTACTAAACATACATGGAATAAGCAGTTATGAACTTTTTAATGTACTTAAATATAATGTAATGTACTTATATATAATATAATATAAAGATAACATACTGGCATAACACAGATCTATCTATCTATCTATCTATCTGGATGACAAAGAATGCATATATTGTGGGAAAAAGAGTAGAGATGGATATGACAAATGAGAAAAAGAAAAACAAATTGGGCGATAAAACAACAGACTGAAGGATATATCCGACTGCACAAGAAAGAGGGGATAAATGGAGAACACGGTGATGAGGAGGAGGAGAAATGGACAAAGAAGTTGAAAAAGAGACAGATGAGTCTAAGGGAGAAGAGGTAGAGAGGCAGATGGCTCGATGAGGAAAGGAGGACAACAATAGCTAAAAGCCTTGGGCTTGGTAGGACTTGAGATATGACAGTCCTTTTTCAGGACCTCCAGAAGATAGAAAGCTATTTGTGATGAAATGTAACAGAAATGTAACACAGAGAAATCAAACCGTAAGGAAGTCAGTATCACACAGCATTATAAGTGGAGGAAGAGCGACAGGTCTAGAAAAACAACAGATGAAAAAAAACCCAAGAGGACAGGGTGGGACCAGTTTGAATAGAGAGATGTAAAAGGGTGGATGGTGGAGGAAAGAAAGCAGGGATGGCACAACAGATGGCGGATAAGACAAGTCAGGTGATAGTGGAGAGAAGAAAAGTGACTCAAGAACCCTATCCCTAGGAGGGAAAGAAAGAAAGAAAGAAAGAAAGAAAGAAAACACGAAGTGACCAATGCAACTCGACTTTCCCAATTGTGGCTGACAGGCTGAACAGTTTGGCAGTTAAAGGTGCAATCCGTAACATTTCTCCTTATGAATTGTTCTTTCATCCATGCTGGACCATGGAGTCAGGTTACATAACGCTAACTGCCCTCTTTGCCATGGCTGGAGACACTCTCCAGTCTCCATATGCGATAGGATGAATGTGTTGGAAACAGCTCCAGCAGCAAGGGGGGCTGAAACGTGATGTCGATGTGGTGATTCTTCTGTCAGACAGACTATCAATATAACTGTAGAGCAATATGGCGATGTGGTCTGATGAAGTTCAGACTGCCTGCATCAGTTGTAGTCTGAGGACCGCATTTTAACAAGGCTGTGGAGTATTTACTGGTGAGCTGACGGCTACTCCTTGTTTGAAGTCTGAGAAAATCCCTTGCAACAGGTCTATTTCTCCCTGGCTCCTACATCAAACTATGTTGGACAGGTCTTCTGAGTGACCATCCAACAGAATCGCCACGTCGTAATTACTTTCCAAATGTACAAAATAATGCAAAATCTTGGGGACTGCAGCTTTAAGACACAATTTCCTGTTTGCAACTTCCACTGTCCAGTGGCCATTTTTATCACAGGACTTCAGCGAAATGACACAAGTCCACAAGCTAAACAGGAGGCTAATCTGTCAGTCATCTTGGAGGAAAACAGGAAATAACATTGCCAATCAGATAGTCAGTGACAACTGTAGAAGCTACAGTGGTCTACCCATCTACCCTGCACGTACAGAGGTATGACAGGATGGTTTATTAGATCTTTTATGAGGTTGTATGAGGTTTTGTTATTTCTTAAATGCATTCTTACATGCAGTGATGGACGGGGCTCAAAGACCGGTCCTGGCATTTGCAACATACACACCGGCTCTATTTCCAAACCCACCGTCAACACATTTCGTTGACGTAAAAAGCTTGAGATTAAAAACCATACAGTCAATATCAAAATGCAGAAATGTGAGATTGACATTTTCAGACTGACAGAGCGTTAAACAGAGGTTACGATGTGATACGCTCCGCTGGTAAATTAAAGTCACATTTAGCACCGTTTAGCGAGACATTCAGCCACAGTACACAACAATACACCAAGACAGGAAACCAGCATGACAGAGCCACAGCACTTAGGGCTAACGTTTTGAGACATTGAAATTAAGTATTTTGAATAAAAAAAATCATCAAAAACTTATTTTTTCTTTTCTTTATTTTCTAAATCTATGTAATGATCTATTCTAAGTGGCCCATTTGCCCCACTTGCCAGATGGCCAGATGCTTTACAAACGTCTCTTATCTGTGGTTGCTTCACAGTACTGGACAAGATAATGACCAAGCGTCCAAACCAAATTTCTCTCAGATGGTTTTGTTTTGGAGAGAATTAAACAAGTTGTAAACCGTATCTTTCCTCCATTAGCCCTGCAGGGTTTTCTAAACAGTCCTTGAAGTTAAAGAGGTATTTCCGAGGCAGAGAGGTGGGGATTATTTGAAGGGTGGTGGTGGGGCGGGGATGGTAGGGGGCTGGCTGTTATTTGTTCCTACAAAGGAAAATCCAATGCTGCCTCCCCTCATTTTTTTGTTGTTGGAATTTTCCTCCTTTTTCTCCCCAATTGTATCCAGCCAATTACCCCACTCCACCCCCTCTGTCGATCCGGGGAGGGCTGCAGACTACCACATGCCTCCTCCGATACATGTGGAGACGCCAGCCGCTTCTTTTCACCTGACAGTGAGGAGTTTCGCCAGGGGGATGTAGCGCATGGGAGGATCACGTTATTCCCCCCAGTTCCCCTCCCCCCAAAACAGGCGCCCCGACCGACCAGAGGAGGCGCTAGTGCAGCGACCAGGACACATACCCACATCCGGCTTCCCACCCGCAGACACGGCCAATTGTGTCTGTAAGGACGCCCAACCAAGCCGGCGGTAACTCAGTGATTTGAACTGGCAATCCCTGTGTTGGTAGACCACGGAATAGACCGCTACGCTACCCAGGCGCCCCTACTCCACTCATTTAAAATGGAAATGAACTGAATATACAAGCTGCAATGACATGTCCTCCATCACACGCTGCTACTTGTGAGCCTTAGAAATGGGAAGATTTGATTCAAAACCTCAACTGAAACATTTACCAAAAAGAATGAAACACACTTTTCATTTTAGCAGGCAGAATCCCTCGCTCAGTGCCTCAAAAGGAGGAAAATCGAGGGGAGAACTTCGACATTTGACCCTCCAGCTCTGCTCAAACCAGCTGATCACAGGTGGAATTTCAGACAGACCGAAAGTGACTACATCTACAACAGCTTTATTGCTTAATATAAACTGGAGCGGAGTCCTCGGATGTCATGATACCTCTTCAGGATATTATCATTGGAGCGGCTACAGGTGGTTTCCATTGTCCCATTGATTTTAGGTCATGGTAGTGCCATTACACATACGGAGGAGCACAGTGGCAGCAAAGCCAAACAGGAAGAGGAGTGGTGGGAAGGGGAAATGAGGAACTGAGGCCTGTGTCAACAATTGAATTGGCCTGAGCTTCCTAACAACGCCCTGTGCTCTGAGGGCTCAGGTTAAAGTAGAGCTTTTCAGCTGATCGGCCGGGACCGGTGACCGGCCCCAACCAGTCTTACATATCCGATTTTTTTGCCGGTCATGACAATTTACACACATGTGCCACACCTCACCACACCATGGTTTACGACACACACACAGCGCTACAGACACATCACAGCCACACACATACACACACACACACACGCACACAACATGCATGACGCGCACACAGTGGCACAGAGTAACATCACAGACACAGACACACACACCCACACACAATATGCATGCCGCGCACACAGCAGCACAGAGTAACATCACAGACACACACACTCACCCACACACAATATGCACGCCGCGCATACAGCAGCACAGAGTAACATCACAGACACACACATACGCACACAACACGCATGCCACGCACACAGTGGCACAGAATAACGTCACAGCCACACACACACACACACACACACACACACACCCACACACACACACACACACACACACAACATGTCATCGGTGTGGAAGTTCTTCAGCTTGAGTGAAGACGACTCAAAGCTCACAATTTGTAATATGTCTAAGTCCAAAATAAGCCATGGAGGAACAACACTGAAAACATTTGGAACAACTAATCTAATCAGACATTTAAAAAAACCATCAGCCCGGTGAACATGCCCAATTTGAAGAAGCTAGCAAAGGCAAAACAGCTAAAAAAAGCTAGCAAGAGCACAGAGCCAGCTACAAGTCAGCAGCCTCTGCTATCATCTTTCATTGGTATCAGTATGAAAAGACCAAAGCCATTACGAGGAAAATCGTGGAATTCATGGCACTGGATGACCAGCCATTGTCCATAGTCGAGGACAGAGGTTTCAGAAATTTGATGAATTATCTGAGCCCAAAATACACAATACCAAGTAGGCGATACTTCTCGGACATCGCGTTACCAGAGTTGTTTAATGTTGTTTCACGCCACACACGCAGCCTGCTAGCTGACTGCAAAGGAGCAATCCGTTTTACAACGGACATCTAACATAAGCCTGATGTCAGTGTTGAGCCTGACTGCTCAATGTGGGTGGATTACGATTTCCAGCAACACCAAGTCCTTCTACACTGTGAAGAAATGCCTGGGTCCCACACTGCTGCCAGTCTAACAGCCACATTTGACACAATGTTACAACAGTTGGACATACACAAGACCAGGGTTCATGTGGTGTTGCGAGACAACGCTAGAAATATAACCAAAGCTCTTAATGAGGGCGACTTGGCGAGTTTGCCCTGCATGGCACACACACTACAGTTGGCGGTGAATGAGGGTTTGCTGTCCCAATGAAGCATCATTGACGCCATGTCAACTGGAAGGAAGATTGTCAGACATTTTAAACACTCTCCGCTCACCTATTCATGACTTCCCAACATCCAGGGACAGTTGGGTCAGCCTAAGAAACGATTGCAGCAAGATGTTCCTACCAGATGGAATAGTAGATACTATATGCTGCAACCGCTGATGGAGCAGAGACGCGCTCTGGGGGCATACGCTGCAGAGCATGAGCTGCTAGCCACACTCAACACGCATCAGTGGGGGCTCATGATCATGTGTTTAGCCTCCTCGCACCTTTTGAGGAACTCACAAAAGAAATCAGCTCCTCGATAGCAACAGCCACAGACGTCATTCCAGCCATCACTGCGCTGAAACGGCTTTTGGAGAGAAGGGCAGACAGTAGACACAGACCGCAGAGTGGGAACTGCAAAAACCACATTGTTGGGGGCAGTTCAGAGAAGGCTCAGCAACATCGAAAAGGAGCCGCTGTACACTTTGGCCACTGTGCTTGATCCCAGGCAAGTTATTAGCCTACTGCTACTGTAGTAATATAAATATTATTATTATTATTATTATTATTAATCTATTACTATACTTATAAAACGAATTTTAATGAACATAGCTACATAGCTATAGGCTAATAGTTAGGCTGTGTTTGCCTGGCTATATCTGAAACACAATCATTTGAACTATCCTTCTTGTCTTTGTCCGTTCATGCAAAAGGTACAAGAATCGCTACTTTTCAGCAGAAGTTAAGGATCAAGTGAAACGGCGGCTTCTGACTATGCTGGAGGGGGAGACTGGACACGCACCTAAGGAACCTGTCACAGAAGCATCCACTGCACCTGGACCTGTCACAGAAGCACCTGCAGCATGTGGTCTCCTGCTTTCAGTACATGACGAAATACTGAAGGAGAATTCTGAGGTGGAGCAACTGCTGGCCAGCCCTTCGTCTGTGCAGGTACAGAGTTACCTGACTGAGTTGCCCATCAGCAGAAGTGAAAATGCATTTACCTTCTGGAGGATCAATAAAGATTGTTTCTCTGCATTTGCTCCACTTGCCCGAACCTATCTCTCTGCCCCATGTACAAGCGTTGACAGTGAGCGCTTGTTTATCTTGGATGGACATGTGGTAGATGAGAGAAGAAACCGACTATCTGGTGACAAGGCAGAGATGTTTCTATTTGTGAAGAAAAACTTGCCATTAATGTTCCGGGTGATTGCAGTAGGCCTATACATATGTTGACAACAACCTAAAGGTGCCTTGTTATGTTCTTTTGTTTCTATTACCTGTTGCACTTCATTTTAGTTGGAGGTTTGTAAAAACTGCAACCTGTAACCTGCTTCACTTTTTTATTTTGAGATTTGTAAAAAAGAGAAAAAGGCCAAGGTCCTGTAATCTGGTGCATTTTTAAAGGTAATGGAATTGCAAGTTCCTTAAATACATAGATACTATTTCAGCCAGAGTCAAAACAAAAAGTCTTTTTTTTTTTTTTTTTAACCACAAGATGACACTATGACTCCTTAAATCTCCATTTACATTGGTCTGGGCTCCATGGATAACCTTTTTTGTAAATAACATTAGGTGTGTTGTTATATAGCTCTTTTGCACCTGTTTTCTTTTGGGAATGTAAAAGATGTTAGGTAAAGTGAGATACGTATACTGCAATTCATTTTCAGTTGGATTTTATTTGTTCAGTAACCTGGAGCACCTTTATCTTGAGATTTGTTTGAGTGAGAGTAAGAAAAGTCCTGTAACCTGGAGCAGTTTTGGAGAAAATTTTAAGTTATTTAATAGTCTTTTACTATGAACATAACATATTTTCCATTAAAGAAGGGTTACAAAAATGTTTGTATATGCTGTTAATTATAGTTCTTAGAAAGAAAGAAAATTGGTATCGGCAAAAATCGGAATCGGCAGGTCAGACTTTTAAAAAATCGGAAATCGGAATCGGCCAAGAAGATTGCAATCGCTGCATCTCTAGGTTAAAGTTCAAGTTTATTTGCTTATCCACACATGCAACTTTTCTGATCGACCAGAAAAGGGCATGAAATCAGAAATATATATTTTTTGCAGTTGCGATTAGGAAAACGCCAGGAGCTTTGAGATGACAAACTGCCAAAATGACTGCTGTCTCCCCACACACAGGGGAGAAAAGACCAGAATGTTCCAAAGCCAGCAAAACACAAAACAAATGCTAGATAAAAACACAAGTAATTTGAAATGAAAGAGAAGAAGAAGAAGTTTCACTCACACTGAGATAATCTCCCATCTGCACTGAGATGAACTTAAGAGGGTTTGGTGGTTGGTGGGTGATTGCAAATGACTGATAAGGAGGAGGAGAGGAATGAGAGAAAATGAGGAATGAAACGGGGGCAAAAGACCAAAAAAGAAGAGAGAAGAAGTAAGAAGAGTGAAAGGGATGATGACGAGAGAGACAGCCAAGAGAAAAAAAACATGAAATGATGTCATTATTTTAGATGTTTACAAAGCCTGTTGGCGTTTGATTTAAAATGGTTTAACACTGGAACCTCATCGGCTGTCCTCACCAACTGCATGAATGTAGATGTTAAACTAGTGAACATCTTACATCTTTAAACATGGGACTTTTCAGAAATCTTGAGCTTTAAAATGATGCTATCGAGGAGCAGATGCATCAGCAAGCCATACGATAAGCCATAAGACAATTCCCTACCAATGATTTGTCTGCTTTCTGGTCCCGGGGAGCCATCAAATAGACTATCAGTGAGGGTTTAAATGTCAGCGGTTAATACCTAAATCCTTAAGTAAATATTGAGTCTCTAAGGTTGAAAAAAAAGTGTATTCACCGATGGAGGGTTTTTCTTTTTTAAAATGGTGGGGAAAGGGAAAAGAAAATATGTGGGATGGAGGGAGAATGACAGGAAAAGACATAAGTAGGAGACATGACAAATGAAGGGATAGGTGGAGGGGGTAGATGTGGTCTCAGTGGGGTGAAGGGATGATATCAGTAAAGGAAAGTAGATGAAGAGGTGTACAGCCTGGCATACATGTCTTCAGAAAGCAGAGAGGGAAGAGGGGAGTTTTACATGCGTGAAATAGATATGGAGGGATAGAGAGAAGAGCGAAGAAGAGCAGGAGCGAGGGAAGGTGAAATCAACGTGACATCAGCCGAACCGGTCTGTTGACATCCAAACGAGCCCCCTTCCACCATTTGGTACCACAGTGTAAATGTTTGGCTGTGCAGATACAAACAGCCTAACACACACATGCGTTTTGGTTGTTATATCAACATATCACATACAAGCGTGCCCCTAAAAGGTTTTCAAAAGCAGACTAGGATATAAAGATTTGTACACCACTCACACAAATGGAGAATGCAGTATTTGTGATTAAGCCTGGGATGGACAAACCCCATACCCATTAGATTAGTGGCTTGTTCATTGTAGACAAAAAAATGTCTGGGCCAACAAGCAACTAAAAACACTGGTGAACAAAAACAGCTTTGAACATAGCTTGATTGTTGCATACTACCAGAAAAGCCTGCAAGTTTCTCATCACTTGCGAAATAAAACCAACTTGCTGGGGTAGTGAGAAAAGCTGAATCCTGTTGCGCAGGGCCCAAAGCTTGCACGGATGATGGTACATTCCTCTGAGGATTAACGAGTCAACAGACAGTTTTCTTGACGATGTAAAAAGCTTTTCTGCCAAGAGTCTCCGCAGCAAAGACAAGTTTAATTTGTTGTTGGTAACATATGCAGCCCCGTATGCTGTGTTGTATGATAAACAGCTGGCTTTACAGGGAGAAGCAGCTCTGTCACATGCAGTTTTTGTTTTTCCACATATGTCCTAAAAACGTGCTGTTCGTTTCTCAAATCCCTATGAACATATGTCATTGCAATGAATACAGCCTCTTCCTTAATTAACATCGAATATCAGACAACAGATTTACATTCTCTGAAAACATGTCCACTGAATGACAAAATGGCCTGTGAGCTCTTTTCCAATTGTCATATAAATACATAATGAATGCAACATGTTCAGCCAGTGGTGTTAAAAAATATCTGAGTTTGAACAGAATCAGATGTGGAATTTAGTATATTTGACTTGTTCATTGTACAACTTACTGAAAAATCTGTTCTATGAAACCTTATACAAGAGAAACATGGTAAGTCACAAAGCTACACACTGTTGAAAACAATTCTGTCCTTGTGTAGCACTGAATACACTGACAGACTAAAAATAGCCCACTGGCTGGCCTAGATACACTCTTTGTGTGCAGGGATTATGCAATAGAACACCATTTCTATATGCATTATATTTTGCCTCCTTACATTTCTAGATCGACGCTTGACAAAACAAAGGTGTTTACAGCTACATTTAACTTACAATTAACTATTTTGTAACTAAGGTTTAAACGAAGGGTGACCCATAATATGTTGCTTTCATGCAAGCGACCATTTAGCAAGCGTAAATATATAAATAGACTGCATTCATATAGCGCCTTTCTAGTCTACTGACCACTCAAAGCACTTTACAATGTATGCCTTACATTCCAACACTGATGGCAGAGCCTGCCATTGCAATGTGCCAAGCTGATCATCAGGAGCAGTTGGGGTCTCAGTGTCTTGCTCAAGAACACTTTGACATGCTCTCTGAAGGAGCCGGGAATTGAACCAGGAACATTTCGATTACTGGATGACCCGCTCTACTTCCTGAGCCATGCCGCCCCACTCTAAAATTCAAAATGATGCCCAAATGTTTCACTGATGTCTGGCATCAACACAAGTTAACCTGCGTAGAAGTGATTAGGAATATTACACCTGTGCATACTGGCGGCACGGTGGCGCAGTGATTAGAGCGGTCACCTCACAGGAAAAAGGTTCAGGGTTCAAGCCCTGGGGTTGTTCAACCTTGGGGGTCATCCCGGGTCGTCCTCTGTGTGGAATTTGCATGTTCTCCCCATGTCTGCATGGGTTTCCTCCGGGAGCTCTGGTTTCCCCCCACAGTCCAAAGACATGTAGGTCAGGTGAATCAGCCATACTAAATTGTCCCTAGGTGTGAATATGTGTGTGTGTGTCAGCCCTGTGAGGGCCTGGCGGCCTGTCCTGGGTGTCTCCCCGCTTGCTGCCCAATGACTGCTGGGATAGGCTCCAGCATCCCACGACCCGGATTGGGATAAGCGGCTTGGCTAACAGATGGACATCTGTACATACAAGTGTATGCATTTGATTTGTTAGACATTGATGGATATTTCATTTAGAATGAAACTTATCAGTTCTTCTGAATGTGATTAGTTTGAAAATATACAATCTAAGGCTAAAGGGGTTTCAAAATAAAAAGAGAGAAAATGTACAAAAGAGGAGCAGAAGTGTTGAAGAGATAGTCAACAATTTTTCTCAATTTTGGAAAAGATAATACTGAAAATACAAATGATTCGCTCAACACTGTCTGTATCATACAACCAGAGAATCGGTCTTCTCTGAGCATCATTATTATCACCTGAAAACCCCTCAACTTTAATTTTGGTATTCTGTGGCTCTTTTGATACATTCACTAAGTTAGAGGAACCCACCAGGAAACATGCAACATTTTCTTCTCTTAATTACAACACCACAATTATTATTAAGAAGCAAGCTCAGCAGAGTCAGCCAGGGGTGAAACATTTGATGAGATGTATCTAATTAACAACGGCAAGCAATGGCTGCAATGTTGTGAACTTTTAAATTTGACTGTGAACCGTCACACTTTAGCTGTTACTTTTCACAAAGTCCTGACAATCTTCTTTTATCCAAAGAAAAGTCTTTACTGTGGGTGCGGCATTTGGTTGTGCAGAGGCTCGTCAGGCCAAGTAGGTTTGCACATAGAAGGACTTTGATTTAGTGTGATGTTTGAAGCCCGGGAACACACAAGAAGACTATAAAAGTCCTAACTGACAGGAAAAAGACTCAGCGTCACACATTTAACGTCTGACCTTCACCAATTACAGTCGCTGGTTACTAAAGATGTACACACACTTGCCGATGAGCTCACACTTGCCCAGACTCAATTTGTAAAAAATCAAACATGTTTGATATTGTCACGCAGTGCCCACTGTTCAAAGGTTCGATCAGGAGGCAAGTGATTTGAATATTGAAACCCCACTCACTAAAAGATAACGTGGGCTGCCTGCACACGGTGCCTTGCCCTATTCTGTGCAGACTGGTGCAATCTCTCCATGATCTTGAAAATCAGATTTCATAGCCAATTAGTAATTATAATCGGCCATTAAATTGTTGAGGGCAGCATGGTGGCCCAATGGTTAGTGCGGTTGCCTCACAGAAAGCCCTGAGCCCTGGGGTAGTCCAACCTTGGGGGTCATCCCAGGTCATCCTCTGTGTGGCGTTTGCATGTTCTCCCCGTGTCTGTGTGGGTTTCCTCCGGGTGCTCCAGCTTCCTCCCACAGTCCAAAGACACAGCCATACTAAATTGTCCCTAGGTGTGAATGTGTGTGTATATGTGTGTGTGTGTGTGTGTGTGTGTGTGTGTGTGTGTGTGTGTGTGTGTGTGTGTGTGTGTGTGTGTGTGTGTGTCGGCCCTGTGATGGACTGGCGGCTTGTCCAGGGTGTTTTCCCACCTGCCGCCCAATGACTGCTGGGATAGGCTCCAACATCCCCGCAACCCCAAGCACGATAACCAGGTTGGATAATGGATTTAAATCCTCGAGTGTACTCCTGGCTTAACATAAATATCCAGTAATTCGCAGGATATGATGTTAAATCCCTTGTGCCAATAATTAGGGGGCTTCACATAGAAGCCCAGTTTGACCAAACAACTTTGCACACTCATCCCTACATTTAAGGAGAGGATATCAGGCAGTGCCATCAAAAAAGCTCCATAAAACATGGATTCACATGTCTTACAATAACCACTAAGAGTGCAAACATGAGAAATTGACTAGGATTATTGAGTGTGCACCTTCTCTCCCAGCTGTTTTGATGAATTAGACTCACCACATCTCCAGTAGACTTAACAGTGAGTTCTGGCATCCCAGAATCACCACCATTCATACTCACATCCAACATCCTGTTTTCAACTATTTTGCAAGTTGAATCGATCATTGACAAGAGTATCACGGTAACCCCTTACTATCATCACCTGCACCAAACAGGCTCAATGGCCACCTTCCATCCAAAGTAACTGCACCAGCACTGCGCAAACCCACCCAGTGACTAACCCCACTGGTGCCCTTAATGCATGCTTAGGGGTACCGCTTCTGTATGGGCCTCCTAGATGGCTGCCGTCCATCCCTATCTATATATAATACACCACAATATTCTGAACGAGACAAACTGTGCAAGACTCTAAAAGGACATATTGTGTCTAAGAATACTGTAAGGCAAGAATTTAGGGAATAACTGTAATTTTGTGCAAAAGAAAAAAAGGAATGGTTTCAAAAATAGAAAAAAAAATCTGTTCAAATATCAAGCATGGCTTGTGATAAAGAGGAAAAGATTTTAATTGGACTATAACGGTACAAGTAGGTCCTATCCTCCTTGTCCAGAACAGAAGAGCAGGCTGGTGCTGTCGTACCATAGAGTGGCCCACGATGAAGACTGGCAAGTTGGGATGGCGAGCCTTCATCTGATCAATGTGCTGCAGCGAGTCCCTTATGTACACCTGGAAGTCCTTGATATTCATTCTGTCGCCCTCACTCTGACCATGGCCCACTGGGAGAGAGCGGGAGAGACAGAGACACAGAGACAGAGACACAGAGACACACAGAGAGAGAGAGAGAGAGAGAGAGAGAGAGAGAGAGAGAGAGAGAGAGAGAGAGAGAGAGAGAGAGAGAGAGAGAGAGAGCGAGAGAGAGGGAGAGAGAGAGAGAATCATGAAAATTTTTAATGACAACAAGCAAAGCCGAAGATTCTCAGTCTAAAATACAACACACCTAAATCTTGCACAAATTTTTTTTAAACTTCCTCAAGGTGAAAGGGTGATGTATCAGATTTCTGATTATTTTTGAAAGAGAGAGAGAGGGAGAGAGAGAGAGGGAGAGCAAGGAGAACAAGTCAGGGGAACAAGAACACTTTTACATGGTGAATGAAAAGAATGGGTGAATGACAAGTGTAAGCTGAGAGAGAAAAATTAATGAAAGACTTTTTAAACTGTGTGTGTGTGTGTGTGTGTGTGTGTGTGTGTGTGTGTGTGTGTGTGTGTGTGTGTGTGTGTGTGTGTGTGTGTGTAAGTAAGAGTGAGATCCAAAAGGCAAAATGGAAATGAGCTGTACAGAAATGACCGCACGTGTGTTTTTAACAGTGTCGAACTTTAGTATTACATTTTTATCATATTTCCAATTACTTCTGCTCACTCAGTCATCAAAACACCAAAAGGCAGAGACGCAAGGGGTGTGTGTGTGTGTCTGAGCATATTGGGGTGTGTGTACTGTCTCTGAGAGCCTTTGGCAGCTGCGGCTGTGAGGCGAGGTGAGTTGCCATGGATACCAGGCAACCATAACACCAGTGGGGCTCTGAAACATTCAGAACACGTGAAGCTCTCGCCTCTTTCTCTCTCACTTCAACACACACACACACACACACACACACACACACACACACACACACACACACACACACACACACACACACACACACACACACACACACACACACACACACACACACACACACATACACACACACGTACACATTCACATATGCAATCAGGGGCATGACAAAGAACACAACACTGCTCAAAACCAACCATGATCCTTAATAATGATCAGCAACCACATGTTGTGTGGAATACAGACTTTTTTTTCCATAAAACTATGCTAAATGCACACACACAAACATGCATGCACACATGTACACAGCCAAACAAACACATACATACACTTGCACTAAGGAAGGCATGCAGACACACACACACACACACACACACACACACACACACACACACACACACACACACACACACACACACACACACACACACACACACACACAGGAGTGCACAAATTCATGTATAGACACACTCATGAACACATAAGCAAGGAGACCAACACAAAGTGCAGACTATTATTATAATTTAACATGAGATTATTCAGACTAAAGGAAAAATTAAGACAGCCAGTACCGATAATGACCACTTTGACAACTGGCCTTCCCTTCAGCTGAATCTGTGTGTGTGTGTGTGTGTGTGTGTGTGTGTGTGTGTGGTGGTAAATACTTTCTGCACAGACCAATTTTGACGACTGCCTGTATTAATCTGATCAGATGACAACATCAAATTCCTGCCACAACAAAAAGATAAACCTTTCGTCAGCATAGCATCAACCAGCAGCATTATGTTCACGTCTTATTACATCAGCTTCAGAAAAAGGACAATGAAGGACTTGTACTAAAGTAGCAGGGTCCAGTATGCTTTAGTTGCTACTTGCAAATGACAGGGTTCGGTGGAAGATGTGGAACTGGAACAGGCCCCAGTAGACTGCTTCTTTTTCTGTCTGTATGTGTGTCTCTCTCAGACGTGCTTTGCTACTGCTAAAAATACCAGTACTGTCGCGCCACTAAAATAAACCTTGAACAGTCTTCCCCAGACCACGTGATGTGTATTTATGCATTAAAAGCCTTCAAAATTTCTAAATTCATCAACATTTCAACATTCAGTGTACTGGGAAAGTCAGAAAGGGATGCAGGTTCTTTTGCACGGTAGGAAATTTACACCAAGTTCAAGGTCAAGATCAAGTTCAACTTCATCGTCCATGCATACTGGAACACAATGAAATTCTTGTGCTCTGGCTCTCTCTGCCTTAACACAAAGTACACAACGACAAAGGACACAAGGACAAAACATCCCAAAAACAAAAATAGATAAAAAAGACAACACTACAAACCTATACATGGATTACGTACACATCAATTCATACATTATATTCTCATCTCTCTCTCATCTCCTCATCAGCCACTTCTCTGGGGTTGGGTCATGGTGGCAGCAAGCTAAGTAGGGCACTCCAGATGTCCCACTCCCCAGCAACGCCCTCCAGCTCCTCCTAGGAGATCCCAAGGCGTTCCCAGGCCAGATTGGACATGTAGGCCCTCCAGCGAGTTCTGGGTCTACCGCGGGGTCTCCTCCTAGTTGGATGTGTTCAGACAACCTCCAAAGGAAGGCGCCCAGGAGGCATCCTAATCAGATGCCCGAACCACCTCAACTGGCTCCTTTCGACGCCGAGGAGCAGTGGCTCTCCTCCAAGCTCCCTCCGGATGTCCGAGCTCCTCACCCAATCGTTAAGGCTGAGCCCAGACACCCTATGGAGGAAACTCATTTCAGCCACTTGTATCCACAATCTCACCCTTTTGGTCCCTACCCAAAGCTCATGACCATAGGTGAGGGTTGGAACGAAGATTGACTGGTAAATTGAGAGCTTTGTCTTCCTGCTCAGCTCCCTCTTCACCACAACAGTCCAGTAAAACGTCCGCATTACTGCTGATGCTGCACCAATCCACCTGTCAATTTCCCGCTCCATCCTACCCTCACTCATGAACAAGACCCCGGGATACTTGAACTCCATTTGAGGCAACAACTGATCCCCAATCCACAGGACGCAATCCACCATTTTCTGGTAGAGAACCATGGCCTCAGATTAGGAGGTGCTGACTCTCATCCCAGCCATTTCTCACTCAACTGCAAACCGCCCCAGTGCACGCTGAAGGTCACATTCTGATGAAGCCAAGAAAACCACATCATCTTTGAAAAACACAGATGCAATTCTGAGGTTCCCAAAATGGACACACTCCTCTCCTTGGCTGCATCTTGAAATCCTGTCCATGAATATCACAAACAGAATCAGAGACAAGGGACACCCATGGCGGAGTCCGACACCCATACATACATTATATTATGCACACAATATATAGTACACAATAACACAACAATGTTAAGGTGCATATGGATGCATCAGCTGTTGAGCAAACTGACTGTGAAAAGAAACTATTACTGAGATGGGTGGTGTGTGATTTGATGCTTGGGTAATGTTTTTTAGATGGAAGGAGTGAGAACAGAACATGAGCGGGGTGGCTGGTGTCCTTAATGATGTTTTGGGCTTTCCTTTTGCAGAGAGTGGTGTGAATATTATGAAGTTGTGGTTGTTCCATACCAGTGATTTCTGCTGCCGTCTTGACAGTCCTTTGAAGCAGTCTGCAGTCCTGAGCAGTCAGGCTGCCAAACCACACTGTGATGCAGCCTGTCAACACACTCTCCATGGTACCGCCATAAAAGTTCATAAGAGTTTTGGTGCTCATACCAAAACTCCTGAGATACCTCAGAAAATACAGTCTCTGCTTTTCCTTCTTGAGGATGCAATTGGTGTTGACAGACCACATGAGGGTGTCTGTGATGCGTAAACCAAGAAATCTAAAACTGTCCACTATTTGAACAGATGATCCATTGATGAAAATATAGGAATGTGATTTCTGACCTTTTTAAAGTCAACAATGATTTCTTTTATCTTACTGACATTTGATTTGATATACTATATTAATCCCCGTGGGGAAATTCCTCTCTGCATTTAACCCATCCTAGCTGTGTAGCTAGGAGCAGCCACCGTGCAGCGCCCGGGGACCAACTCCAGTTTGTCTTCCCATTGTCTTGGACAGGGGCACAGACAGGAGTATAAACCCTAACATGCATGTCTTTTTGATGGGGGGGGGGGGCAGAGCATCCCAGAGAAAACCCACTGCAGACACGAGGAGAACATGCAAACTCCACACACAGAGGACAACCTGGGATGACCCCAACAAAGTCTCTAGCTTCTTTTAAATCTCATCTTAAAACTTTCATTTTTATGAAATCTTTTGCAAATGTTTGACGTTTGTTTTTATTTATTTATACTGTTTTTCATTTTAGTTCTACTTATTTGGTCTTATTCTCATTTTTGCCTTATCTGGTTTTATTTCTTTGCTAAGCACTTTGTAATTGTTTTAGGAAAGTGCTATATCAATAAAAGTTATTATTATCTACAGATCTGTTGGAACAGTAGGCAAACTGTAATGGGTCAAGGGTCGTAGGAATGCTACATTTTATATATGATATAACCAATCTTTCCAGGCGCTTCACAATAACAGAGGTCAAAGTAACAGGTCGGTAATCATTAAGGCAAGAGAAGGAATTCTCTTAGGTACAGGCACAATGGTGGTTTTCTTAAAACACAGTGGAACCACACACAATGACAGGAACATGTTATAAAAGTCAGTAAAAACCTGAGATGGCTGAGTGGAACATGCCTTGAGGACACAGGAAGGACTGCTGTCTGGGCCAGCAGCTTTATGAGCTTAAACCCTTTTAAAAGTTTTACTCACATCAGCCTCGGTCACCTGTAAATCGACTTCATCTGATGGGCACTGTGCTGCTGTCACTGGGTCCACGTTGTGAGCTTCAAAGCGGGCATAAAAGCTGTTAAGCTCATCCGGGAGAGATGCAGAGGTGTTCATAGCCACACTGGGTTTAGACGTATAGTCCATAATCGTCTGCAGCCCCTTCCACACGGGCCACGAGTCACAGCCACTGTTGTAATTTTCCAGTTTTCCCCCTATGTTGTCTTTTAGCAGCTTCAATGGCTCTCCTTAAGTCTTACAGCATTCCTTGTCCCCTGATTAAAAAAACAAAAATGGTATGCTCCCTCAAACCCAGGCGAATGTCGCTGTTAATCCAGGGCTTCTGGTTGGGTAGGAGCGAATAGTCCATACTGGGATACCGTTATCCACACAGAATTCAACCAGTGACTGATTCAGCATACTCACCCAAACTCCAGGCTGAATCCTTAAAGATTGATGGGCAAAATCCAGATACATTTTACTTGCAGCTGACATGTTTGTCCATTCGGGCCTATTCTTTGTTCTAACACTCTTCTGATCCCCCAGGAGAATTTGTATCTTTAACGCCACAAGGATGTAAAACCTCAAGGTTAGTGACTAAACAATGCTCCTGGAGCTCATCGGGATTCAGTCTCTTGCTCAAGGGCACTTCATCCTGGCAAGCTGTCTGTTGTATGCAGTCATGGCCACTAGAACCAACACCTGAATTGAGATGGTCGGTCAAATCTCCAAGCCATCTCTATCGTCCCATCAGAAGCATATCTATTTTTAAATACTAGATATGCTAGTGTCTGAATCAGGTGAATCTGGAAAACCACAAGCCACTGAGGACAGCTAAGATTAATTTATGATTAGAACTAAATACCTGGGAAAGATGAGAGAGAGAGAGAGAGAGAGAGAGAGAGAGAGAGAGAGAGAGAGAGAGAGAGAGAGAGAGAGAGAGAGAGAGAGAGAGAGAGAGAGAGAGAGAGAGAGAGAGAGAGAGAGAGAGAGAGAGAGAGAGAGAGAGAGAAGTTTACAGAAAGAAAGAAAAATTGCCCACCGGGGCATGTTCCAGTTCAGTATTTTCCATTGAAGAGGGACTTTTACTGAGAGTGGTGAGCAAACAGGCTCTTTGCCGTAGCCCCATCTATTCTCAGCTTTCACTCCCCATTTCATTAGACTGTACTGAAGAACGCACTGCCAGGCTTTATTGAAAACGTTCTCCATAAAATTTTTCCCATCTACATCCAAGGCTTTTCCTGTCTCCTCCTTTCCTCTTTCTCTTTTCATTACTCGTCATTGATCCAGAGAATGGTTTGCTGAACAGGCACACTCTTTTTTTTAAGCAGGGCTGCTGTCCTTGCTCTTCTTTTCCTCTCTCCTTGAGAACAGACTTATGCAGGTATATCTTTCTCTCCATATGGCTCTCCTTCCCCTTCCTCCTCCAAATCTCAAATACAATACAATTCAATACAATACAACTTCATTCATCTCTCACCTCTTTTGGGCATCACATACAACATATGACATAAAAAAAACACAGTATGATATAGAACCACACAGGTACTATAACATAGTAAAGTGCAGTAGTAGAGTGCAATTGACAATTAATGGTCCTTCTGGGTGAATGCCCTGTTCACAAGGAGGATAGCTTCAGGGACTAAGGTGGCCCTGCGCTGGTTCATTGGACACAGGTTGGCACAAGTGGTGACCAAGGGGGAACATCTCAAACTGGGGGTGAAGGACAAGTGTTCTGTCCCCCATAATGTCTAGGGCGAGAGTCTAATTCAAATAAATGTCTCTCTTTTGGAATAGAATAGAACAGAATAGAATGGAGTCAGTACTGGTGGAACTTGCTGTAAGTAAAGCATGAGGGCATGAGTGTATCCCTCTGCTATGTACATGGACACCTACATACCTGCATGGACATCCCTCCCTCTCGCTCTCTCTCTCTCTCACACACACACACACACACACACACACACACACACACACACACACACACACACACACACACAAACCCTAATGCACCAACACAGTACTACTCGTATCCAGCACCTCGCACCACTATTGTTATCACAGAAAGTTGAATCAGTTCATCTGGACACAACGTTTATTGAGAGAAAGGTTTCATCGCTCATCTAAGTGACCTCTTCAGTCTCAACTGTTAGCACTATCACTAACAGCGACCTGTTTATAATCCGCTTTGTGCTGGCTAAGTAATTGGAACAGGCTGTATGTTTAGCACTTAATAGGCACACATAAAATATACTGTACATCTTTATTACTGACTCGGGAAAATATTCTAGAGATACATATTTCTTTTAATATGTTTCTTACTAGTGAAATATTCCTGAGTGAAACAGATGCTTACTGATACTTTTCCATACACTACGTTTTGCACATTAAATGCAGAATAACTTTGCAACATGGGGATGGTGCAGTTAAGTGACAAGTCTGTTTTCAAACTGTCTTCATCCTCAATAATACAGGTAAGAAAACCACAGAAAGTTTAATCAGTTCATCTGTCACCATCTTACAATGTTGTGATTGCAACTATTCCCCAATCCTCTGTGAATAGTACACAAACATGGCCATTTTAACTCTAGTTAATAGTCACGCCAATTTACATATGAAACCGATTTTTGCTTTCGGTTGTTATGCCACTGTATTGCTTATAAAGTTGGGATACCTGCAGTCAGTTGAGCCTGGAGAGGTCACTTAGATGAGTGATGAAACATGTCTCCCACTAAACGTTGGGTCCAGATGAACTGATTCACCTCTCTGTGATCTGTTTTCAAACTGATACATCTCCACCTATTGTACAATCATTCTGTCAATCCATCAACCATACATCTGTCCATCTATCCATCCATCTATCATTCCCAGGGTTTGTATTTCCCCATCTACAGGCATATACCATTCATTCTTAACTTGTGTACGTTTAAATGCTTGTCTTTTATATTTGTCACACTTTGAACTTTCATGTAACGCACATTGCATGGCATTTCAGTATAAAAAGTGTTCTGTATCAATAAAGTCTAATTCACTCATAATGTTCTAAATCAACAGAATTCAAACCAATTATAACAGCTGTTTTTTAACAGCACAAAGTAAACAAAGTCTGCTGTGGATAATTCAATAAAACCTTCAGAGCCCAGATGCTCCCTGCTCTATATTCTATAGAGGGTGTGAAGTGATGGAATATAGGAAATTATCTTCCTGCATGGATTTACAGTATGGCGTTTTGAAGTCAAAAGCTTTGAATTTAATAACTCCAGACAGATTTCTGCGTGTGAAGTAAGAGGTCTTTTCTGGCCAGTTATCCAAGCAGGAGGCAGTCACATGGTTTGAGTTTCACTGAAACCTGAATGGAATTGGACCGTCTCACTCAAACTCCACAGCAAACAATGGATGCAGTGAGAAGTTTTCCTTGGCATTGTTGTTTGAGCCAAGCCCTTAGCATATCCAGAGGGAGGCACACTGCTGTGTACAAAAAAATAACAGATAGACAAGCACTCAGATACACATGCACGCACGCATGCACAAACACACACATAAGTCTCACGTAAAACATACTCAAACAACCATGCACATCTGTAGACATTCATGGGCAAACACACTGACAGACTCTGTGTATCTGAAGAACAGCAACAACTCTGTTAACAATGAATAAATCCTATTATCTAATTACCAAAAAGGGGAGTGTGCTAAACAGAAGGTGAGAGAGAGAGAGAGTGAGAGAGAGATTGTGTGTGTGTGTGTGTGTGTGTGTGTGTGTGTGTGTGTGTGTGTGTGTGTGTGTGTGTGTGTGTGTGTGTCTGTGTGTGTGTGTGTGTGTGTGTGTGTTTGTGTGTGTGTGTGTAAGTGACTTACCGTGGTCGTGAGCGAACACTAGCAGAGACAGCTCCTTCAATTTCTGTGCAATGTCATTGTAGGGCCCACAGTGCTCTCCTGCTCCATGGGCTACATACACCAGGGCTCTGAGAGGAGGACAGGATGGGAGAGGAGAAGAGAAGCAGTGACAAGGGGAGAGGTACAGAAGAACGAGCAGAGAAGAGAAAGGGAGCAGAGGACAGGCGAAAATAAGTGCAACAGTGATAAAACGTGGAGTGCAGTGGAGAAGAAGGTGAGAAAAGGGAAAGGAGAGGAGAGGAGAGGGAAAGATAAAACAAAACAAAAAAGTTAATGTCCAGTTCTCTAGTTGAGGTATGAGAATGAGTTGTAGCTGGACTGGTTAAAAAGGATTACAAATCACAAAACAACATTGTGTGAAAAAGGATGTGCTGTAACTTAACATCAGAGACTTGGTATTACTGTAATGGTTTGCACACTGCAGATGAAGACTAGATGATGGTAAAGCCATCTATAGTTCAAAGTATGGCGTTTCTGAGGTAAAAACCATCTCGTATCTTGGTTTCACTGCAAAGATCCACCTGCCTTCTAGCGAGCTTATCAGCCAGCGTGGAAGGTTTTAACTCATGCTTACGTCCATGGGCGTCAGTTTGTTTTGAAAAGTGCTGGAGACAACGACGGGTTTGACGGGTTCATGCCTTTTTCAGTGGGCCATATGCTGCTGATAGATGTAAACGGCATCCCTTTGAGGGCTGCACTTTTTCATGCTATAACGTTAACCTGCTTACATGGATGACATAATACACCATGGTATGCTGGACACATTTGGGTCTTTTATTCTAGTGTTTTGAAAGTCACTGTCATGTAAAACAATAACAAGTTGATGAAAGCCACATAACCAATATGTCTAAATGATGTCTGTCGAGCACATCATCTACGCATGTTTTCCCGAATACTGAGGCCGTGTTAGACCTGTGGATATCACTACTCCAAGACATAGTGTAGCACATTAGAAACAAGTAATGTTGACGTCAGTGCCGACATCAACAAGGTTGTCAGTGATAGACTTGCCATCCATTGTCAGCCCCCAAATACACT